>NC_047016.1:33516313-33856945 GCF_902652985.1 Pecten maximus | reverse complement strand
AAACAAGAAGAGAAAAGATACGATCCCACATTTAGTCGCCTCTTACGATCATGCAATGGGGCAGATGATTTGGTAGTTATTTCGAGCAATGACCAAAACTGTAAAGCTTTTTCTATGACGCCCTAGAGAAAGGGGAAAGAACCATCCAAAACTCGTTCATGGCAATAAAGGGCCTGTTTCCAAAATGGCCCCTTCTCTGATTCAAATTTCCTGTTGGTGGTGCATTGCCCATGCCGTTGTGGTCACAAATCTATAAAGTATAAAGATTATGGCTCCTCAAAGTTGTACCTTTCAGAAGCTGTCTAAGTGTTGATAAAATGTGCATGTTATGTAAAATATTAATGAAAATCTACTCAAATGATGTTCACCGTAAAGAATACATTCATGGCATGATTGTGACAAAATATCATGTTTCCATCGCGCCATTTGGCTGTTTTATGGAAGAAACAATCTCAAAAATGCCATTTTCGATGATAACATTTTAGACACAAAAACCGTGTTTTTTTTTAGAGAATACACCCTTTTATGGGCGTTGGATGCAAACCAATTTTTATCCTACTAAACAGTACGTAACATGCTATTGATGAGAGGAAAAATCATCAACATGTAAGTGGTGGAACATTTTCAAATCTTGGGTTGAATTAGCCTATGGTTGAATTGCCGATTTTCGACTTTCTTTAGATAATTAACAAAAACACGAGAGTATTTGCTCGGTATGTTGAGAATATGTACACAGATATGAAAAAAAGTGAGAAACACTTTTTCATAAAAAATATCCAAGATGGCTACTTCACAAGTCCCCGTGGTTGAAGACAGAACAACAAACAAAACGTGTTCCTTATGATTTTGGTTGATTTTCGCATTTACGGGAGTGTTCATAGCTACGGGCGATTGTATAATACCTATATTTATAAGTTTGGTTAGTCACATGGTAACGGGGATCTTTCATATCGAGCCCCAAACATACTTTCGAAATATGCACTCCGTTGCCGCATGGAAAAACTATTTCAAGTCTTGTCGGAATTTCTTCACCTGTGGTTGTAATGGTCGAGGGTTTTCCAGCGCTCTGTAATACCCAAGGTAGTACAAGATACTGGAGATGTGCGCTCACATTCCCATCGTTCTCTCTCCAACTGGGCACTGGCAGTAGTAGTCCTTATTGGGGCCTCATCACCGGGTGAAACGGTGAACCGTATCCAAACGTTATATTTCGTTTGGCTTTTGTGTCGAGAATGTATTTGACATCGGAGAAGGTCTGGGGAGTGCTGGTAAAGCCACACTTCATAGTCTCCGTCATCACTTAAATGTTCGGCGATGTAACCAGGAGCCAGAGATATCTGATACGTTCCACACGTAATGGTTCTCAAGTAATCGAGATCGAGACGGGGAAACAGTACGGAAGATGCATCCATCTTGACAAACTCGGACCTTGTCCGTCTAGATAGATCGGTCTTGACTCTCTGAGCTAAACCATTCGGTGTTGTCAAACGGTCCTTCATACGTTCAGCCATTAGCCTATCTTTGGCATCTCTCTCTGGAGATCTCTGGTAGATCGGTCCTCTAATACCATTCAGACAGGCTGTGACGGTTTCGAAGCAAAGCCTCGATGACATTGATAAAGCTGTTAAGACACCAATTGCGTTCGTAAGAACGTCCAGTGTTTCAGACGACCATGATAGGATTCCACAATCCACCTCGAATAGATCAGGTGATGTCTTGCACGTTTTGGTAAGACTGATGATTTTGTTCCATTTATTGCAAAGGTAACAAGACAGAGACAGCATTTTTTGTGTGAAGATGATCCACAATCACATTCAATACCTCCAAGAAGCGCAGAATTGATTGATTGATTTCTTAGAACAAAATAAAGTATTTCACATGGATAATCTATCTATTCGATGTGGCGTGGTCGGCAGGCACAAAGAAAGTGAGACAAGTCAGGGTCCCAACCCTGCCAGAGCCACAACGCTTTGGAGATGGGACAATAAAACAAGGAAAGTGAAACAAGAATAGCTAGCGTCGAGTCAATGATTCCGTAAACGTATAGACAAAGACAAGAAGATACGGATAAATGTACAAGGCCACACGATCAGAAAATTCAAAAGAGACAACTTGAGATAGAACAGTATTCATGTATGAGGGTGTCCTCAGTGTAAATCTTTATATCGATACTGTTTATTTAGTCGTTAGATATCATAAAACTGTCATGAAAACATCCGCTCTGATATTCAATATACAATTTTGTATATAATAAGCTATATAATAGGGTTTCAGACAAGGTTGTTACTCATTTCCCCTTTTCTTTCAATTTACAACCACATTCAGGCGGCGATATGAGAACGTTCCACCACATGGAATTAGCTGAGTTTTGGTACACATATGAAACAAGTAAAGCTCTATCCGATTTTGTGATGGAAATTTGCATCAAAAACTATATAACGGGAGAAAATTGCAATTTTATGGCATTTTTCTTCATAATTGTGTCTCTGCAAGTGCATTTTCATCCGAGAAATTTTTTGTTTTATGTCTGATGAATAAACATGATGTTTTGGAAATATTTATCAAAAGAAATTTATACTATGTTGCGAATTACAATTTCGAGATAACCTTTTATTTACGACGAAGACGGGGACATACCCGTCTCCGACTGGCTAGGGGGCAAAATGTGATTCAAGTACAAATAAATACCGTACTGTAGGTTTTTAAAGAAATTGGTTTTAATATCTTTGCATAATTCGGATTGTGGTATATATTTTAAGTATTATCTGACTTTAAAGCTTAGCATATCAGAAGTGGTTTATATATACTACGATTTATGAAAAAAAAAAAAATTAAAATTTGATGAATGACGTCAGCTAAAATAATCAATATCTTATTGATTGAGGAAATATTTATTAATACACGAACACAATATCTGATTATTTGCTCATTTATTTAATTGCATGTACTTACATCTTTTCCAAAGAGGTTCATAAGTGATATCAAATCAGGTATTTCCAGAGTATAGCTCATGAGTAGGCTAAAGTGCACAAAGAATCTGAAATAAGTAAAAGACAAGACAATTAATTGCCGTGTTATAAAGCACCGATAATGATGATCATATCCAACTCCTCCATTGTTTGCGATATTTGAAATACTGAAAAACTTTCAATAAAAATATATAGAATCGAGCCAATAATGAATAAACCGTCACCAAACCGTTTCGTCTTTTCATAAAGACCTGAAAATGATACTGAATGCCTAAATGCTGATATTAATGAGACGACCGAAAACAAACCAAAAGAGGTCAAAAAAGGAGTCAAAATGTTCTGTTATGAAAGTATTTGAAAATTAACTTTTTAAAAGGATATGTACTAGCAGAAAAAAAGAAACGCAGGTTTGATTATTCCGATAATTATTATTTTACATGATTCTTTGATGATGTGTTCATAGTGTGGGCTTCTCGATTATTCTATGATTACTGAATTTCCTGTCTAATTCGTTCTACAAATCCTCGATGTGGACATATCTGGAATTAATGTAGGCCAATCAATAATTGGAACGTTGTTTGGAGCCAGAAAGTCATGACAAACTCTAGCATCATGAGGCCTTGCGTTGTCCTGCTGCAACGTAAGGTTACGTTGACGGATACGATGCAGAAAATGTGGTCTCAAGACCTGATCCCGATGTCTTACTGCTGTAAGATTACCACAAATAACAACGAAAGAAGTTTTCACGCCTTGGGATATCCCAGCTCATACCATAACGGACCTGCCACCCGCATCAGTCGCTTTCCGCTACACAAGCCTCAGAATATTGCTTACCACGACGTTAATATCATGTTGTCGTCCATCTGACCTTTTAAGCGTAAATCAAGGTTTGGTTTTATTTGTTTAAATGTCCTATAAACAGCTTATGTAATTTAAAGGACGACCTCCCGTGCGTGCAATATGCATGTGTGTTATGAATGCGTATGTGTGTTTTGGGAGTCTGTGGTACATGTATGTTCGTGTTAAGTCTCATCGTGATAGTCCGGAATTTTTGCTGATTTAAAATGCTACCTCGCTGAAGCATACTGCAAAAGACGTCCAGCAGGACACCTCATCCCCGTCGCATTCTTCTGACAACGGGCAAACCAGTCGTCCTATTCCCAATATGCTGAGCGCTAAGCATGGATAGCGACTATCATTTTTCAAGCCTCTGGCATTTTTTGGCTAGGGGAAAGAACCCAAGTCTTTCCTCATAGGGGCGAATGCACAGCTAAAGACAAAAAATGAGGCACTGTCAGTGCAGATATTAGGAAGAAGACAATTATTAAGGAAAGGAAACATAACATCACACATTTAGTCGCCTTTTCCGATTAGCAGGTACAATTATTACGACCTACCTGCAGGGAAGCGTAAAGCGAGACTCGTCCGTGAAAAAACACGCGTCTAATGTGCCAAACGAAATCGACTAGGTGCATGTGCAAGCAGTCACTGTATTCCATCTTGGCGTTGCAATCGTTTCGAAAAGAAATGTGTAACTGATCTGTACTGTTCCAATGTTCGATCTGCACATATGATGCAAGAGTAACCCGAATGTACGCTTTCTTGAAGAATCTGCTGAATGCATGCAGCGTCGAGCGGGATCACGGTCGACTGAATTTTAACTGAAGATCCTTTTTAACAGTGCACGGAGTTAGGTCAGTATGAAATGAATTGCATTAAGACCACGTGTCAAAATATTACATTAGAAAAACCGAACTTGCGTTTCTTTTTCCCGCTAGTATAGGTATAATCAGTTAGCAAGCGATTTTGAAAAATGCGAAACAGTACATCATTTGTTAAAAATTAACAAAGTACAAGATATCGTCCATTTTATTATGTTAGAATAGAAAAGGAAAGGGTTATCAACGTCATGATTCCAACCAGAATTAAGTAAATGTAAGGTATAATCAAAGAGTATGTTCTCATAGACACCTTTATCAAAATTAACAACGGGAGGACAGGCATATTCTGCTTCATCATCGTTTCTCACTTCAAACCTGTATGTCACATTGACTTAATTTCTTATTCAAACAAGATTCACTTTTGTGTGCAATCCGATATATCCATCGTCATATTCTAGATTAAGAGGAGGGTTTCCATCTAATTATATCCTGTATTCATGGTATGCATACGTCTGTATCTCTCGAAAACTTTTATGTTAGCTCGTCTACCAACAGTATACATCCTGTATGAAAGTTTGATATGCGGGGCAAAGGCATGAATATGTCATTCGTAGATAAAGAAAGAATAAACATAACAATCAAGCTATAGTAACTTATTGTCATTTTGTTTACGCTACATGAAATAGAAAATGTGTATAACATTAAGATTCATGTCACCTTTCTGACAGACGCTTGGTGCATTCTACTAGGATCACAGTTGCAATCTCGTTCAACATTCCGTAGAAAAAAAGTCCAGCACTCCCACCCTAAAAAGGAAATAACAAAGCGTCTTATTTTATTGAAACAAAATCGAAAAAACGAAGGTTTAAATAAATCAAAACCTAGCAAATCACGGTGTTCAATATATACATGTATAGTATAGCAATGTTTTAAAATATTTTTTCCAATTCATTTTGTAAGTCTGTTATTTTTGAACGCCTTATACTTAGTTATCGAAACTTTATGGGATTTAAGTTCAAAAGAGTAAATGGTTTTTTAAACTTATGTTTATATCTTTTTCCAAATATTTCATTTTAAACAAGTATTGTTTCATAAAAAGTAAAATAAGATTATCCATAATCAAATCGCCTACATTAAAAATAAATGTACCAAAAATAAATTCCTATTTTACAAAATCAGTATGAATGTTATTAGTTGCAAGCAGTTGTTTTAGCTCTCTCAATATAGTACAAACTTTATACCAATCCCCAGGAAGATGTCCAATGGTTTCTGGTTTGGTTTTACAAAAAATACAGGATTGATTTCGTTTAATGTCTAATTTATGTAGAATTGTATTCGTTGTTAAAATTCTTTTGATTATTCTAAATTGTAACCATCTTAATTTAGTACTGAGTGTTGTTCTGAAAGGAGATGCATTCTTAAATGTATTTCTTTCCATTGTTTTTCCTGGATGTTAAAAATTAAAGACCATTTTATTAGTGAGAAAGGTTTCATCTCATTATGGCATAAGACTATATATTTATCAAGTAGACCCTTTTTCTTTTTCAATACAGTGTTTAAATCTAAAGGAAGTGATTTCCTGTTTATTATTAATTTAATGTTTAACTGCTCTAATTATACTATGGAATGTCAAAAAATGGATCGAACATCAAATCTTTATTGGAATATTTCGAGATAATCAAATGTATCATCTTCATGTACCCCTTTCTTGTACCATTCTGAAACCAAGTTTATTGTTAATTATAGTTGTACCATAGCAACTCTGTTTATCATATATATTGGATGAGGCTACTGTTTGATACCATGCATCTAGAACATGTTTCCAAGAAATGTTACATTTTTCTAGTGTAGTTTTAAGTTGATGAATTCAACAGTAAGCTAAGGAAAAGTTATCAATATATTTATCTGTAATGCACTTCTTCTATATAGATCAGCCTTATCCATGTTGCTTTTAAAGCTGTCATAAAAGATTTCAAATGGATCATTTTCAAACCACCTTCGTTTTATGATTTACTTATTACACATCACGTTTAACGTGATCTGTCTTTCCACACCAAAGAAGTTCATTCAATATATGTTTTTACCTTTCTTATATAAGTATCATGTGGTTTGGAAGAGCTATGAGATGGTTAACTTGTGAAATTAATATTGATTTGATAACAGTTATCTTCCCAATTTGAATAATACTTCTGCTCTATGAGCTTATGAGAGATTTCAGTTTAGCCAGTTGCTTTTCTCAAAGTTTAATTTACCTATTCTATTTAAGTCAACGTCATATTCTATACATAGAAAATTGAATTTTGTGCTTCCCCATGAAAGGTTGTGATCAGTTATATATTTGTCATTACTATAATTTTGCTGCCTATCCCAATTACCTGGTCTTAGCAAAATTTATTTTAAGTCCTGACATAATAATACAATTGATATAGAGTGCATTTAAAGGTTTTTCTGGGCCATCAAGAATGACAGATGTATAATCAGCATACTGAGATAAAAGAATTACTTTGATGTTGGTAACGATACCTTTAATTAGGATTATTTTTTTCAAATATCGTTAAAATTTCTACAGCAGTGAATGTTCTTATCTAACATATTTTTACCAATGTGTAACAGGAGGGGGTGGGGGTGGGGGTGTTGTAATGTGAATTGACACCCCGTCTCGACCTGTACACCAGTCAACCCAGGTTCGATGGGTATACACTTGTACTGTGGCTTCGGAAAGGAGGACAAGAACTATAGAAATATAATTTAACAATTTATTATGAGAAACATGTCAGTATTTACAACATATAACAAATATACAGAGCACAGAACGATAATAAAGGGCCTAACAACTAAGGAAACCTCCCATATCTATTAATAGCTAAGTTACGAAACTAACCCCCCCCCCCCCCCCCTTTCCCGGCTATATAGCTCCCCATCCCACAATGATATTATCTACACTAACGAACCTAACATAGAGTACAAACTCCAATAATCCCTAGTACACTGACACAGACTACCTGTATAAAGCTAACCAGTATAATTAAACATTGAACATAACGCTTAGTCAGCTAAGTATAACATAAATAATAACACCCCCACCTAATATAACACAAATAATAGCACCCCGTTACAAATGTATCTACCTTGAATAAAGCCAGTTTGATTGTTGCTTATCAATTTAGTTATTGTTTCAAATTTTTCTATCGTGACGGATGCCATTTTATATGCAGTTTTAAGTAAGGTTATGGATCGCATTATAAATCGTTCTGACCTATCGCAAAGAGACTTAACACGAACATACCGCAGCCTCCAAAACCACTCACCATACGCATGCATGTCGCACGCACGTGAGGCCGTCCTTAAATGACCTTAGCTGTTAATAGGACGTTAAACAAAATAAACCAAACCAAACCAAATCCTTGCTTTTCAGTAATTATAATTGACAATTCTGCTACTGAAAAACTGTAATTAATCGACCTAACAATGAAATGACCAAGTCGTTTCTAAATCACTTGGGGCCGCGGTGACGAGTAGTTAAGGTGTCCCGACAATTTATCACTAGCAATCCACCTCTGGGTTGCGAGTTCGAAACCCACGTTGGGCAGTTGCCAGGTACTGACCGTAGGCCGGTGTTTTTTTTCTCCGGGTACTCCAGCTTTCCACCACTTCCAAAACCTGGCACGTCCTTAAATAACCCTGTCTGTTAATAGGACGTTAAACAAAACAAACCAAACCAACTTTCAGCTGAGAATCCATCAAAACCGGGACTTTTATTTTCTTCCATTTTCGTTCAAGTTTTCCCCATTTCAGTTATAGAAATTGGTCCTTCTAAAGATTGTGCTTTTAGGGGAATCCCCAATCCACTGCTGCAGCGAATTTGTTATTTGAATACAATCGTCAAAATGTCAATAAAAAGAAATACCATTTAAACATTAAAAAACTGAATCCCCAAGCGACAGCGGATTTGTTATTCGAATCCCCAATCTGCTGCAAGATTCGTTATTCGAATCCGCTGCTAACTTCAGCCCGCCGATTTTCTGGCACGTTTTGTCTATACCTTCATCTTGTTCTTCTGCCAAACCAAAAACTTGTACACTTGATTTTTTATTAGTCAAACCTGTCTTTAAAGACCACCCAAGGGGAAACAGAAAAATGTCACTATAGACAGGTTGCCTTTATAGACAGGTCGAGATTTTCGCACCAACCAGTTGACATGTAACTGCCATATATAACTTGTCTCATTAAACAGGGCATTCAGTAGACCAGCCAGTTTTAACATTTTCAGAGACAAATCAATGCATACACTTTGTTATCGAAATATTTGGGTTAAGTCTTTATCAAAAAGACTTTTCTATTTAAAATCTATGAATAAAACATAATGTTGTGACGTACAAGACAAAACATACACTCAAAATGGTCTGATGGATGCTCGATTGAATATACAAATTGTTATTAAAAGAAACATCTGTGAAATGCTAGGCCCGAGTTTGTTGGTATTTTGTAAAAAATAAAACGCAAACAGTATTTCTCAAAAAATAAATGAGTCAATCAATAACCTGTTAACAAGTATCCTTAAATTCTAGGTATAATTAGGGATTTACTCATTGTGTCCATTAATTTTTTCTATTACAATCTTACTTTCTCACTATCATATTCATTCTGATGATCATTCATAACTCTACATGAGTTCATTCTATCACATAACTTACACATTCTGTGGACTCATTTATTGTTTCTATCACATAATTTTAGTCTTTCAAAAGAATAACTGTTGACAACCTGTAACAACAAAATTTAAATGTCCGATAGCATATCAAAAAATTATTACTCCTTATTTTCTCTATCAAATCATTCAGTCTATATTAAATCATTCATTCTTTATCAACTGATTAGTTCCTTTAGCCTCATTGGATGCTTACAAAGTAATCCATCTTTATCTGCTTGGGCTGTGAAAGAGCATCCTCCTGGATACAATCCTGGAATGTTATGATCGATATCAAAGCCCCTTCATTGTCGGTCTGGAGTGCATAGTCTCTCAGTCTGTCCACCATGGCTTGTTCTTCTGACAGCATTGTGGTCTTGCTGGAGTCTTCATCACATTCCTCTTCCATGTCATCATCATCCCCTACATCAGTGGCCTGTATGTCGGTAAGAATGTCTTTGGCTTTTGTGGTCCAGTCTCTTGCCTCTGTGTCGCATGTACTAACCTTCCTATCAATGTCTGCCAGTTCAGAGAAACCAATACCATACAGGTCCACAGACAGTCCGATAACTTCAAGTGGCACATTGTCCTCCACATCTTTCTCATCTTCATCATCATCATCTGGTTGATCGGGGACTGGTTCTGTTGTTGTAAACCCAGCGGAAGAAAACCATTTGACAATGGTGTCGGTTTCAACCTTGTTCCAGGCACGGTTAACCCAGTAGATGGCATCTAAGATGGATATATATTTCAGCAGCTCTGATCCTGTCATTATCATGTGACGGGCCATGTTAGTTATTATGAAGTTGTCGCTTCCTGTATTTCAGCTTGACGACTTGGATTATCCCATGATCCGCAGGCTGATTCCTGGACGTTGTGTTAGGCGCCAAGAATTTCAGTGTAACATTGTTCAGTGACAGCTTTGGATGTGCTGGTGCGTTATCTAAGAACAGCAAAACCTTGCGTCCTTGTCTCCTCATCTTACGGTCGATTTGGTTTGGTTTATTTTGTTTAACGTCCTATTAACATCTAAGACGATTTCTTTACCAAGTCTTCAAAGATCTTGCTTGTCATCCACGCCATCTTGTTGTTGTAGTATTGGACTGGAAGGGAGCTAGAGGAAACTTTCTTAAAACATATTGAAAGTTTTAAGAAACCCCCCCCCCCCCCCCCCCCCCCCCCCCCCCCCCCCCGTCATGCTGGCACAGAACGACACAGTAAATCTTTCTTTTGACATCTTCCCGCCGCTACAGGTATCAGCCTTTACGTGAAAGCTCTTGCTTACAGGTGATCTGTAGAAAAGGCCGAGTTCATCTATATTGAATATGTCGTACCCGTCGCATAGGTCTGGTAGCTTTCTCTTCCCCTCGTCGACTTTATCCTGCTTAACCCCACTCTCGCCGCTCAGCACACCAAATGACATGTTGTGGCGTTTCAAAAATGACTGAAGCCAACTATTGGAAGCCTCAAAGTCTGCAACATCAAGATCCTTGCAAAGGACAGGGTTTTCTCCATCATAGGGCCATTTACATATAATATGTACCATAATAATTATCCGTGGTGTTGATTCCTTGAACCACTTGCACACTAGGTCGTTGATGTCCTCATTTCCAGTCTTTCAAACCCTCCGTTTCCGTTTCCCCGGTTTATTTGATCCAAACTCGTCCACGATCTCACGCTTTCTCTTCAGGACATTCTGGATCTGCATCTTTTCTATCCCGAACCGACCCGAGACCTTTTACAACTAAGTCCACTTTCAAGCAACCTACAATAGATAAAACACACACATTCAAAACCCAATCAAAAATCAAGATTTCTGACCAACTTATAAAACCCAGAGTCCAGACAGTTTGGTTTGATTTGGTTTATTGTGTTTAACGTCCTATTAACAGCTAAAGTCATTTAAGGACGTACTCCCGTGCGTGCGACATGCATGTGTGTGGCGAGTGCGTATACGTGTTTTTGGAGGCTGCCGTATGTTCGTGTTAAGTCTCCTTATGAGAGGCCGGAACTTTTGCCGATTTATAGTGCTACCTCACTGAAGCATACTGCCGAAGAAATCCAGCAGCACGCCACACCCGGTCACATTATACTGACAACGGGCGAACCAGTCGTCCCACTCCAAATATGCTGAGCGCTAAGCAGGAGTAGCAACTACCATTTTTAAGGACTCTGGTATGTCTCGGCTAGGGGACAGAACACAAAGCCTTCCTCACAGCGGCGAACGCTCAACTGAAGGCCAAAAGTGAGGCATTGTCAAGGGAGACATTAGGATGAAGAAAGTTGTTAAGAAAGAAGAGAAAAGATAAGATCCCAAATTTAGTCGCCTCTTACGATCATGCAATGGGGGCAGCAGGTACAATTCTTACGCCCTACCTGCAGGACACTAAAACTTCATATGAAAACACATAGTTCCTGACCAACTTATAAAACCCAGACCCCAGGCAGACATTTAAAACTAAATCTCAACACATCATAACATTTGCTCAAGAAAAACACAAGATTATTAACAACTTATAAAACCCAGACTCTAGACAGACATTCAAAATCAAATCACAACATATCAGAGCATTTTAAACGTCGTTTTATCAAAACATAATTGTTCCAATTTTAAACTCTGGAAATTGAAGACATAGCATGGGAATAAAATTAATACAATATCCGACAAAGCTCAAAATGAAGTAAAACGTAAACCTGAAATAAACTGTGTAACTTCCAGTTTATTGCCGCAATCGAAAACTTGTTATAATTAACACTATCTTTATTGACGTCGGAGCCTACAAGGTCATTCGATTTTGTTTTTCGTTGTTTTTTTTTTTGTTTTTTTTCAAAATCCTTTTGTTTTTAGCAGGCTTGGTCTGTCGCGATAGCCTACATAAACGATTGGTTATTGAGGAAGCAGCAAAAATGATAATTTAAGTCGGCAATTAATAAATCTTTGTACTTGATTAAGTAGATGAATTGTTGACTTACCGTATGACTTCTCTCTAGCTGAGATTGAGTGCTTTTCTCTTCGGTTATGCCATCACTCCAGAGTATTTTGTAGAATATCTAACTCTGTATTGATCTATGTAACGGAGAAGTAAGGAACGAAATGAACCATATGTTTCATAACTAGGCCTGTGTTTGGTTTGGTTTGGTTTATTTTGTTTAACGTCCTATTAACAGCTAAGGTCATTTAAGGACGGCCTCCTGTGCGTGCGACATGTATGCGTGTGATGAGTGCGTGTGTGTGTTTTAGGAGGCTGCGGTATGTTTGTGTTAAGTATCCTTGTGATAGGCCGGATCTTTTGCCGATTTAGAGTGCTACCTCACTGAAGCATACTACCGGAGACACCCAGCAGCACACCCCACCCGGTCACATTATACTGACAACGGGCGAACCAGTCGTCCCACTCCTTATTTGCTGAGCGCTAAGCAGGAGCAACAACTACCATTTTGAAAGACTTTGGTATGTCTCGGCCAGGGGACAGAACCCAAAGCCTTCCTCATAGGGGCGAACGCTCAACTAAAGGCCAAAAGTGAGGCATTGTCAAGGGAGACATTAGGAAGAAGAAAGTTGTTAAGAAAGAGGAGAAAAGATAAGATCCCAAAGTTTAGTCGCCTCTTACGATCATGCAATGGGGGCAGCAGGTACAATTCTTACGCCCTACCTGCAGGCCTGTGTAAAATTTCTTAAAGCCATGAAAACGAGTTAAGTAATTCTGATAAAAACATCGTATGGCTTGAAACATGGCGAATCACGGTGATTATTGAAAAACATCGATAAACCGCGAGGTTGCTTTAAAAGCAAAAGGTAAAGCGTGTTCCGAACGAACAATGGAAGCATGGTCAAGGGGAGGCAACAACAATAGACAACGTGAGAGCAGAAGATGGTTGACAAAAATCGGTCGCTATAGAAAACGCCGTTCCAAAATCACCGGTCGTAAGTCACTTTATACAGGTGGTCGCTATAGAGAGAGTCGTTATAATAGTAAAATATCACGGGGAATCCTGAAATCGGTCATTATAGACAGGCGGTCGTTAGAGCAGGTTTGATTGTATATTGTTCAAGATCGCTTATGTCATACTGGGCTTTTTCCGTAATAAAGCCTACTTCAGCCACCGCGTCCTCATTTCTCTCGACTCCTTTTCCCACCATATACTCGATGAGTTTTGACATAGCGTTGTTTGAAATTTCAAGAGTCAGAACCCTGGTCTCGAGTTTTTCGACTTTAAGATTAAGCTCTTCATTTATATCTCTTTTCTCGTTTCTAGATCCTGTTTAGTGGCCATTTAAAAAAACTTTTTCAACATATTCTCAGATGCAACAATGCCTGATGGTGTTATTCTGTTATGTCGTTCATTTTATCTTCCAGGTCTTTAAAACTTGTCATATTGTTGGTATTAAACTTTTCTTTTGCGCGTCCATTTTGAATGATTGTAACGTCGACTGATTTTTCGAAGTGTTTGTGCGCTTGACGACCTTTTTAGTTTTTTGTTGACACCGTTTTTCTTTTCTCTGCCATAGACGCTTGGTTGTAGTCTGTAGTGTACTCGACAGGCCGTGCCCGCACCGGCTGCATGTATAAATGTGTACACGTATACTTTTCGACAATTCAATTGACCGAGACTGTAGTGTTTTACTACTGTTTCACTATTCAAAATTGATGCGTGTGTGTGTTTTGGGAGACTGTGGTATGTTCGTGTTAAGTCTCCTTGTGATAGGCCGGAACATTTGCCAATTTATAGTGCTACCATAGGCATATATAGACTAATTGTTTTCAAAATGATAACGATGTGTTACAATGTCGGAGTTGAAGCATCTTTAAAGTATGCCTAGTATAGACTACACCCATTTTTGACATTATGTAGATAATTCAAAACTGTTATATATGATCTCCATATTTACCTATTTGAATATCGACCCGTCTGTAATGTCTAGTAATCTAACACCAATACGACAGTTTAATGTGGTTTTTACTAACGGGCTATATCGAATTAAATAAAATGTACTTATATTACCTTCCCAACGTATACATTAATAATTCATTTAAAAACAATATAGCAACATATTGGAAGCTTGATAATTGAAGATTTTTTCCCATTAAACTTGATGAAATATTACAGCATATTTCTCACTTGCATATTTTACCTCTGCATGCCTCATAACAAAACCAAAGACACATACTTAACTCCTCGATTAGTGCCAGGAAAAACCCTGAGCAATGTCAAGGCTGATATATTTATTTCTATTGAAGTCTTTGATGCACAAGAGACTGCACCTTCAGTAACGCCATATCTCAGGTATACAAATAGCGAAATGTGACGTAGTTAACGAGGGTATCTTTGCAGTTATCTGCCATTCATACTGTACACTTCATGCTGCTGTTGTCCCGCAGACATTGATAAACATTCTTGTCTCCCGAAAACTCATTTAGAGTTATCTTTCCCCGACATCTCAAGAACAAAAGTTATCTTACTAAAATTATTTTTCTAGTCGAGATTCTTGAAACATTTCTCAAATAAGTATCTGTCTAAACAGTTGTGTAGGTATTTTACAATGGCAAAGCCTTTACAACTACAAGTATTTATCACCGACGCCCATTGTCTCTTGGTGTCTTGAAAAAACATCTGACGAAACGCTTTGTTTGTGCATTCTTTTGAGGATTACATAGGAGCGACAACCAAGTTTAAAATCAATTTAACGGTATGGTGATATCGATAATTGTTTGATATTCATCGAAGGGAAATACTAGTCTTCCTACCTGAACTTTGCATTCAATGTTATGATGATATTCCAGGTATGCAGAGAGTGAAATTTAAAGTAAACTCAGCCCTTAGAGAATCGAAAACCTCAAATGTTCCCACAGAAAATAAAACAAATTAAAACTAGAAACACTACCATGCGTTACTGCAATACAACATATTTACCCATAGACCCAGAATCTTTACAATGTAAGGAAGACCAAGGAAACCAACACCAATGTATGATGGAATGATCAGCATGAATCCTTGAAAATCTCTGAAAATAGAAAAGAAGCAGGCATATTTTTATCATATCAACATATTCAGGACACCCTTGGGCTACAGTTAATTTCACAAATAACAATTCTAAAACGAAATCGATAACGAGGACAATCAATATATGAACACAAATCATATATTTACATGAGAACTATGAAATAAATTCAAGGATAAGACCAGGTTTTCCGGGATAGTAAGCGTCTACTGCTCTACCGTAGACACCCGTCATACAAATCTAGGTCAAATTCGGGTTAAGTCACACAATGGCCACAATAGAAAACTGCATATGGCACGAGGAATTGAAATGTTTTTAAATGATATCATGATGTCTACAATAAATAGTAAGAAGTCCTTAGCTAACGAATCGAATGGGACAAGTAGACACTGTAGTTCGGAAAGCAGGGATGTTACTATCTAGAAATGGAAAATTAACAATTGGGACATTGAAATCATCACGTTTATCAGACAGCTTAGTTGTAAGCTGTCTCCGCTGGTTATATTGAAAATATCGACTTAAAGGGATGATTTCGACGATTTCGTACCGTCTTTGATTTCAAATTCTACACGTAATATTCGGCCGAGATCTCAAATCTTTGTTGTTTATAAATAGCCCACCGTCGGTATACATTAAGATAAACTGGAGGACTTTGCAAGGTTTGATAAGCTCTTCAATATAACCTTCTATGGAAACAGAAACAAACCACCCAACAGAAGAGCAAAGTTTGTTTCCATGAATATGCAAATCGTCTGAAACATCTGGTCATAAAATCTCAACTAAGATCTTGCTGATCAGAAATCCTATATTAATCTTACAATTTCATTCGGGGTGCATTTTCTATTAGTTTTAGCTGTATTTTAATGAAATGTGCTCCCGTGTAGTGCATAACTACATTTGTATTATCGTTCCTTTTTCTTTTGAAAGTAGGTTCGCGTCAAAAGTGAACGACGGTTTTTTCGTGTTTGGAATGTGTTTGGATGAAAGGAAACAATAATCTTTTTATAAAAGAAACGTACATGAACAGATTGAATTTTTGGTAGAAGGGGACTAGGTCTTTTAAACGGAAAGTGATCAGGGACTTCCACAGATATATCAAGAAGCTAATCTATTGGTTAATAAGCCCATGGATTAAGGTACACAAGTTTTTACTTTTGTTTCCAACGTTGTTACTGAGCTACTGACAAACGTAAGCAATGATGAAGAGACAAAGTCTTACAAGCAGTTATGACGTATTTGAGTCGCTATGATCAATCAATGAAATGGTTAAAAACGTTGACTTATTTCGACGCCTCTAACGACTAATACGGTAAAATAATAATTCATTATCAATTTTTTTTTTAAATAATGTGTTGCTTAGGTATTGGAGATAAAGGTTGAGTTGCATGAATATTATGTTGCCAGGCAACGTTCAATAATCAGTAGCCAATATGTTATGGCAAATCCCTATTCTGTGTACAAAATTGTATTGAATATGAAGTGATGCCAAGATAATCTGCTTGAATACAGCTTAGTCCCAAAGAATCTTTAATTATCTTACGTTAAGGTATGCTCGCCTTTCGTCTCCTCATCCTTTCTGCTACTATTTACATCTGGTTGGGAGTTTTCGTCCAATAATGAATGATGGAGTCCATTATGGTAAGATTTATGTTGATTAGTTTCGTTGAGAGAAGTGAGCTCCACTAAATCTGCCTGCATGATTGTCGCCATACGCCACCAAACATCTGTAGCAATTACTGTTATTCTCTGGATCCTGGTATAACTATTGACATATATTGATTTCCCATAGACGATATCATTACAACTGCTGCATAAGGTTACGATGTGTTTGCGTTATGTTATGCCCCATGATATCAAAATAACTTTTCGACATCATTGTTTTTCTTTACCTTTTATTGACATGTGCACATTATCATTTCTGAATACTTGTTTTCTGTATTATATGTACAAAATGCAGGGATTTTATTTCCAAAACATTTAAAACGTTATATTATATATGTAACAGATTGTGCATTTGTTTCAAATATTGCTATGTATTTTATTCAAACTTGAAAATCAAAACACGGATGTGGCATGCATATTCTTGTCATAAATTTTAAACTAGGTATTTTGAATTACAATTATATCCTTGAAAACATAATAATTTCAAACTAAAGACTGTCAGCTGTTGTATATATATTCTTTCCATGATTTTTTTTTTAAATTTTGTTTAACGTCCTATTACGTCCCTTATTAGCTAAGGTCATTTAAGGACGGCCTCCCATGCGTGCGACATGCATGCGTGTGGTGAGTGCGTATGTGTGTTTTGGGAGGCTGCGGTATGTTCGTGTTAAGTCTCCTTGCGATAGGCCGGAACTTTTGCCGATTTATAGTGCAATCTCATGAAGCATACTGCCGAAGAAATCCAGCAGCACGCCACACCCGGTCACATAATACTGACAACGGGCGAACCAGTCGTCCTACTCCAAATATGCTGAGCGCTAAGCAGGAGTAGCAACTACCATTTTTAACGACTCTGGTATGTCTCGGCTAGGGGACAGAACACAAAGCCTTCCTCACAGCGGCGAACGCTCAACTAAAGGCCAAAAGTGAGGCATTGTCAAGGGAAGACATTAGGAAAAAAGAAAGTTGTTAAGAAAGAAGAGAAAAGATAAGATCCCAAATTTAGTCGCCTCTTACGATCATGCAATGGGGACAGCAGGTACAATTCTTACGCCCTACCTGCAGGGCAGTTCTTTCCATGAATTGAACGGTGAGATGTAATTTAAGTTAGTTAAAAATAAAAGACTAAATACCAGTCGATCAATATCAAGCCAATGCATGCATAGTCGAGATATCGTGTATACAGATTTATACAACAGGTATCATTCATTGAGACTGAAATCGGACTTAATGTAAATCCCTGTTGCAAAGATCTAATTTTTGCATGATTTAAAATATCTTTTAGCCTAAAGTAACATAGAATACAGCTCATTCTGTTCGTATTTCTCCTTTATTCATATTTTACGTTTAAGATTGTTTTTTTTTTTCCTTTTTATGAGGAAAAACATCAGTATAGCACAATTACAAATCAAATTCAAACTGTTAAGGTCAAAAGCCTATAAAACTTGAGCCAGGTATATATTCTAGAATGATTCAGCGGAATGTTCTCATTATTGATGCTAATAAATAAAAAATAACAATGAATATAATGTATCGCAATGTATCCGAAACCCTGTGACTGTAGAACATAGCCCTGTTCTACGACACCTCTGACAATGTAACATTTCACTGACACACTATAGCCAATTGATTTTTATCTTGACACAGTGACATAGTCACCCTTTACCACAACAAAGTGCAACATACCCACGTATTACCGACACAGTGTAATCCACGGTGCGTTCCTTTATTAATTTAACACCAGTTGTTCTGGTACAAGAGACCAACCAACCAATTGTTTTCCCATAGACTTTAGTGTTAACGTTTTGGAGTATTTCATTCAAATTCTTGAATTCAATATGACAATTATGGTTTATAACAAAAGTTTAGGGTCTGATATAATACATAATCAAAAAAAAAAGTTGGGTCCTTCAGCTCAAATTTTCTCCAGGGTAGCCATTTTGAAAATGGGTGAATTTCGCAGTAAAAATTCTCAAAAATCTTAAATGTTTACCTGTTAATTGTTATTACCTGAACTTTTGGGGAAAAAAATCAATCGGACTTGCGAAATTAATATCAACATTTCTTATTGATAGTTACCTATCAGGCTACATATTTATTTTTTCGCTTCATAACATACTGGCCAATCAGTGGCTGCCAGACATTTTATCCTTGGCTCAACTTTCTATACACAGGGGCTGTTTCAAAAATCTATTTTTTCAATTGGTTGGTTGTTCCCTATAGCATCTTTCACATTTTTCAAATATAACTTTTCTTGAACAGGATAGAACCATAAGATATGCTATCAAAATATGCAGTGCCTGACTGCAAGTCTAAGGCTGGTAGGCAAATTTTTCTATCGATACCGGAGATGAAATTCTTAAGAGAAAACGACATTAAAATTGAATTAATTATGAAATGTTAATTTTGATATCTTGATAAGCTTTGAATTTAAAGTGATGGCTTTTGGTTAATAGCCGAGTATAGATATCGTGCTACTCAGAAATATAAACAAATAAGATATATAATAAATATCAGGGGGAGATAACTCAATGTTTTCTCCTCCACTCCCTAATTTCTGGACTTTTTGTAAAAAATGACGGAAAAAAGGGCCGGGCGAGAAAAAAATCAGGATTAGAGCCATAACTTAGATAAAAGAGTCGAAACACAGACACAGGACACGGAAGCGGGCTAGTGACAACAAAACAACCAGATATATCACCAAACACTGAACTGGGGTAGTGACAACAGAACAACCAAACACATCACCGAATACCGAATCGGGGTAGTGACAACAGAACAACCAGACACACACCCATACATTGAACCGGGGTAGTGCCAGCAGTACAACCAGACATACCACCGGACCCCGAGTCACGCTATATACCGCTACCATTGAAATACAAAATGTATGTCCGTATCTTCCCTGGTCTATGGTCCTCCATGTGGCTCTACATTGGATAATATTTTCATTATAAATCCCCCCTGAATCTAACTTCCTCTCTTAATTCTGCTACAACTCCTCCAAGATGAGAATCCCATCCGAAAATGTGCTAGTCGGTCCCATCATCTGGTTTCCAGGGACGCTGGATGGCACAAAATGTCATATGCGGTAGCTTGCTATAGAGACCAACCAACCAATTGTTTTCCCATAGACTTTAGTGTTAACGTTTTGGAGTATTTCATTCAAATTCTTGAATTCAATATGACAATTATGGTTTATAACAAAAGTTTAGGGTCTGATATAATACATAATCAAAAAAAAAAGTTGGGTCCTTCAGCTCAAATTTTCTCCAGGGTAGCCATTTTGAAAACGGGTGAATTTCGCAGTAAAAATTCTCAAAAATCTTAAATGTTTACCCGTTAATTGTTATTACCTGAACTTTTGGGAAAAAAATCAATCGGACTAACGAAATTAATATCAACATTTCTTATTGATAGTTACCTATCAGGCTACATATTTATTTTTTCGCTTCATAACATACTGGCCAATCAGTGGCTGCCAGACATTTTATCCTTTTGGCTCAACTTTCTATACACAGGGGCTGTTTCAAAAATCTATTTTTGCAATTGGTTGGTTGTTCCCTACAAATCTTCTGTACTCAAAACGGAACGCGAACCGTACCGCTTCTCCTGGATGCACGATGGCGGAACTGTGTTTCTATATTTGTAATGCAAAAGTAGAATACACTTTTTTGTTTGCGATAAAATCTTATATAAGTTATTGTTTGACGGAACTATTCAATGGTACATTAGTTACGTTTTGAAAACGGAAAATTATAGGATTCTATGCTTAGAGCGAGCACTTTTTACCGCAACGCAGATTATTCTTGTCACTATTTAACATGACCAAGCATAACCGAGTCACCCTTTACCGCGATACAATGTAACCCAGTCAACCTTCACCGGGACACAGTAAATCCATGTCATCATTTATCATAATCAAACATAACCAAGTTACTCTATACCTTGATACAATGTTACCGATTCATCCTTTACCGGGACACAATATAACACATCCTTTATCGGGACGCAGTATAACCGAGTATTCTACCATGTTTGCTATGCAACGCCAGTTTTGATTGGTTTAAAACCATGTATTATTTTCCAATAATACACGCTCGTGAGTCACGGCTGTTGCAATTTTATATATCTCTAAAATTCAGCCGTTTCATAAATGGTTACTATAGCCGAGTGGGCTAATGGGTTAGTCTTTCAATACATTTTTATCACGACGCGAGTTCGAATCCTACGGAGCCGCCCCCCCCCCCCCCCCTGTTTTTTTCTTTTTCTTTTTTTTTTAATTTTCAAAATCAATGCCATATGATAGGTGCTTTTGATCGTAGTACTATATTGCCTGTATATTTCATCAACAAATAATGCAATACTCAAGAAATAAATTACAAGGTTTTCTCGGGGTTTCTTTGCTGTTTTTCTATTAGAAAGAGGTCGATTTCAGAACTAAACAGTACATGGTAGAATAGAAATAATCAACTTTGGCTCGTGTATTGTTGCAGGATATACAACTCCGACATTTTGCAATTTTAATTAATAACTCAGGCCTGCGGCCTTCGTTATTCATTTAATTGCAAAATATCCTCGTCCTCGTTGTATATCCTGCAACAATACACGAATCATCGTTAATTATTTCTTAAATAACCTTCACCGGGACAAAGTGTAACCGAGTTGCCCATTACCGTGGTACAGTATAACCGAGTTATCCTTTTCTGCGATAAAGTGTAGCCGAGTAACCCTTTACCGGGATACAGTGAAATCGAGTAATCATTTACCGCGATACAATGTTACAGAGTCACCCTATACCGTCATACAATGTAACCGAGTCATCCTTGACCGGGACACAGTATAACCGAGTCACCATATACTGTCATACAGTGTAACCGAGCCACAGAGAAAAAAATTACCGATGCGGTCGTTGTTTAGTAAGCTTTTAAAACGTAAAACCGAATGTTCTGTGTCATTGGAGTTTCTCTTGTACGTTGTCTGATGTGTCAGTAGTTAAATCGAACATTCAAGTTGTCAGAAATGTGACATTCACTGAATGTAGACTTAAAAAAAATGAGATGTAAAAAAGCAAACAAAAGATACACAGACACTTGTTAAATACCAGGCACACAAAAATACTCTTCCGGATTTCAAACTGTTACGTTGTCATCATATACTTAGTACACGTGTTAAAAATGTGTTTAACCTTCAGTATTTAACTAAGCACATCAAAATATGCATGTGTCACTTACAATATAATATTAAAAAGTGTCATATATACTGAAACTCCAATCCCTGCAACCGTGGAATAGATCCCAAACACAAGCGCTAATATAAATAATGTAAGTGTCAGTTTTCTCTTCACTTTTTCCACAACTTCGGATGGTTTC
This sequence comes from Pecten maximus, assembly GCF_902652985.1. Taxonomy (NCBI): domain Eukaryota; kingdom Metazoa; phylum Mollusca; class Bivalvia; order Pectinida; family Pectinidae; genus Pecten; species Pecten maximus. The sequence continues at coordinate 33,834,593 of NC_047016.1, read as the reverse complement.
TCATCGCCATATAATGTCAATAATGCAACGATATACGGAACAACAAGTGTTGTAAATAACATTCCGATGCATCCGGTCAACGACATCAGCAGCTCAAACTCTGGCACCAAAATTGTAAATATACCTTCAAAATACAAAATACTCTGAATACGACGGACTTAAAAAGAATAACATATCATTTAAATAAACGTAAAAAGATGAGCACTGCTACGGAAAGATGCCTCATTTCAATCATTTAATATTTCAAATTTTGACCAAACAAACAACACATACCCCAATATAAGATAGCATTTTGGAAATAACTGTAATTTTTTTTTTCAAAACAACTGCAATACTATATAACAAGAAGTAATAGCTTCAGGTATCATGCAATTTCTTACTTCTTCCACGAAACCAGTTCTAAAAAGTTGGTAAGTGTCGTTGTGACATACTTTTTGTATTTTGTTTCCTATCTTAATTAACCTAAAATGGCAATATATATAGTTTGTATGACAGACGGGGAAAGGAGACCTTACCTATAATAATATAATCATAATTATGATAAACGTTATTTGGCAGAAATTAGATTTAGAAGACATATATGTACAAATGGTCGTTATAGACGAATAAGCAAGTGTTATTATAACAAAGCAAATCTACTTTTATATTAAAAGAAAACGAAACTGAACGCGTTTCACATAATGATATGTAGGTCATGTCCAAAATATATGTTTTATTTCTTCGATATACTTACATGCGAGAATTAGCAAAACAACACGACAGACGTATTCGCCGTAGTTCTGAACTAGTTCTCTACTGAATTTCGCCTTTAATGGTGTCCATATGATATCCACTACCACAAAAACAGCCATTCCATGTGTGGTGTACAAGGTAAAGAAAGAAAGAATCTTCAAAGACTGGTATAGCCTGAAAAGCATACATCTAGAATGTAATGTAATATTAAGCACTGGGGTAGATTTTTAGCATCTTTATTTTTAGAATTATGGTTTGATTTATAATGTTTGCAACAATACACTATACGTGTGTTATGTAAAACCGAAAGCAAATCACGTTTAATCTTGACAGTAGATTGAGGATTTCGAAATTGACAAGAACACATACTTTTAATCTGTTTTCAATATTGAAATTCAATCATAAGAAAAAAGAATAACAATTACTCTTCAGAATTCTTTGATAATGTATCTGCAAAATGTGTGTTAACCACTCAAACAAGTCCTTTATTTAAAATATTAAATTCAAACTAAGTATACCGCGACTATATTAGATTTCAATCTGTCACAATCGCTTGTATCCTTTATGTGCCATGTGTCTGTGTATATTATGTCCTGATGCTACTTCCTGCCTGGCCTAACGGATATTCCGTAGAGGGTAAGTGAGCGCTCATGAACGGGAACCATGGCAGTGCTCTATCAGGCCGTGCCGACGGAATCCGAGTTTTGACGCATTATACGGGCTCGGTGGCAAGTATTGCTATAGCAATTAGTAGTAATATCTTTTATGATAAGTGTGGGGTTCTTTTTGTGTAGAAAGAGGTTCAACTTGCGGTTCAATCATGCATATTGTTCCATTTGTAATTGTTTCAATTGTTTTATGTACATTTGCTCAATCAATCTACCAACTGTAAAACTGTATATTTGATATTTGGAAGGTATTTAAGTTATTTGTGAATGTTTCCTATTACTTTTGAAATGGACCAGCACTTCAGGATAACAAGTATCACTAATACATTTTCCTATCTCTGGATTCACTATCCAAGTCATATTTGTGGTATTGACGATATCTTTTAGTACCAATATTGGAAATTTATACTTTGAAAGTAAGTGTAATATATTATTAAGCATTATGTGTGAATGTATATTTGTATGTAGCAAGTATGTTTACATAGCAATAATGCCGACTGGAGACATGTAAATCAAGGTGGAAAGAGCCAACTGGTTCATACCACGGGACCAAATTCTGTTTCTGCCATACTGGACTTAGTAAAAATGTCACATATGTAGAAGAGAAGGCACAGTTTGCCAAGTTTGAGTGAACCGATAGGGACTTTTCCTCTAAAGCCTGTGCAGACAGAGTAATTTGTCTTTGGTTTCCCTTTATGATCCTACCGTGTGGGTGTAAGTCGGACAGACTAACGCAACATGGTATGTACCACAGAATCTGCAACTAATCTCCATATTGAATATTTAACAGAATGCCATAGGAAAACGTGTGCAGAGACATTCTTAGTTTTGTTTTATTTTGTGTTGTGTTGTAAATATAAATCTACTATTGTTGAAAATATGCCTTATTGAGTTTACTTTTCCCTAACTGGAGAACAGCATCACTTGTCCAAAGTTATACATCAAAGAAAATACTTAAATGGTATAATTTAATTCAGTTCATTGATTGTCTTGAGCTTTACAGCTCATCAGTTCATAAAACATGCATTGCATCAGCGGTCAGTGCAATATAGCAGTGTACTATCAATATGGACGAATCCGTTAACTTATTTTAGCATTACGAAGTATTTCATGTTTTTCTTAATTTTGCGGCATCATATACATATAGCTTCAGCATTATAAAATCTTTAAAGCTCGTTGTGCTAATTAATTAGATTATTACCATGTTAACTATATAATATTGTCTGATATATCGGAATTTTCAATTCATTATGGAAACTTCTAATTTAAAAAAAACTGATTTCTAGTAAAATATCACTTACACACTTTTTTCAGTACAAATTATTTCTTCATTTAAAAACAAAATGTAAATTGTAAATTAACTTACCATTTGTCTCCTGGAAGGTTCAACAGGTAATTAGCTTTGGTCATTTCTCCAAATTTCAGATACCCGTAAAAACCACAAAAAGCATGGAAACAGGTCGTAATGACCAGGGTAAGTCCTAAAACACCATTCCAACCGTCAAAGTTCTTCTTGGTGTTCATTTTGTCTCTTATTGGCAAAACCTACAAGACATTTTCTATATATGTATGAAAATCTAAAATCCGGCCGAGCTAACTACCACTTTGACATGTTCCTATTATTCCTATCAATACATTGATAGTCCATCCTTATAGATACTGACAAGCTACCAGACCTCAATCTATCTACATCTTGTTTATATTTTACTTTCGTTTTATTGGTTTTGGTTTAGAAAAAAATGGTTCCGATGTAATGGTGTTATTCTACTAGGGGTGGTTGATATGTTGTTAGCATTGTTTTGAAGGAGATACTCAAGGATGTTCTTTTTAAGTCATTATTCTCGGACTATATATGGCCGTGTACCCAATTACTGTCTTATTTGGTTAGTTTGTATCGGCGAGGTATCACTCTAAAGTAAACAAGACAATCGGCTTTTGCAAAATTGACAAAATCGGTGAAAGAACATTGATCCAATATTTGCATAAAAATGGTTAAAAACCTGAGGATATACATTTAGATATGATAGCAACACAAGGAAATATGTCCCTTCATATGTTACAGTGAAAAGGTGTGTGGCGGAATTTAAGAGTGGCCGACAGAGCCGTGAGGATGACCCCCGTCCTGGAAGGTTTGTCAATGTTGTAACCCCAGAAATGGTCAATAAAGTTCATAACATTGTTATGACTGACAACCGAGTCACAGAAAAATATATTACCAGTAGTAGTTGGCATTTCACATGAAAGAGTACATTCCATTCGGACCGAGGATCTTGAAATAAGAAAGCTTTTGGCCTGATGAGTAACGAGACTTCTAACTGGAAGCACACTACAAGCACACCAGTCGCGCATATTATCGCGTGCTAGTCTTAACCTCTTTAAGAAAGATCCTGCCAACTTTCTTCAGAGATTTGTCACTTTAAGGAAACGTGGATCCATCATTTTACCCCAGGGGGCCAAACAACAATCAAAACAATGGAAGCACCTTGGCTCTCCCCGGCAAAGAAATCAAAGACTGTTCCATCAGATAGGAAGGTTATGGCCCCGGTTTTCTGATATACAGATGATATTCTGCTGATTGATTATCTCAAAAAAGGGACAAACAATCAATGGGACATACTATGCTTCACTTCTGAGGCAGTTACGGGAAAATATTAAAATTGAGCGCCGCGGAAAGCTTACTTAAAGCCACATACGAAGAAACTGGAAAAATGTGTATTTCAGAAAGTATACGGAGAGTTCTCAAAAATAATAACTAGCTGCCGGACCAAGTTTCTCTGAAAATTAGTCCCACAATGCAACGGCGGGTTTTATAGTCCATTCAAAATGACGGAACGCCGAAAGTATTCTCGATATGTAAACAACGGCCATGTGTGTAGTTTATGTGCAGTGCACGTTGTTATAGCCTCGTTCTCGGCTCCGTGACAAATCTCGCGATAAAAATAAATGCGGCGAGTTATTGTTATGTACTAATGTCTCAAAGACCCCCGGTCAAGCGTCCAGGCCAGTGGTTTGGTTTGGTTTGGTTTGTTTAACGTCCTATTAACATCTAAGGTCATTTAAGGACGGCCTCCCGTGCGTGCGATATGTGTGTTTTGGGAGGCTGCGGTATGTTCGTGTTAAGTTTCCTTGTGATAGGCCGTAACTGTTGCCGATTTAAAGTGCTATCTCACTGCAGCATACTGCCGAAGACACCCAGCAGCACACCCCACCCGGTCACATTATACTGACAACGGGAAAACCAGTCGTCCCACTCTAAATAGCAGGAGTAGCAACTACCATTTTTAAAGACTGTGGTATGTCTCGGCTAGGGGACAGGCCAGTGGTCATTTTAATGTTAGGAAATCGTGAATGAACATCTTGGATTGCCATTAATACATGTGTGCAAGTATAAGTTAAGGTTGTTTGGGAGTATGTGGCTTTAAGGCCTGTTATTCCATCACGACAATGTTCTTGTTCACAAATCTGCCATTGCAATGGCTACCATTCACGATTATGATTAAGCATCCGCCTTATTCAACTGATCACGCTCCATCAGACTTTCATCTATTTCCAAAACTGAAAACAGCTATTTCAGGCACCCACTTTAAGTCCAATGATGATGTCATCCATGCAGTGGATGACTTTCTAAAGAGCCAACAATTTTGTTTTGGTTTGGTTTTATTTGTTTAACATCCTATTAACAGCTAAGGTCATTTACGGACGGCCTCCCGTCGGAAGGCTGCGGTATGGTCGTGTTAAGTCTCCATGTGATAGTCCGGAACTTTTGCCGATTTAAAGTGTTATCACACTTAAGCATACTGCCGAACGGGCGAACCAGTCGTCCTACTCCTTATATGCTGAGCGCTAAGCAGGAGTGGCAACTACCATTTTTAAAGACTCTGGTATGCCTCGGCTAGGGGACAGAACCAAAAGCCTTCCTCACAGGGGCGAACGCTCAGCTAGAGGCCAAAAGTGAGGCATTATCAAGGGAGACAATAGTAGAATAGTAGGATGAAGAATTATATAAAAGTGGCATTGAGGTCCTTAAACACCGCTGGCAAAAGCGTATATGTACTGAAGGGGATTATGCTGAAAATAACGCAATATGTCCGGCAAAATTCAAATCCTTTAATATGAGGCTTACGACATATAAAACAGCACTCGAATGTATCATTTATTATTTTATATTGATTTGATTTGTAAAAAAAATGTTTCTATTTAATGTTATTTTTCTATGTTGGTATCATTTAAACTCAAATACAAAAATTTAAACTGTTCAACACGCTAATTTCTCTTGATAATGAGTTTTATTAATCAAATATAGATATTTTTTATACAACCGGTTTTAGATTAACTGAAGTTTGCTAACATATTAAGTATCCTAAGTATTGTTGAGACGGGTACATATTAATGATTATTCGATGACATGTTAAGCAAAATACCTTTAGGGTTATGTTATTGTATTATCTGCTTATATTCGCAGATATCATTACGTTGTGAATAAATAAAAGTCTAGTTTAATTTGAATGATCGTCTCCGTCAAGCTTTTGCTTAATATTACTTTATCAAATATCAACGAAACCCGCAAAAACAAAGTAAATAGCGATCTTAGCACTAAGCGACATTTTTTATGCGGATTTTCACATAATGGTATATATCATGTCAATCATGAGGAACTTACCATGGCAATTCCACCGCAAGTAAACATCGCGTCATTTGTAAATGATGTGATTGTAACGTAATCGACGAATTTCATAGCCGGTCTCGTGCTAACATTCGGAAGGTCCTGGCAGATATACTGGAATGATATTATAAATAAACCAACGAGAACAATATTGCCAGCTGTTGCCACAAACGAAAGAAGTTCCATCCTCCGTGTAAGGTAGATAGGCAAAAGCAGCACCGAAATTGTAACGATAGAAACAGTGTTGTTAACATCGACGTACTGACGAAGAATCTGTAATGACAAGGGACATCGAACAGATATTTTGATTTGGTAGTTATTTCGAGTAATGACCAAAATTGCTACGAAAACGTATTTTCTTTGACGCGCTATATGGAGGGGATCAAAAACGTGCAGTAAATGTATTATGATGGGAACATAACCGTATACGACAGGCTTGGGGCCAAAATGTTGAATAATGGGATAGAACCGCCCATGACTCGCTTTGGGCAAAAATGTGATCAATACACAAATCCATACCGTATTGTAGGGTTTTAAGAAATCGGAAGTCATATGTTTACATAATTCGGATAGTGTTACATATTCTTAGTATCATGCGACTTTCAGCATGGCATATCAGAAGTGGTTTAGTTACTGTGATTCATGTAAAAATAAATAAAAAGTTGATGAATGTTGTCAGTTAAAAATAATGAATATCTTAATGATGTAGGAAATATTTGATAATAGACGAAAGTGATATCTGATTGTTTGCTAATTTATGTTTCCTGTTGGTCAACCAATTATAAAAAATATTTCAACATATGTTTTTTAATAGAAATAAAGTTTCATTTTTGTCTGTTAAACCCAATAACAACCTAAGTAACAAACATGTACTTACTTACATCTTTTGCAAAGAGATTCATTAGGGATATCAAATTAGGTATTTCTAGAGTATAACTCATGAGGATGGTTAAGTGAACGAGGAATCTGAAACAAGTAAAAAGCAAGACAATTAATTGCCGTATTATAAAGCACCGACAATGACCTTAGCTGTTAATAAGACGTTAAACAAAGTAAACCAAACCAAACCAAATGATGATAAATTACAACTCATCCATTGTTTGCGATATTTGAAATACTGCCATAATGAATCAAGTGTTACAGGCATCAGTTCAGTATGATTGAAATAAAGACGCGACACATAAGAACTAAAAATAAGAGTTTGATATGTAGTCGAGGCAACAATGAATAAATAAACCGTCATTATCCAACCGTTCTGTCTTTCTATAAAAGTCTTTAAAGTGATAATGAAGGCCTGGAATGCTGATATTAAGGAAGGGACCAAAAACAAATCGAAATAGGTCAAATGAGAGGTCAAGATTGGGTTGAGAGGCGATAGCTTCATTTAAGCTATACAAAACATAAGGTGGTGATTTTACTAATTTACTTATATCAAAAGGTATCTGGAGAGGTTATAAACATCATTTTGCAATACAAATCACATGTCTGATATAAGTATCATGTTCTTGCTGCAATCCCAACAAGACAATTTCTTTTCGGTCATTCATTCGTTATTTTTTCCGCAAAAATATCAATAACGTCCTTTACTTCAATTTTCCCGCGTGAGGCTGTAAACAAGGAGGCCCAAGCTTCATACTTATTTCAGCGACCCTTGCCATATCGCTATACGTTTCACCAGTTCTGTAATAAAAGAATTTCAAGATTTCAATTAAAAGGATATGTGTATATATACTATCGAAAAAAAGTTTATTTTCGTTAGTTATATTTTACATGATTTTTTGATGATATATTTATGGTGTTGGTTTCTCGTTTACGTCATCGTTACTGAACACATTTTGATGATTTTGTTTTGTCCTATCACAAATGGTGTTTGAATAAATACTGTTTAAACAAGGTTACCCTTCGAGGTTTTTCTAATCCAAATCAGAAGCGTGTGTGCCCACCCCTGATATCAGTCACTACTCTTACTATCCTTAATACTGACCCGATCAAGGTGTGTATTGCCCTTTGAGAGATATTATTACACTCCTAAATAAGGGCCTGCTTAAATTGAGCGACGTTACATGGGGCGTTGACGCGCATCCTAACCCTCCTTACTCTATCAGAGACCATATATAAGATCTCAGGGCATCTCATTTATTTGAAAAGGTGTCTTTTAAATATTTTGGCCAATTAAACTCTTTCAAACTTACATTATGATCAAGGTTATCCATTTGAACAGACTTTCTAGCCTTAATCCAAGAACGCTACAAGACAGATATAAGGTCTCTGGACCTTTCAGTTATTTGAAGATTTTAGCCTATTTGACTGCTGCGACCTTGAAAGAAGATCCAGGTCATTCCTTTGAACAAACTTGGTAGCCCTTCACCCCAGCGTATTACAAACCTAATATCAACTCTTTTGGACTCAAGGTTATTGAGAAAAAAATCGTTTAAACATTTTAGCCAATTTGACCCATGTGATCTTGAATGAAGAACAATGTCATTCATTTCAACAAACTTAGTAGCCCTTCAACCCAGCATGCTATAGACCCAATAGTAACTCCCTGGGACTTTTGATTATTGAGAACAAGTCTTTTGAAGATTTCATACTATTTGACCCCCTGACCTTCAATGGCGGTCAGGTAATTAATTTGAACAAACCTGGTAACCCTTGAACCCAGTATACTACAGACCAAATATAAACCCCCTGGGACTCTTGGTTATTGAGAAGTTTCTTTAAAAACATTTCAGCCTTTTTGACCGTTGTGACATTGAATGAACGTGCGAATGTCCTTGCATTAGCAGTGCAATGGCCCTTCCCCTATCGATTTTACGAAAACGCGTCATTTCGCTGTGCAAACGCTTTAAAAAGAAATGTTGTGTAATTGATCTGTACTGTTCCAGTGTTCGATTTGTAATGATTCACCAGCACATATGATGCAAGTGTTACCCGCAAAAGCAGCGTCGTGCGGGTTCACGGTCGACTGATTTTTAACCGAAGAACTTTTACAGTGCACGGAATAAGCTCAATATGAAATTGAATTAAATTTAGATCTCGTGTTTACACGCTATATTAGAAAAACCGAACTTGTGTTTCTGTTAGCCGCTAGTATAGATATAATTAGTTTGCAAGCGATTAAGAAATGCGACACAGTACATTCATATGTTGAATCAAAGTACAAGCTATCCTCCATTTTATTATGTTAGAATATAACATGAAAGGGCCATGACCAGAATCAGGGTACATGTAAGTAAATGTAAGTTATACCCAAGGAGAATGTTTCCATTGACTTCCTTATATAATAATGATAACGGGAGGACAGACGTATTGTGTCATCCTCAGTTCCCGCTTTAAACACATAAATATCTCACTGAATTAATTACGTTTCCAAACAGTATATACCAATCGTCATATTCCAAAGAAAGAGGAAAGTTTCAATATTATTGTATCCTTTAGTATTATTCATGGTATGGATACGCCTGGTAATCTCAAAAACGTTTATGTTAGCTCTTCCGCCAACAGTATACATCCTCTAAGGAAGTTTGAAATGCGGGGCAACGGCGTGAATATGTCATTCAATATCATATGATTCGTAGGTAGAGGAAGCATAAACATAACAATCAAGAAATATAAACTTGTCATTTTGTTTGCACTAAACAACATGAAACGTAATATGTGTATATCATTAATATTCATATCACCTTTCTGACAGACGCTTTGTGCATTCTACTAGGATCAAAGTTGCCATTTCGTTCAACATTCCGTAGAAGAAAAGTCCAGCGCTGCCACCCTACAATGGTAACAACAGAGTGTCTTACTTTATTGAAACAAAACCGAAAACCTGAGGTTTAAATAAATCGCAAAACAGTGTCTTAGCTACATTTGTAAGTATACGCACCAACTCAAGATGGTCAACATAAATCATTTTAAAAACTTGTATTTAATCATAATGACATTTATCCTAGAAAATATCAGTTTATGGTCCCGACCAAATGTTCTTAGCATTTTGTGTCCCAACAGATAATCAAAATGACCGCCATAGCAGCCATGCAACTCTATTTTAACTCCAGTCTTACTGTAAAGATTTTGATGGCATTTCATAAAAATTATCAGTGTATGTTGAAATTATAAATATTTGAAGAACATCTCCACCAAACAAAATTATTTAAAACATTGAAATTTCTTTTTAACATTTTGTGGAATCATTTCACAAATCTCCGACTATTATTAAGGGGTATACTAAGGTTTCGTTTGGTTTATTTTGTTTAAAGTCCTATTAACATCTTAGGTCATTTCAGGACGGCCTCCCGTGCGTGCGACATGCATGCGTGTGTTTGAGTTTATTTCAACAATAAGAGTTACACACTTTACTCTTTTAAGACCATCGGAAATTGCCATCTTCTTCTTCATTTAAAAAAAATGCAATTGCGTCCCGCAAAAATTCCGTTTCACTCCGCCTGCATATTTTATGAAATACTGATTGCGCAGGAAAACATTAACACAAACAAGTAATGACAATCCCACTAAGAAGCGTTCATACATACGTCGTGTAATGTTCGGCCTACTGTTACTGAAAACTGTAAGCATATGATGCGATTGAATCAATGCTTAAGATTTCTTTCGTGATATGTATTGATTGCAGATTGACAATTTATTATTCGCCGGTTTAAACTTATTGATACAATTCATTTGTACAATTTAGCGAAATGGAGCCGAAGGGGGCTACGCTAAGAAAGCTTAACTTTAGTTCGTGGGTGTCGGCATACAGGGGATCGTGATGTTTCGGGATGGATAATATTAAAATGGCTCTTTTGTTTTTGTTTGCCTGTTTTTATTTAGTTTTATTTTTAACCTGCAAATTGGTAGTTATGATTGGCAACAGGCAGTATTTGCCCAAGCTGAATTCTACCATATTTGTTATCTTCTGTAAGTAAATATCTCCTAGAATGCACTGCGATCAAGGTCACGAGTAAGCTAAAGAGATTGAAATGTTGGTTTGGTTTGTTTGTTTGTGTTATGTCGCCTTGTGATAGGCCGGAACCTTTGCCGATTTATAGTGCTACCTCACTGAATCATACTGCCGAAGACACCCAGCAGGACACCCTACCCGATCACATTATACTGACAACGGGCGAACATGTCGTCCCACTCCTAATATGCTTAGCGCTAAGCAGGAGTAGCAACTACCATTTTTAAATACTCTGGTATGTCTCGGCTAGGGGACAGAACTGAAACCCTTCCTCACAGGGGCGAACGCTCAACTAGAGGCCAAAAGTGAGGCATTGTCAAGGAGACAATAGGAAGATGAAAGTTGTTCAGAAAGAACAAATAAGATCCCAAATTTAATCGCCTCTTACGACCTACCTGCAGGGCAGGAATAGCCAAGAAAAGAAAAGGATTTTATAAAAGTGGCATTGAGGTCCTTAAACACCGCTGGCAAAATAAGTCGCCTCTTACGATCATGCAATGGGGGCAGCAGGCACAACCTGCAGGGTCTTTGTAATGTTGGTCTCTTATTCAAAAGTTCGTCACTTCTTGGTTCCATTACGACAATTTTTGACGTTATGATTTTTTTTATTTGTATGTCTTAAATGGGCATACATATACGGACTAAATGTCAATTATTGTCAATATAATAACAATTAATTACACTCTGTCGGAGGTGAAGCATCTTTAAAGTAAGCTGAGTATAGAATATACCCATTTCGACATTAAGAAGATAATTCAAAACTGTTATATAGAATCTCCTTATTTACCTATTTAAATGTATCGACTTGTCTGTAATATCTAGTAATCAAACACTCACATGACAGTTTAATTGGTTTGACTAACGGGCTATATCAAATTAAATGAAATGTAATTATATATCTTTTCTAACGTAGACATCAAACATTCATTTTGTTTAAAAATATGGCAACATATTGACAGCATAATAATTGGAGACTTTTTTCAGTATTCTGTATGAAACATTGCAGAATTTTGCACACTTGCACTTCGATACATCTGGTATCACGTTCATTTTGCCTCTGTAGCATGTCATGGAAAAAACGAAGGCACACAATTTGGTTTGGTTTGGTTTATTTTGTTTAACGTCCTATTAACAGCTAAGGTCATTTAAGGACGGCCTCTGCCCTGCAGGTAGGGCGTAAGAATTGTACCTGCTGTCCCCATTGCATGATCGTAAGAGGCGACTAAACTTGGGATCTTATCTTTTCTCTAGTTTCTGAACAACTTTCTTCTTACTGTCTCCCTTGACAATGCCTCACTTTTGGCCTTGAGTTGAGCGTTCGCCCCTGTGAGGAAGGCTTTGGTTTCTGTCCCCTGGCCGAGACATACCAGAGTCTTTAAAAATGGTAGTTTCTGCTCCTGCTTAGCGCTCAGCATAATAGGAGTGGGACGACTGGTTCGCCCGTTGTCAGTATAATGTGACCGGGTGGGGTGTGCTGCTGGGTGTCTTCGGCAGTATGCTTCAGTGAGGTAGCACTATAAATCGGCAAAAGTTCCGGCCTATCACAAGGAGACTTAACACGAAATAGCAAAATGTTACGTAGTTTACGAGAGTATCTCTGCAGTTATCTGCCCTTCACCCTACTATTTATGATGCTGTTGTCCCGTAGACATTGATGAACAGTTTTGTCTCCTCGAAAACTCATCTACAGTTATCTTTCCCTGACATCTCAACAAGTGTTATCTTCCCGAAATCATTTTTCTACTCGTTTTTCTCGGAACATTTCCCTTATAATTATCTGTCTAAACAGTTGTGTAGTTATTTAACAATGGCAACATAATTACATTGTACACATATAGGTGTTTATCACCGACAACCTCCCTGGGTTGGTTGGTGACTTGAAAAACGAACCGCTATGCTGTTGCATTTCTTTTGAGGATTACACAGGAGCGACATTCAAGTTCAAAGTCAATTTGCGACCTAACAATATGGTGATTTTGAGATTTGTTTGATATACATCAAAAGGTCATAATAGTATTCTTGGTAAAACTTTGCATTCAATGTTATATATTCAAAGAATGCAGACCGTGAAATTTAACGTGAACGTAACCATTGGAAAATTGAGGATGACCTCATTTGTTACCCACAGAAAAATTGACAAAAATACACTAGAAACACTACCACTTCCTGTGATACTACATATTTACCCATAGACCCAAAATCTTGACAATGTAAGGAAGACCTAGGAAACCAACGCCAATGTATGATGGAATGAGGAGCATGAATCCTTGAAAATCTCTGAAAATAGAAAGAAAAACAGCGCATATTTATATCGTATCAACGTTTTCACATCATCCTAGATACACAGCACACTTCACACGTAACGGGATTAATAATTACGGGACATCTGCTGTATTGAGATGAAAATTAATCCCCCGCAAAACGTATTCATTGCCTTTGTATTTAAGCTCATGAAACAAGTACAGTATATTGCCCATGTAACTTATACAAATACTTTCCTAACCAACTTCCCGTGGCGTTTGTTAGAAAAAAATAGAACTGTCGCCAGGATGGCTGACTAATACCCCCGCAATCTGCACGAGTCAATGGTGAATTGGAACTGTTAATTAGAGGCTAACTAAGATAACCCAGTAATATAGTGACCAGTTGCCATAGCAACGTTAACCATAATTTTGAAAAAAAGTGGCATGCACATCTACACATGGTCCTTTATATTTGTATGAAGTTTCATTGAAATTATCCCTTTAGTTTAGGAGTTGTCCGGACACACTTAAAGTTATGGTTCTTATCGGACAACCTGTTTATAGTGACCAGTTGCCATAGAAACCATAATTTTGTGAAAAATAAAATGGCATGCATATCTACACATGGTCCTCTATATTTGTGTGAAGTTTCATTGAAATCGGCCCTTGGGTTTAGGAGGAGTTGCCCGGGCAAACTTAAAGTTATGGTTCTTATCAGAAAACCTGTTTATAGTGACCAGTTGCCATAGCAACCATAATTTTGAAATAAAGTGGCATGCACATCTACACATGGTCCTCTATATTTGTGTGACGTTTCATTGAAATCGGCCCTTCGGTTTAGGAGGAGTTGTCCGGACAAACTTAAAGTTATGGTTCTTATCAGAAAACCTGTTTATAGTGACCAGTTGCCATAGCAACCATAATTTAAAAAAAAAAAAAATAAAGTGGCATGCACATCTACACATGATCATTAATATTTGTGTGAAGTTTCATCGGAATTGGCCCATCGGTTTAGGAGTTGTCCGGACAAATACGTCTACAGACAGACGGACGGACAGACAACCTGATTCCAATATCCCCCCTAACTTCGTTGCGGGGGTATAATACAATTATATACAACTTAACGTACATATGTATTTGAAGGGATGAATATCAATGTAGAAAAACCTAAGAAAATAACGACATGCTAACAAAACTAATTCTAACTCAAAATCGATAACGAGGAAAAACAATATGAACACAAATCATAGATTTGATTTTGATAGATTTGAAGAACCATGAAAGAGATTCAATAATGAAAAGACCAGGGCCCATATTCATAAAAAATCTTAAAGTAAAATACTTAAGTTCGGCTTAAGTTATACTTAACTATAAATATTTTACTTAGTTAAATAAAACTTAAGTTAGAACTTAAGTACTATTCATAAACGACTTAAGTATTTACTTAGTGCATACTTAGCTAAGTATAAATATTTAAGTATTGCATGTAGTTGCTATGTTGTTAAGTAGCTGCGTGATGTCTTTCGTAAAACGTGAAATTTGGCACCGGCGTTCTTGGCATTCCAAGACGATCAGAATCCGGAAATGGTAACAGCAAAAAAGACGAGATGACCAAACTTGACAAAGGACGAATGTCTGGCGATGGTGAGGCTAGTACATGTTTACAAGTGAAAGTAAACATGTCATACGTGGACGATTTAACGACGGAATGTCGGCATCGGCAAATAGGCAAGCGTGGGTTCAGGTTGCCAGCAGATTGAACAGTTCAGATGGATTAATCAGGAGAGAGAGGGAAGAATGCACGAAAATTAGACTAACCTCGTCGTTCAGGCCAAAAATGCATATAGCGTCTTCATCGTAGAGTCAAGGAGAACAAGTACGTTTTAGTTGATTTCCACTAAACCAAACATCAGTTGAAATGTACATATCAAACCTCCAGTTACATTGTACGATCTGTAAAATCCCACCCCCAAACACACTAGAACTGTCACAGCAATCAACTGTAATTTAAAACTTTCGTTTCGTTATCAAAGCAGGGGAGTACTAAATACATGATAGGGCCGGATTGCACAAGAACGGGTTCAAGTTAAAGCACAAGTAACCTCAATGTTTTTTTAATATACAGGTAAGAACTCTCTATATATATACATTTTTTTAATTAATGAATAAAAGATACAATAAAACTTTGAGGCAGTATTTCTGGTTTGTCAAAGTCAGCAAGAGAAACAAAAATGAAGTTTTATCTAAATAGAATTTGATTGGTATTGTGGGTATGTTCCTTATAAACTACAATTGCTCCGTGTCGTTGTAGTATTGACTTCGTAATGGGCCTTAATCTTCGATTCAAACCTTTACATCTTGTTTTAAATGATTGAATACAACAAAATCTTAAGTTAATGATTTTTTTCTTAAAAACAAGTTGATTTCTGTCGATTTCGTGAAGTCATCTTTTTTCTGAGTTGTTAAGTATTTACTTAAGTATTTTTAAAGGAAGTTAAAACATCCTCATGACGTTACTTAACTTTAAGTAAAAACTTAAGTAATACTTAAGCTTAAGTAGTTTTATGAATGCAACTTAGATAAAACCTTGAATTAAGTAAATACTTAAGTTTATTGTCCTACTTAATTATTTACTTAAGTGAAATACTTAACTTAAGTTTTTTTTATGAATATGGGCCCAGGCTTTTTAGGATAGTAAGCGTCTACTGCTCTACCGTATACACCCGTCATACAAAAATAGATCAAATTCGGGTCAAGTCACAAGGTGGTGACAACAGCACACTTCATATCGCACATAGAATTAGAATGTTTTCAAATGATATGATGGCGACAATAAATAGGAAGAAATCCTTGGATAACGAATCGAATGGGAAAGGTAGACACCGTAGTTCGGGAAGCAGGGATGTTACTATCTAGAAATGGAAAATAATCAATTTGGAAATTGAAATCATCACTTTTGTCAGATTTGTAAGCTGTCTCTTCTGGTTACATTGTAAAGATAGACGTAAACGTCAGATTTTGACGATTCCGTAGTGTCAATGATTTTCTATTGGTCCTAGTTGTATGTTTAATGAAATTTACTCCCGTGTAGTGTATAACTGCATATTAGCGTTCCTTTTTCTTGGTAAAGTAGGTTCTCGTCAAAAATGAACACAGGCTTTTTTCGTGTTTGGAATGTGTGGTTGGAAGAGTGGATTTTTTTGATTTTTTTTATTTATTTTTTTTTTGCGTTTATGAAGATTGAATTTTTGACAGAAGGGGACTGAGATATCAATGGGTCTTGCAAACGGAATGTGATCGGGAATTCGCACAGATTTACGCCAACCCCTATCAATAAGATAAGCTGGTTAATGAACCAATAGGTTAAGTTATCTTTTCTTTCAAACGTTATCATGTAACCTTGAACGATGACCACAAAAATGTAATGCGTCGTAGAACTTGATAGTGTGATTTACGCCAACCCCTATCAATAAGATAAGCTGGTTAATGAACCAATAGGTTAAGTTATCTTTTCTTTCAAACGTTATCATGTAACCTTGAACGATGACCACAAAAATGTAATGCGTCGTAGAACTTGATAGTGTGATATTATGAATATGAACTAACTACACACGGGATACATGCGCTTGTGACGTATTTGAGTCTCTATGAACATTCAATAGACTGGTTAAAGACGTTGAAATATTTTGATTGAATAAGAGACAAATACGGTGATATATTATTATAATTTATTATTAAAAATCAGTTTTGAATGATATATCACTTAAATTCATATTGATATATGTTTAATGTAGTTGAACAAGGGTACAAGATGTAAAGTTTGCACGGCATGCATGTTATGTTGCCATGCAACGTACACTAGTCAGCGCAAAACATGTAATGTCTGTTCCGTGTACAAATTTGCATTTGATTTTAAGTGATATCAAGGTAATCTGCTTGAAAATACTCTTACTACCAAAATAATGTTAAGTATCTTACGTTAAAGTATCCTCGCCTTTCGTCTCCTTATCCTGACTTCTGCTATTTACATCTGATTGGGAGGTTTCGTCCAATGATGAATGATTGAATCCATCATGGTAAGACTTAGGTTGATCCGTTTCGTTGAGAGAAGTGACCCCCGCTAAATTTGCCTGCATGATCGTCTCGCTACGCCAACAAGGACTTCTATATGAAGCAATTACCTGTTATTATCGATTTGGTGGTCCTTGGATACTAATATAAATGTTTTCATATATTGATTTTCTGATTACGTTATCGTTAAAACCGCTGCATATTGTTACGCAGTGCTTGTGTTATATTACGCCTTAAAATAGCAAACTAACTTTTTAACATTATTTTTATGCTTTTCCTTTTATCTACATACGCAGATCATTTCTGAATATTTGTTATATACATAATGTGTATAGAACGAAATGATTTCTTATATACTTTAAACAAGATATCCAAGAGGGATCTTGGCGACCACCATTGAATGATCTTTATAGGTTCAATGTCAAATTGATCTTCTCTTTATTTCCCTCTTCCTCTTACTAATCTGTGTATATTGAGAAACATAGTTCCAGTACTTTTCAAACAAGGGGAACCTATATATGAAATTTGAGATTGAGGGAAAATGGCTGTCTGTCGGCCATGTTGTTTTCAGATTGGTCCCAAAATGCGATACGAGGGACCAAGGGGAACCTACATATGAAATTTGAGAAAGATCCCTTCAGTACCTTCTGTAAAATAGCGATCACAAACTTCAATTGTCAAAATCCAAGATGGCTACCTGTCGGCCGTATTTTTTTTAGATTGGTTCCAAAATGCAATATGCATAACTAGGAAACATACATATTAAATTTTTTAGAAAGATCCCTGTAGTCCTTTTTGAGAAATAGCGATAACAACCTGCAATAGTCAAAATCCAAGATTGCTGCCCGTCAGCCATGTTGTTTTCTTATCAATCTCAAAATGCAATATGCACAACTTGAGATTAAGGGGAACCTACATAATTATGAAACTTGAGAAAGATCCATTAAGTTCTTTTTGAGAAATAGTGATGGTTTGGTTTGGTTTATTTTGTTTAACGTCCTATTAACAGCTAAGGTCATTTAAGGACGGCCTCCCGTGCGTGCGACATGCATGCATGTGGTGAGTGCGTATGTGTGTTTTGGGAGGAGGCTGCGGTATGTTCGTGTTAAGTCTCCTTGTGGTAGGCCGGAACTTTTGCCGATTTATAGTGCTACCTCACTGAAGCATACTGCCGAAGACACCCAGCAGCACACTCCACCCGGTCACATTATACTGACAACGGGCGAACCAGTCGTCCCACGATTATCAATCACGAAAAGACTCATATGAGTTACACACTTTACTCTTTTAAGACCATCGGAAATTGCCATATTCTTCATTTAAAAAAAATGCAATTGCGTCCCGCAGAAATTCCCTTTCACTCCGCCTGCATATTTTATGAAATACTGATAGCGCAGGAAAACATAAACACAAACAAATAATGACAATCCCACTAAGAAGCGTTCATACGTACGTCGTGTAATGTTTGGCCTATTGTTACTGAAAACTGTAAGCATATGATGCGATTGAATCAATGCTTAAGATTTCTTTCGTGATATGTATTGATTGCAGATTGACAATTTATTATTCGCCGGTTTAAACTTATTGATACAATTCATTTGTACAATTTAGCGAAATGGAGCCGAAGGGGGTTACGCTAAGAAAGCTTAATTTCAGTTCGTGGGTGTCGGCATACAGGGGATCGTAATTTTTCGGGATGGATAATATTAAAATGGATCTTTTGTTTTTGTTTGCCTGTTTTTATTTAGTTTAATTTTTTAACCTGCAAATTGGTAGTTATGATAGGCAACAGGCAGTATTTGCCCCAGCTGAATTCTACCATATTTGTTTTCTTCTGTAAGTAAATATCTCCCAGAATGCACTGCGATCAAGGTCATGAGTAAGCTAAAGAGATTGAAATGTTGGTTTGGTTTTATTTGTTTAACGTCCTATTAACAGCAATGGTTATTTAAGGACGGCCTCCCGTGCGTGCGATATGCATGCGTGTTGTGAGTGTGCATGCGTGTTTTTGGGAGGCTGCGGTATGTTTGTGTTATTTCTCCTTGTGATAGGCCGGAACATTTGCCGATTTATAGTGCTATCTCACTGAATCATAATGCCGAAGACACCCAGCAGGACACCCTACCCGATCACATTATGCTGACAACGGGCGAACATGTCGTCCCACTCCTAATATGCTTAGCGCTAAGCAGGAGTAGCAACTACCATTTTTAAATACTCTGGTATGTCTCGGCTAGGGGACAGAACTGAAACCCTTCCTCACAGGGGCGAACGCTCAACTAGAGGCCAAAAGTGAGGCATTGTCAAGGAGACAATAGGAAGATGAAAGTTGTTCAGAAAGAACAAATAAGATCCCAAATTTAATCGCCTCTTACGACCTACCTGCAGGGCAAGAATAGCCAAGAAAAGAAAAGGATTTTATAAAAGTGGCATTGAGGTCCTTCAACACCGCTGGCAAAATAAGTCGCCTCCTATGATCATGCAATGGGGGCAGCAGGCACAATTCTTACGCCCTACCTGCAGGGTCTTTGTAATGTTGGTCTCTTATTCAAAAGTTCGTCACTTCTTGGTTCCATTACAACAATTTTTGACGTTATGATTTTTTTTATTTGTATGTCTTAAATGGGCATACATATACATTTTACGGACTAAATGTCAATTATTGTCAATATAATGACAATTAATTACACTCTGTCGGAGGTGAAGCATCTTTGAAGTAAGCTGAGTATAGAATACTGTAAACGTACTTATTTTAGCGGTAATCATATTTTAGCGCTTTTCGCGCTAGCATTAGTGCGCGAATTTATGTGCAGCGCTAATATATGTGCAGCGCTAAATTTTGTATCTAGTAAGTGTGCATACATTACGTGAAATAACTAGCTATGTTTTGCTAGTAATCCAATACGATCTATCTCCCGTGGTGTGAACAAGTTATTTGACATCAAACACAACGTACAATGCTTATCAATCGATGTTTATTTTATTCACAAAAACACAAAATAATAAATACAACACTACGTAAACACTGTCTCTCTAACAGTTCATATGGCAGTAATTAGGGTATAAGCCGCAAGGCTATAGGGCCTACAGTTCAGTCACGGATTTTATGAATACATGTAGCTCCCAGTATGCCGCTTTTGTCCCAACCACGCATGACTGCATCTTTCTTCACCGACTGAAAGGACGAAACCATCCAACCAGCATATCTGGCCATTTTAGCCCGCTGCTCACTATCAAATGTGTTATATGATCCACGTTTTCTTTTTTGATAACTTGGTGGGGTTTTAGTAATCTCATCGTTGGCTAATACGATATTTTCTGCATCGGCCTGACAGTTTGCTAACCGTGGATCGGGTAACATCGACGACGGAGGTGGCGAATCCACAGCGTATATTAACCAACGTTTCAGCATGATGGATAGTTATAAACTGACCAAACACACCAATACAACTAGTATACAATGTATCTATAGATTTATTCAGTAAAAACAACTCACAATTAAACTGTAGTCAGTGCGACCTGCCAGGCCCTATCGCTGACAATGTACAAATCTATTTTTAGTAACAGGGTGTTTTCCCAAAGTATAGTCGATTCCAGAAAAGCGTCGATGCGCTAATTCATGATTGCGCGAATATGTCGCTGGTGGTGGTTTGCGCGAAAATATGAGTGCGCTAATATAAGTACATTTACAGTATACCCATTTCGACATTAAGAAGATAATTCAAAACTGTTATATAGAATCTCCTTATTTACCTATTTAGATGTATCGACTTGTCTGTAATATCTAGTAATCAAACACTAACATGACAGTTTAATTGCTTTGACTAACGGGCTATATCAAATTAAATGAAATGTAATTATATACCTTCTCTAACGTAGATATCAATAATTTATTTTGTTTAAAAATTTAGTAACATATTGACAGCATAATAATTGGAGACTTTTTTCAGTATTCTGTATGAAACATTGCAGAATTTTGCACACTTGCACTTCGATACATCTGGTATCACGTTCATTTTGCCTCTGTAGCATGTCATGGAAAAAACGAAGGCACACAATTTGGTTTGGTTTGGTTTATTTTGTTTAACGTCCTATTAACAGCTAAGGTCATTTAAGGACGGCCTCCCGTGCGTGCGACATGCATGCGTGTGGTGAGTGCGTATATGTGTTTTGGGAGGAGTCTGCGGTATGTTCGTGTTAAGTCTCCTTGTGATAGGCCGGAACTTTTGCCGATTTATAGTGCTACCTCACTGAAGCATACTGCCGAAAACACCCAGCAGCACACCCCACCCGGTCACATTATAACAAATTAGATATAGAATGCATCATCTGTATATACTGTGTATTGCAAGATACATTTATATATATATACCATTTGCTATATAACCGTAAGGCAGGTTCGCAATACAGGTTAAATTTGAATGTCGTTTTACAATTTGTATTTGTAGCTACAAGCTACGCATGCGCTGAATTCCACATGTAATTTTTCATGTTTCAAGATCAATGTGACTTATAGGTCTATTTGGGCCGGGTGCTAAAACATAGTCGGGCCACAATGACAATGCATGTCAGTTGTTATGATGTTATAATAATGTCACCATTGTCAATATCGATCAGTAGCGAGAAAACATGACATTAAAATTAAGATGGCTGCCGACCACTACAGAGCTAACTGAGGGCTAGAAATGGTTGAGTGTAATTTTTGGTTAAATATGGACTAAAGTGCTTCAAAATACATCACAAAAGCTTGTTTGTATGCTGCTCTATACATCTTGAGAAAATTAGTGGAACCTTTTAATTACTTCACACTGGATGGCAGTGGATCTAAATTGATGCACCTGACAAAGTAAGTTGTATCATACCATTGGACACTGTTATGCCTAGTCATAGTCATAAGAGAAGGGCTGAAAAAAGGAAAAACAGGGGTAGTATTGATTCCCCAAACTCTGAAAGAAAACTTCCAAGGCAAAATAACCTTAGTGAAAGTAATTCTGATATTGAAGAATTCCTTGATTGTAGTACAGAACTAGACTCCAGTGAAAAAACAATGGCCGCCAAAGGTAAAACAAATGACCTACTTGAAGCAATACTAGTTGTCATGCAGAACCCTCAGGTTATTGAACTAATCGCTAATGCTTGTACACGTAAACTAGAAGACAAAATAGTGTCACTTGAGGCAGAACTCAAAGAAAAGGATACGAAGATAGAAGAACTAGAAAAAAAATGTGAAGATTTGTCTATGTATAGTAGACGGAACGGCGTAAGAATCTATGGAATTCTGGAACAGGCCAAGGAAAATACAGACAATATTCTCCTAGGTATTATAAGGGAAACTAAATCCAAAATTCCGGAATTTGCTATAGGACGTAGTCATAGAATAGGGCCTAAGAGGAGTGGTGTACACAGGCCAATCATAGCAAAGTTCATCTCCCACAATTTTAAAGTTGAACTGTTGAAGCAAAAGAAAGAACTGAAGACAATGGATACAAAAAAAATCCATCCTGGCTGTGAGCAAATATACATTAACGAAGACCTAACAATGGCTAGGGCGGATAGAGCGCGTCGGGCGAGGCAGATCAGGAAAGATGGAAAGTGTTCGGAAACTTGGACAAGGGACGGGGTCCTATTTATAATGGAATCGGAAACGTTAACCCACCGTATAGACTCTGAAAAGGACTTCCAATCCGTCCACCAGAAACTGTATCGCTAGAATGATTAAGGTGTCTGTATTAAGAACAAACTCTAGCTTTTCTCCATACTTTGACAACCGATCCATGTGCTCGATGTTTACACAGGAAGTGTAAGCTATACTCTTGGTCACCGAGAGTTTTGTTTAGTTTCCTTTTCACTATCTAATGTTCAAGCGCCACAATGACTTTGATTCTCTTTGGAAAGTCAAGGCCTCCTGTGATTTTTGTTAGATGACGAGTGTTTTTATTTTGTTTTGTTTTTCCTGATTATGCCATTTCCTTTACGACTGACAAGTAACAAGCAAAATGAATCTGCAACCAAGAGCTTGGTATGTGTCTTTGTACTAGAATTACTCTGTCAAAAACCGTTTATTTAAATAACGTTAAGTACTTAACTGTTACTGTTATACGTAATTAGGCGCTGTCACATATGTACAATGTATTTATATACTGCCAGTCACGGACGGCGGGGAATCTGATGAATGCACCATTATAATTGATGCTTTTCATGGGTATTTAACCGTGCATTATATATATATATCAAGCACCTCTTGAGGAGGTAAATAAAGATTCTTCGTGTTCTTTTTCATATACTGAAGTATATAATATGTATATATATATATATATATATATGGTTTTTTGTTTTGTTTTGTTTTTCATATTATGTTAGAATTTTCAAATTGTGGTAAAAATCAAATCTAAGCAAAGATATGTTTAAAAAAAAAATAATAATACTAACCATGGCTGTACTCAACCCCGAAGCAACAAGCACTCCACTTTTGAATTTATGTCTTACATAAAACATTATTGATGATCTGATCATAATCCCATAAATGAGACATTAGATCAATGCTACATTACATCAGAGACCTATATACTGACATTTTTTTCCAAATTGTTCCTTTTTATCTTCTTAATTAGTACAAAATATTGGCTATATATTCAACACAAACACAAGTTTTTTGTATATATACACTGTATATAAAATTATATGTAAATGTGATTTCTGATGTGTATTTCCAGAACTTCCAATGATATGATATACTATTACTTTTGTTTGAACAACAAGCAAAGTGTGAAATATGGAAAATTAAATATTGTTCCAAAATAATATATGAATTTTTGAAGCACTAAATGTAATGATACATGCACTCAACCTTCTAACCTATATAATATGCTTTCCTTTCTGCTAATATTTCTCTCTACACTAAATAATCTTTCTACTCCTTCTTCACTTACTCTCATCCTTTCCTTTACTCCACAAAACATAGATACTATGATGACCATTGATGAAAACCCACATACATATAACTACTACTACAGATATAAACGTGTTTATGATATATACTTTGTGAATTTATGTCAAATGTACAAGTCCATGTTAGTCCCAATCCTTCCCTACGTATTGTTGGTACATGCATTTCCTTTTGAAAATGGATAGTGATATAGTAAGTTATCGTATAAGGATTGGGCTGCATTACAGTAGATCACTTAATCACCATAAATATAAATTATTCACATTACTTGATATTTACGTTGTAAATCTCTACCATTGCTACGGACAGAAAGCCATACCACTAATCATACTTATTATGTTAACGGTGGAACACGGATCATTACATCAAACTAATAATGATAAAATTTACAATTTACATTAACTGAATCTCTTGCAATAATGATATGTATTCTTCTTAAATTAGCTAATGATGTTGAACTAAATCAAGGTCCAGGAAACCCTGTGTCGCACCATTCGAATGACTTAAAATTATGTCATCTTAATACACGTAGTATTGTTGGTAAGATAGACCAGTTATCTCTGGAATTACAAGACTACGATGCAGTAACTCTAAGTGAAACTTGGTTAGACCCCTCCATTGGCAATACTTTATTAAACATAAACGGTTTCCAAGCTCCTATCAGGCAGGACAGAAATCGACATGGAGGTGGGGTCATAATTTATGTAAAAAATCATATATCTTTCACATCTAGAAATGATTTACAAATTAATAATGTTGAAGCAATTTGGATTGAGATCAATCACGCCAAAGGGCCACTTCTTGTCGGCACCTTCTATACACACTCCAGATTTGACAACTGGAATTTGGTTGAATATTCCATTGAACAAGCCTTAACTGTGAATAACAAAACAGTTATCCTTGAAGATTTTGATAAAGATATGCTAACACAGAACAGATCAAAAAATATATCCAACATACTGCGAAATTTTAATTTGTCCCAGATTGTAAATGAACCAACTCGTATTACAGAAACTTCTCGAAGTTTGATTGATATAATAATGGTTAGCAACCAAATTCAAATTGGTTAGCAACCAAATTCAAATTATTTCTTCAGGAGTACTTGACCCCATATGTAGTGATCATTGCCCAGTCTTTGTAACATTAACAAGATTTGAATATCCTTGCCACTCATACAAAAGGAAGATATGGAAATATAAGGGGAACTATGAAAATTACAGGCAGGCTATTACTGATAGTGATTGGGATATGAACAATTTATCCATAGATGAACAAGTGGACAAACTTACTAATAATATCATGCACGCAACAGAATCACACATTCCAAACAAGTTTGTTACTATACGCTCCAGCGATAAACCCTGGATGCACAACGAGGTTCGTAGGCAGATAAGAATTCGAAATCGGTTGCACAAATCTGCAAAATCGTCAAACAGTCCTGAACGGTGGGCAGAATTCAGACACAAAAGAAATGAAGTAACATTATTAATCCGTAAATCGAAAATTTCATACATGAACAAACTAAGTGTTGAGCTGAATAATAATAGAGATATAAGCCCACGTGACTGGTGGAAAATAGCAAAACAATTTTTCAAACAGACCTCTGATTGTCAATATCCACCAATACTTCATAATAATATAAAGCTGTGCTCTGCCAAGGAAAAGGCTGAAGCCTTTAACAACTTCTTCTGTGAGCAATCTGTTGTAGATGATTTACATGCAATACTTCCACCAAATCAGATACCTGAAACTTCATTGGATAATATACATCTTACACCTACTGACGTGGAAGATGCCCTGAAATTAATCAATTCTAATAAAGCATGTGGCCCAGATTTAGTACATCCTAAACTCTTAAAAGAAGCCAGTACTGAACTAGCAGGGCCCTTATCAAAATTGTTTAATACATCAATATCTCTACGTAACTTCCCAGAGACTTGGAAAACTGCGAATGTGATTCCAGTCTACAAGAAGGGAGATAACTCCCTACTGACAAACCATAGACCAATTTCTCTTTTGAGCTGTATTGCAAAAGTTTTTGAAAAATGTATCTTTAAATACGTCTACAACTTTCTTATGGAAAATGGACGCATTACACCATTCCAATCAGGTTTTACCCCCAAAAGATTCTGCTGAACTTCAACTAACCGATATAGTTAATACTTTTTTCAAGGCAATTGATAGTGGCAAGGAGGTTCGAGTTGTATTTTGTGATATTAGTAAGGCATTTGATAGGGTGTGGCACAGGGGCTTGATACACAAACTTGAGCAGGCTGGAATCTCTGGTACATTATTATCATGGTTTACGAGCTACCTTGATGGACGTAGTCAAAAGGTCATTGTCGAAGGAACTTCTTCCAAAAAAGGTAGAGTACTAGCAGGTGTGCCTCAAGGCTCTATATTAGGTCCACTACTTTTCATTTTATACATAAATGACATTGTTAATAGAATACAAGCTAATATTCATCTTTTTGCGGATGATACATCCCTTTACATTATAGTTGAAAATCCAGTTCATACAGCAGAAATATTAAATTCTGATCTTGCTACTATTAGTACCTGGGCGGGGCAATGGTTAGTCAATTTCAACCCAAATAAAACTGAAAGTATGATTCTATCTAGAAAACGTGACCAAACAAACCACCCTCCCCTATTTATGAACAACACCCCTATACAACAAGTCAAAAGTCATGTTCACCTAGGTCTAACTGTCGAAGAGAACTGCTCTTGGCAGTTACATATAGCAAAAGCATGGAAAAGAATAGATATTCTTAGAGCACTGAAATTTCAATTAGATCGTAAATCCCTTGAAACTATGTATTTTTCTTATATTAGACCAATATTGGAATATGCCGATATTGTATGGGGGAACTGCAACCACCAGCAGACTTTAGACTTGGAAAAGGTACAAACTGAACCTTCTTGTATCGTTACAGGTGCAACTAAGTCAGCATCATCACAGTGTTTAGCAAACGAAACAACATGGGATTCTCTGCCATGTAGACGATACAAACATAGAATGCAGAATATGTACAATATTGTCCATGGACTTTCGCCCTCATATCTGCAAAACCTCCTACCCCAAGCAACTGGTCAAACCCAAGGTTACAATTTAAGATCAAATTTGGATATGCATCCCCCACACAGCAGAACTGATATCTATATGTCATCCTTCTTTCCAACAGCCATTCGTGAGTT
Organism: Pecten maximus; assembly: GCF_902652985.1. NCBI lineage: Eukaryota > Metazoa > Mollusca > Bivalvia > Pectinida > Pectinidae > Pecten > Pecten maximus. Next base: position 33,807,121 of record NC_047016.1, on the reverse strand, counting down.
GAACTTGATACCAGGTCACATTAGAAACAATCCGATTAGGTCTTTCTTTCTCTCCTATCTTAATAGAAATAAATCAAATACACGTAGTCCCAACATATATTATTATTGCAGCCAAAGGCGTGCCAAGGTACTTCACACAAGACTTCGACTCGGGTGTAGCTCGTTAAACCATCATTTATCTAATAATCATGTTTCAGAGACCAGCAGATGTTCCTGTGGTAATGAAGAGACCATCTTTCATTATATTTATGAATGCAGAAAATATGATACTGCTAGGGCAGAAACATTATCAACGTTGGGTACTAATTTTAGCATTATGACATTACTACATGGTGACCCAAATTTGACATATGAGGAAAATAAATTCACATTTTATCAAGTTCAAAACTACATTATCAGAACAGGTAGATTTTAATACAATAATTGGGTTTCACATCAAATCTCTCTCCCCCCCCCCCCCCCCCCCCCCCCCCCTCCTACTCCCCACTTGAATTTTTTCTGCTCCATCAATGTATTGATATTATCAGTAAAATCATATATAGTCGGTCTTGTTAAATGATCTTAATATCTATTGTATCTTCTATTAAAATAATAATCAAATATTGTATATCATGATTGCAAATAATCTTATAGGGAGATGGCTTTAAATAAGAGCATACTCTTGTTGCCAAATCCCAAATTTCCAATTATTGTATATATTGACCCATGTATTGTATATACCATTGATAATAAAATACTGTTTAAACCAAACATGACTCATCCGCCTTATCCTCGTATTTGACCATGCATTTGCTTTTTTTGCTGATGTTACAATCCCAGAAAACCATTCAATTTCTCTTGTTTCTTCGAGACGAAATTTGTGTTTAATATTTTTGCCAACAAGTAGTTCTGGGTTTGCTATAAACTCAGGTATTAAATTCTGCTGTTGCCTTACCTTAATTATCTGTCTGTTTTCTCTCGGTTTTTTTAGAAAGTTGCTCTTCTGCCTTCAGCATCTGGGTACCTACCTCCTCAATACTTTTATATGTAAATTTATTGGTATCATCCTCGGACGTTTGTTCTAAATCCTTCTCAAGTTCAATTATTTCTCTGAGATTGGCCTCAAGCTCATTCACGGTGTTAACATGCCCTTTTACCTGTTGCTGAAATTTTTCGCGTGGCCCCTTACTCTGTAAAACTTGCTTCCGGAATTGCAACTGTGCGATAATGGCTTCTTTTAAGTTATCAGCCTCTGTTATACTTTTTAAGTTGTCAAGATCTTCTATACTTACCCACAGACCACCTACCTCAGTCAACTTTGTTTTAAGTTTGACTTTTTGGTTGTATGCCTTGTTTTCCTTCGCAACCTTCTTTTCCTGCCTTTCTTTTAACAATTTTAGTTTTTTGTCATATAGAGCAATTTGTTTCTCTCTTACCTTTTGCATCACATGTGGTGCAGATGACCTTGCCTCAGATATTACCTTTTCCCTTCTTTGGGAGGCAGTGCATCAAGCCATTCAGACGTTTTGTTGTTGCTCCACATGATAATAGATCCATAGCACTCAGTGGAGGCACTTGGTTTCAAAGGCAGAATGTCTAACTGGGCGAAATCGCTCTCCGAACATGTATTTGTCGCCGGTACTGAGAAGGCTCGCATCTGTTCTGTTTTGTTCAAAAAACTTACCGCCGGGAAGTTGGTCTTTGGCTTGTCTTTCTAAAATGAGTAACATACCCCCAGTAGCAAGCTCCAGAGCCATCTGTGTGTAGGTATCTACAATTGCATCAGACACATCTGCAAATAAAGTTTCATATATTTCATCCTTATTTACAGGAACATCCAGAAATATCAGCTCACCACGAAGTAGGGATGATGCATCTTTGCTGAAAAGTTTCAGAACTGAAAGATAGGGATTAAGGGCAATGACATTTGGAACACCCTCAATCAGTTTCCAGAAAGGACCTGTAATAATTTTATCAATGATGCCAAGTGCTCGGATTGAACTGGTGTATGCTGCTTCCCTAATATCAAAGTTGACACTTTTCAAAAGATCATTAGGGTCTGCCCAAGCATCCATGAACTCCTTAATGTCCTCCAAATGGTGGTACGTAGCACATGCAATACAGAAAAGATGGTTAAATCGGTGTCAACGAAAACTCGTCATGCGATTTTTCCTCACTTTGTCCTTTAGAAAGGTTGAAAAATGGGAGCCAGCACCAGATTTTTCACAGCCTTGCATAGTAAGTGTTTTACTTGCTGTTCTAGTTAATCGGGCGCCGCCACTCTCATGCCACTCAAACGCAAAACGATTTTTTTTCCCTCGGATACTGTGTCCTCAAAGGCGATCAAACATCTGTCGACCCCTGATGCCATATTTACAAAAATGTGCATTTTGCAAAAATATGCAGACACTTTTCCCAACTCAACCCTTTTCGCTTCCGATAATTCTTTCTATAACTTTCTACATTCAATTTTCTATAACTGTTGGTAAAAGGTTTGCTTTTATTTCCTGTAATTTTTTGTTAAATACTGGATTGGTGGATCCTTGATCGGACATTGTAGTCACAATTAAACTTACCAATTCTGCCACGGTCTTGTCATCTCCATTCACGGCAGATGCTAGGCTTGCTACTTGCTCCCTGAATGCCTCTACCAGGGTCTCGGCATCTCCACAACCCACTTCCGTCAATCCCAGCGAGTACGTTCTCATATCGGCAGTTGTTACATGGAAAGACTCAAAATGTCTATGAAATTTTGATGTTCCATATTGGTGTAGACAATTGGCATGGTACATTTCCCTTTCATTGCTTGCCTGCCCTGCAGGTAGGGCGTAAGAATTGTACCTGCTGCCCCCATTGCATGATCGTAAGAGGCGACTAAATTTGGGATCTTATCTTTTCTCTTCTTTCTTAACTTTGTTCTTCCTAATGTCTCCCTTGACAATGCCTCGCTTTTGGCCTTTGGTTGAGCGTTCGCCGCTGTGAGGAAGGCTTTGTGTTCTGTCCCCTAGCCGAGACATACCAGAGTCTTTAAAAATGGTAGTTGCTACTCCTGCTTAGCGCTCAGCATATTTGGAGTGGGACGACTGGTTCGCCCGTTGTCAGTATAATGTGACCGGGTGGGGTGTGCTGCTGGGTGTCTTCGGCAGTATGCTTCAGTGAGGTAGCACTATAAATCGGCAAAAGTTCCGGCCTATCACAAGGAGACTTAACACGAACATGCACGGAAGGCCGTCCTTAAATGACCTTAGCTGTTAATAGGACGTTAAACTAAATAAACCAAACCAAACCAAATCATTGCTTGTATCAGGTTTTGACATTAGCATGGCTTGTGCTACCTGAACCTGGGCAACCCGTTTAGCCTCAATAAGGAGCATTGAACGTACCCCAGTACTTGATAGTCTTGACAGGCACTTACCGGTCAGGTTTTTGACGACCGTCTCAATAACTGTGTTGACCTTTTTTTTACTTACCCCACATTGGGTAACAAGCGTCATGATTGTCTCTCTGATTTCGTTTGTGTACTTACCGTCATAGAAAGCCTGGATTTCCTCATCTTGGAGCACAGCATTTATTTCCTCCAATTCAGTTATTCTTACCTCTTTTTCTCTGATCTCATCTTTTAACTTTCGAATTTCGTCGTTGTTATCTCTTTCAAATTCTGAATTGTGAACATCTGACTCTGCACCTTTCTTTAATCGACAAACTTTAACAAGTAAATTGCGCCTCTCCTTCCTCAGACCTTCAACCATACACTCTTGTACCTCTTTTTCACCTTTCAGACAATCTATCTCATTTTCTCTCTCTCTCTCAGTTTTACCTCTTGCTCTTTTATGAGTTCATTTTGGTTGTCTATCTTTTCATCTCGTCGTTTCATTTTTTTGTTAGTATTCCTTGTGTTAGCCGCATTAAATTTGTTTTTCATTTTTTCTCGCTCTTCAGTTGTTTTGTTTAACAGTGTGTTTAGTTCCTCATATTTCTTGTCCCACTGATCACATTCTTTTTCCATCTGTCCCAGGTTAATGTTGCTACTTTTCATAGATTCGTTATGTTTTTCTGTTGTTATTTTGAGTAGTTGGAGAAGTAGATTTACTTTCCGTTCCGAATGACTGATCTGGAGATTAAGGTTATCCACTGAAGTGTGTTGTTCCTCAAGTTGTCGTTTCATTAATCTATTTTCGGTCACCACATTTTGAGTTTTTTCGACGATAGTTTTCAATTTAGAACTCCTCACATCATCATCAAAAAGTGGTATGTCGTCTTTCACCACCGGGAAGTCAAACGCACGTGACAGAATAGCTTTAACATCCTCAGATTTTTTGTTTCGTTTCAGTCCTTTTATTTGACCTTGAAGTCTGTAAATTTTAGTGCGAAACACTTTCAATGGGAATGTTGTCCACTGTTCTGATGGGAACTGAGACACCACTGCATCAAACCCATCCCGAAACGAACTTGCATTTCTGATGTGTTGCAGTGCATCTTCATTAGTTGGAGAAATGACTGAGGAATAAAAATATGAAGCAAAAATAGCATGCATGCTCAGCTGTGATAAAAAATCAACGTTTGTCATTGATATATTATTTTTAAAAAAAAATTAGGAAACATAATATAACAAAATAATAAGATCTGTATAAAAGCATAACTTGTCATGAGCAGACATGACAAGAAATCATATTAAAATAAAATAAATAACAATATTGAATATAAGATATATATGTTAACTATCAAATAAATAAACCCGAAATAAGGAAAAATACAACCGAACATCGAATCAGAAACTCTACTGTCCAAATTGAAACTGAGGCACAATCCAAAATCCAATCAAGGTGAGGACAGTGGTCCATTGCTGCAATAATATGACTACTGTTTTAAATTAAATATAATGTAGATATGACTGATTTTCATTTTTTGGACAAAATTTGGTTGATTTTACAATACAGACTTATCATAAAAATGTCTGAATAACACAGATAATATATTATTCAAGATATGTAAACGTTGTTTAAATTCACTGTAAACTAAGAAAAAGATGCAAAATTAACCTGATTTTGCCGACGTTAGTGACGGTGATAGCTCATCTATAATGTTTTGCCGGGGGGGGCTGGCTCGGACTCGGAATCATCGACTCCGTCCATGGGCCTACGTACGCGTGTGTTCAACCTGAAATCCGCGCTTTAATGTTGCATTCAAAATGATCAAATACTTTGTTTTGGATGTAAAAGTGGTGGTATATTCGTATTCAGAATGAACCTGTGAAAAAATATCCGTAGGTTGCCAAAATATGACATTGAAGTTGACTTCTTACCCGATTTTCCACTTTTCGATCTCCAACAAAAAGATTCAAGTACCAAAATAAACCTCAGGATGTCTTCTAGCCAATGAAAATGCCGTATTATGGGAATTCCTAAAAGCGAGGCGCGGATTGGTTAATGAAACCGCATACCCCCATCACAATCGGCTAAAAATAGCGGCCGCAGCGTAAATACGGAAATCCCCAGTCGAGCTGTAGTGAAAACTCGCCAACTTTTCACGACCATCGTAGCATCATTTTTTTTTTTTGTTATCGAGATTAATAAGGTATCATTGTATTCACCAATTATTATATGTTCATTCAATAGTTTTAATATCTCAACGGCAAGTATTTAAATTCACCATTTTTCTACACCACACTTTTCTGTCTCGGGGCCCAGTCGGCACCAAGGATTTCAGTCAAATGTCAGGTGACCTGAACCCCCTATCAAGGCTGAATTTTCTGCTAGTGCCAGATGCTCTTTGTCCTCTAAAGCCATTGTTTACAAGCGGTTTTATCTCGCTATCGCTCAAACCCGTGGCACTTTTTAATATTTCAACTGATGTATCATTACTGTTTGGAGCAAATTTTCCCTTGGAATTGGCCGATCGCCAGCCGATATTAAGCCAAGCCCCTAAAAATTCAAGGGAGATAACTCCCGTATGCTCCGACATTGCTAAGGTAAACAAGATGGCGACTGCTAATCTAGGCCATATATACCAGATGACTTTTCTGCGACGTATTTACCGTACACACTAACAACTCTAAGACAAAAACAGAGAGCAACAGCATTTGTGAATGGTAGCTATGTAAAAAGTGTAACATTATCAATGGGTTTGATGAAAACTTTTATTCATGTTTGTGCCAAAATATACCGCAGTTAACGAAAATTAGAGGAACCTCATTCAACCAATATTGAAATTTCCCGCTCCGAGACTGTATTGATTGACGCCCACTTTCGTGCAAAGTTGAGTTAGTACTTATATATATCTTTCCTTTTCATTTTGATTATTATTATTTTTTTTTTTTTTTTGCTTTAGGAAAAGAATACACTTGCAGTCTCTTGTCATTTATTTAAAGACTTCAGTAGAAGCCTTTTCATGTTGATATGCCCATGACAGGTAGTTAAGAGACAACTGCAGCCTTTTTATATATATATAAAATAACTAGTACATAAAATCAACTATGTATTTAATGAACACATAATCCAATCAACATGCATACCAGAATAAATGAATAAAAAATACAAATATATCTATTCATATATTTATATTCATTAATTTATGACAATACAATGGCAATGCAAAAAAAAAGTCAATCAGTCAATAAATAATTTCGAAAAAAAAACCCACCAAATATAACTACATAAAGATTCATATTTAAACACCATGAATAAATATAATATGCACATTAAAATTGTAATATTATATCTAAATAAAAATACCTGAACCAGTTTCCAAAATTGTAATCGCCAGACCAGGAAATATAAGCAGAAAACGCAAACCAGTGATGCCAGCATTCAATGATAATAGGTAATAAATTATTTTTTTAAAGGATGCATTGAATCACTTGAGATGGTAAAAGAAAGTCCAATCAGCCATCTGGTGGCAAGTGCTGGGAATCAGGAAAGCATAAACACCCCGATTGGACAACAATTTTTTGGCTCACCACTAAGTTACCATGTAGATCACATATATATGACAAAAATTAATTTAAACAATAAAAAATATTTGTATCCAATGAAATTTCAGCTATTGATTATACATTTTCTACCTGTATCAGTTAAAAATATTTATACAGCTGTTTGACACACAGATGTGCTTTGTTGAAATTTCAACATTACTTATCTTTGCTAATCAGAAAAGGCATGAAATTTGTTAGCAAACAACAAACAAGCCAAATTTGGTTTACACATTTAAATAAACCCAAATTGATCCTCTGTGATAAGATTTTAAACTGTTTCACCCTGGCTATGGCCCTTTCCACATGTACTCTATGTTTAGCAATGGTTATCATCTCTGGTACATCTGCAACAGACATTTGTCCAGCAGCTGAAGTAAAAGGAGGCATGTTTTGTTTCAAACCAAGATTTTTGATTTTCTTTTCAATAGTAAATCCTTTATCTGCCATAATTCCATCACCTTCCTTCAGCATATTACTACTCGTAAGATTTTTCGCTAACTCATGAAATCCACATTTTTCAGTAAGTTCATTATCAGATATTGATCCTGAAAACATTGAAGCAAATATTATGGGCCCTCTAGGGTCAACACCAACAATTCCTTTAAGAATAGTACTTGATTTTTAATCTGAATAAAATTTAGACTGTGTTTGTAGGGAGCTAGTCTTTTGTAATTTGACTTCAGTGCCACCAATGGTTACCCTAGTGTTGGGAAAGTCCTTGAACTCAGCAGGCATGTTCTGTATGATAATATCTCTATTAGTCCAAATTGAAACAGATCACAGAAGTCTGTGAAACATAAAATGTATCCAGTTAGAGAAAAAAAGTACAATCTTGTGATGATATACCAAACAAAGTTGATAAATGGTAAAAGTCAAAGTTCTGACAGAGTTTTATGATCACTAAAAGTAACTGATCATGGAGACTCAATTTCTTTAAACAATTCATATTCTTTGAATATTGAAAAGGAGTATCATTTGGCACTAAACATTTAACAACATCCATATATTTTTCATAACAGTATCCTGTGTAGTACTGGAAATCTTGATCTTTCATTGTACTGTGTCTGAAATAATGTAACTCAAAGTCCTTGAGTTTCTGATCATCAAAATTTCTCACAATATCTTCCTTTTCTAATACCAATTTTGCTGTTTCCTCCCTGAGTCTGTTCTTTTCTCCTTTCAATAACTCAATTTCTTCCTCCATCTTTGTGTTTTCTGCAGTCAATGCTAGCATATCCAGATTTTGTGTTTCTGTAATCAAACAGAAAATTAGCAAATCACCATGCCATACTTTTACTGTGATTTCTTCCCCGGGCCCGGGATGGAGGTCTGCAGGGAGTGGCAGGCTTATCGTTCTGCGAAGCAGACTCTGAGTCAGGGAAGTCTGGTGTTGGCTCTCCATATTTGAAGTGCTGAAACAATGTGTCACGTGCTATAAACATCTGTTTCATATCTTAATGTGTATGAAAAAAAAATCATGTTAAGGTCATACAATGATCATACCATAACAATGTATTTTTGTGTATGCATATTAGATATCTAGCAGTTAGGCTAGTTCTAAACTATATGAAATTAATATGTTAGGGACAGCGAGCAGCCCTTAACAATGTAGGTATATTAGGTTTGATAGTGGTATGTTTTTGTTTATACAATATCAGATATGCAGATAATGTGACAGTGAGCATCCCTTATCAAAACATTTTTTGATCATACTATTGTATGATATCTAGATCTATATGAAATTCTGTACACAGATATGTTTATGGAGAGTGAGCATCCCGTAACAATTTTTTTCTATTAGATCTAGGCCTATATTGTGTTTTTTGTTTTGTTGTTTTTTTGTGAATATAATGAATTACATATCTAGACTATATAAAATAAATAAATATGTAAAGGGCAGTAAACTTCCCTTCCAATATTTGCAATGATTTTCGAGTGTTATTATTTACGTGTCGACAGTTACAGTGCCACACAGTTTGTACTGTAAACAAAGCCTAGACTACGTTTGTTGTTATACCCGAATTCGTAATACCAGGAAAAATCCGTTACTTGGCGATATGTTACAATACACTGTACATGACATGCATCACATGTTTTTTTATGATCACTTTCATTGAATTCTTACCTTTGAACACACATAAAAGTGTTTCCCTTTAGCACTTTCTTTCAGGACGTCTACGTTCAGCTGTTCTCTTGGCCGACCACATAGATTCTAACCGAATCCAATGCAGACATTTTTCCAGTGATCTTGCAGGTTTGGGAAATGGTATGAATGAAACACCTCCCGCTGATCACTCAGGATTCACTCAGAATGACGACTGTCAGTGTTGCATATTTCCCAACAACGTTTTACCATTTTCAGTAGATCTATATCATATGCAGAAGTTTTCCCGTCTGTGTTGACTAATCACGCCTGTGCGCACGCTTTCAAAATTGTCGGAGCATCAACATTGGCGGTTAAAGTTACGTGCAAAAGGGGCGGTACCAAGCGGTTTGATTGACAGCTGGCGATCGGGCAATTGCAGATTAAATTCCCATTTGTCCTTAGGAGATACTGCCCTGCAGGTAGGGCGTAAGAATTGTACCTGCTGCCCCCATTGCATGATCGTAAGAGGCGACTAAATTTAGGATCTTATCTTTTCTCTTTCTTAACAACTTTCTTCTTCCTAACGTCTCCCTTGACAATGCCTCACTTTTGGCATTTAGTTGAGAGTTCGCCGCTGAGAGGAAGGTTTTGGGTTCTGTACCAGTAAGTTATTATTTGGGTTGCATATATTGGGATTCGGTTCTAGCCTAGCACTTTTCCATAAAGAACTTGAGTCGGGATATAAAGTTAATTTGAATTTAAATCACACATTAAAATTATGTATGACTAACGTTATACTTCATCAGATGCTGGATACAGAGACTGGATTTATTGAACATCCACTGAGAAATTTTTGAAAGCTATGCATATGTTCAATCAACTGGAACGGAGCTCGTGCACTGCATGCACATAAGTGTTTGAACCAATCGACATCCGGTATTTCATCAACAAACCATTGTTAGGTAAGTTTCAAACAATTTGTCAAAAGGTATCTCCAGCCATTGTTTACTCTCATATTCCATGCATCAGCTAAAAATAACAGAGAATTAAAATTAGAATTTCATTATTTATGTATTACTTGTATGTCATATCAACAATTAAATCCAATAGTAATATATATACTAATACAAGTAGCAATATCTACATTTATAGAATAGATGTAACTTATCACTGCACTCTTTTCAATTCTAATATGCATCAAGTAAATAAAACATGGTTCTTAATTAACTTCTATTTCATTAAATTTCAGTCTTCATCTATAATGTTAACAATACATGAATATACAAATTACTCTACACATATTGATAATAATTCATTATCACTTATCCATTTATACTTATTTCTGTTCACAGTTCACAGCTCACAGCCCTAATCTGGTTATGACAATCTCGACCAGACCTTCCTGCTGGGTGTCTTCGGCAGTATGCTTCAGTGAGATAGCACTTTAAATCGGCAAAAGTTCCGGCCTATGACAAGGAGACTTAACACGAACATACCGCAGCCTCCCAAAACACACATACGCACTCACCACACGCATGCATGTCGCACGCACGGGAGGCCGTCCTTAAATGACCTTAGATGTTAATAGGATGTTAAACAAAATAAACCAAACCAAACCAAACCTTCCAACTCAAAGAACTCTGCCTCAGAAAAAAGTTGATATAAAAAGATAGGATTATCTCCCAAGGTGCGTCCAAAGTTTGCCCTGTTAATATTCCGTAAATAGTTTAAGATGTATTTAAAATGCTGCCCATCCCGGTCAATGAAATATGTGAATAAGTATTTGTTGTCATATGGCTTTACTCCTAATGTTTTGCTGATTACTCTCGCTAGCAATCCAGAGACATCATTCTGTTATGTGGTAGTGGCACAGTCATATCGCTCACCACCAATGTTCAGAATTATTCTGGTATTTTGTTGCTCCCTAATTACATTCAACTTCAATTTGTCCTCAACACTTGTATCTGTTCCCTTGAATCCTGTACCTGGTATATAAATAGGTCCGTCTGCTATTGTTGTCGCATGATATTCGGATTCTACCGATATACATTCTCCTAGATTGTTAATTGATGGTACAAATTCCTTTCCAGGTTGAGTATCACTTGATGAGGAGGATGAAGATGAGGATAAATGCAATCCCATTTGGTTTACCAGAAACTGGTGCGCCTGTTCCCTTTTGGGAAGCATCCCCTGTTTGGTTTTGCCCTGCAGGTAGGGCGTAAGAATTGTACCTGCTGCCCCTATTGCATGATAGTAAGAGGCGACAAAATTTGGGATCTTATCTTTTCTCTTCTTTCTGAACAACTTTCTTCTTCCTAATGTCTCCCTTGACAATGCCTCACTGTTGGCCTTTAGTTGAGCGTTCGCCCCTGTGAGGAAGGCTTTGGGCCCTGTCCCCTAGCCGAGATAAACCAGAGTCTTTAAAAATGGTGGTTGCTGCTCCTTGCTTAGCGCGCAGCATATTAGGAGTGGGACGTTTGGTTTGGTTTGGTTTGGTTTGTTTAACGTCCTATTAACAGCTAAGGTCATTTAAGGACGGCCTCCCGTGCGTGCGACATGCATACTGGTTCGCCCGTTGTCAGTATAATGTGACCGGGTGGGGTGGGGTGTGCTGCTGGGTGTCTTCGGCAGTATGCTTCAGTGAGGTAGCACTAAAAATCGGCAAAAGTTCCGGCCTATCATAAGGAGACTTAACACGAACATACCGCAGCCTCCCAAAACACACATACGCACTCACCACACGCATGCATGTCGCACGCACGGGAGGCCGTCCTTAAATGACATTTGCTGTTAATAGGACGTTAAAAAAAATAAACCAAACCAAACCCTGTTTGATTCACTTTTGGCCTCTCGATCTCCTCTGTAGCTGTTTTTATTTCCCTCTTTTTATTGTAGGGTTTCAACGGTGCTGTTTTTTTCTCCTGGTCACATCCTTACATGGTGACTGGTCCTTTTTACTTGTTGCTCCTTCCTTTCATGAACTCCTCATACTCCTTTTTTTCCTCGAATGTGTAAGTCATCATACTCCTTTTTGCAAATGATGTCATTCTGTTCTCAGTTGGGATGTTTAGCATCCTTGCGAGATACAGTGGCCTTACACCCTCTATGCTGATGGACAAAACCACTGTGAACGGAGAATGGATGTCGCTCACAAAATGACCTTTTCCCAAAGTCTGCGCACTGATATCTAACGTACATCGTCTGTAACATAACAAATAGGATCTTAGTAAGAAACATGAATAAATGAATATGTACATAATTATGGACTATCTAATTCAACCAAGTAGGTGGGTTATTGCCTTCATATGCTTTTAGATAATTGTGATGAACCATCTTTGAGTTGGACCTTAAGGATTTTTGAATTTTGTACACTACATCATTTATTCTCTGGACTACCACAAATGGTCCTTCCCAAGAACACCTTAATTTGGACCCAATGCCACTTTTTTTAGGATTATATCGCCAAATTGGATCACCCCTTTTGAATTGGTTTAACTGCGAGTGTCGGTCATGTTCATGTTTCATTTTGTATGTAGATCGTGTAATCTTATCTCGTGCAAATTGATGAACTTTGTCAATAATCTTCCGGAGTTTAGTTGTATAATCAGTACATGTGTTCATTTCAGGTTCAACCCGCCCTAGAATAAGATCAACTGGAACTTTGTATTTCGACCAAACACCATTTCACAAGGAGATACCACGGTGGATTCATGGGAAGATGACCTGTAAGACATCATGAGTAGGTTAATGTGTTCGACGCAGTCTCTTAGGTTCTCTGTCACAAATGCGGAGAGCATGTTTCCTATTGTTCTGTTGGCTCGTTCAATCATGCCATCAGACTGGCCTGTATGGTGTGGTCCGAGTTTTGTCTATTCCCAAGATTCTACACATTTCTTGGAATACATCTGATTCAAAGATGGTACCTTGATCAGAGTGAAGTTCCATAGGTACACCAAAAATGGTTACAATTCTATCAATGAATGTTTGTGCAACTGTAGTAGCTTTTTGATTATGCATGGGTATTGCCTCAACCCATTTAGTGAAATAATCTGCCACTACTAGGATATATGAATGTCCTTTGTTACTCAAAGGTAACGGCCCCAATACATCTATGGCCCATCTCTCCATTGGAAGACCAACACTAGAAGTGTGTAATGGAGCGTTTGGCCATTTACATAGTGATTTCCGAGCTGCACATTTGTCACAGCTTTTCACCCATTGTTTTACATCTCTGGACATTTTATTCCAGAAGTATCTTTCTCATTTTTTAGGGAGTGTTTTCTTACTCCCTAAAGGAACCACCAGTCAAACTATCATGTAATTGTTTCATCACAAATTCTTTCAGGGATTTTGGTATAACCATTTGTTCTGCTTTGGTACAAAGACTACCATTTTTCTCTAAACAAGTCTCCTAGATAAGGCATCAGCATTGCCATGAGCTTTCCCTGCTCTACTCATTTTTAAATTGGTAGGCTGATAAAAACTCAAACCATTTAGCCATTTGTCCTTCAGCAGTATGCTTCAGAATGCTTTTAAATTGATCAACTAAGTAAGGGTACCATGGTCACTCCTGACCAAGAAATCCTGCCGATATAAATAATGGTGAAACTGTTTTATGGAACTTACTATTGCCAGTAGCTCTCTATGTGTCACACAATATTTTCTTTCAGGCCTACTGAACATTTTGCTATAGTAACATATGACCTTTTTTACTCCTGCTTAGCGCTCGGCATATTTGGAGTGGGACGACTGGTTCGCCCGTTGTCGGTATAATGTGACCGGGTGAGGTGTGCTGCTGGTTGTCTTCGGCAGTATGCTTCAGTGAGGTAATAAATCGGCAAAAGTTCCGGCCTATCACAAGGAGACTTAACACGAACATACCGCAGCCTTTCAAAACACACATACGCACTCACCACACGCATGTATGTTGCACGCACGGGAGGCCGTCCTTAAATGACCTTAGCTGTTAATAGGACGTTAAACAAAATAAACCAAACCAAACCAATCAATAAGTGTTGTCATTTTCATATGGTGTTTAAATATTGTGTACTAAGACTAGCCCAGTTTTAGGCTATGCTTAAGTGGCGGCTTACAAACTCAATATTGTCGACATGAGCAAATACAAAAGCCCTTAATCACCACGCAAGGAAATAAACGTCGATAAAGCTGAATTAGTTTGAGTTCAGCGGCATAAGTTATAGTCCAATTGTAAATATATATAATCACGCGGGTAGACTGTTTTGGGGGCTGCGTATGTTCGTGTGAAGTCTCCTTGTGATAGGCCGGATTTTTAGCCCACCATCATCAGATGGTGGGCTATTCAAATCGCCCTCCGTCCGTGGTCCGTCGTCCGTCCCTCCCTCCCTCCCTCCGTCCGTCCGTCCGTCCGTAAACAATTCTTGTTATCGCTAATCCTCAGAAAGTACTGAAGGGATCTTTCTCAAATTTCATATGTAGGTTCCCCTTGGTGCCTAGTTATGCATATTGCATTTTAGGACCGATCAGAAAACAACATGGCCGACAGGCAGCCATCTTGGATTTTGACAATTGAAGTTTGTTATCGCTATTTCTAAGAAAGTACTGAAGGGATCTTTCTCAAATTTCATATGTGGGTTTCCCTTGGTGCCTAGTTATGCATATTGCATTTTGGGACCGATCGGAAAACAACATGGCCGACGGGCAGCCATCTTGGATTTTGACCATTGAAGTTTGTTATCGCTATTTCTGAGAAAGTACTGAAGGGATCTTTCTCAAATTTTATATGTAGGTTTCCCTTGGTGCCTAGTTATGCATATTGCATTTTGGGACCGATCGGAAAACAACATGGCCGACGGGCAGCCATCTTGGATTTTGACCATTGAAGTTTGTTATCGCTATTTCTAAGAAAGTACTGAAGGGATCTTTCTCAAATTTCATAGGTAGGTTCCCCTTGGTGCCTAGTTATGCATATTGCATTTTGAGACCAATCGGAAAACAACATGGCCGACAGGCAGCCATCTTGGATTTTGACAATTGAAGATTGTTATCGCTATTTCTCAAAAAGCACAGAAGGGATCTTTCTCAAATTTCATATGTAGGTTCCCCTTGGTGCCTAGTTATGCATATTGCATTTTGAGACCGATTTGAAAACAACATGGCCGACAGGCAGCCATCTTGGATTTTGACAATTGAAGTTTGTTATCGCTATTTCTGTGAAAGTACTAAAGGGATCTTTTTCATATTTGTTATGTAGGTTCCCTTGGTGCTTAGTTATGCATATAGCATTTTGAGACCAATCGGAAAACAACATGGCCGACAGGCAGCCATCTTGGATTTTGACCATTAAAGTTTGTTATTGCCATTTCTGAGAAAGTACTGAAGGGATCTTTCTCAAATTTCATATGTAGGTTCCCCTTGGTGCCTAGTAATGCATATCGCATTTTGGGACTGATCGGAAAACAACATGGCCGACAGGCAGCCATCTTGGATTTTGACCATAGAAGTTTGTTATCGCTATTTCTGAGAAAGTTTTGATTGGATCTTTCTCAAATTTCATATGTAGGTTCCCCTTGGTGCCTAGTTATGCATATTGCATTTTGAGACCAATCAGAAAACAACACGGCCGACAGGCAGCCATCTTGGATTTCGAAAATTGAAACTGGTTATCACTATTACTAAGAAACTAATGAAGGGATCTTCCTGAAATTTCATATGTAGGTTCCCCCAGGTGCCTAGTTATGCATATTGCATTTTGAGACCAATCGGAAAACAACATGGCCGACAAGCAGCCATCTTGGATTTTGACAATTGAAGTTTGTTATCACTATTTCTCAGAAAGCACTGAAGGAATCTTTCTCAAATTCCATATATATAGGTTCCCCTTGGTGCCTAAATCTTAAATTTTATATATAGGTTTCCCTTGTTTGAAAAGTACTAGAGGTTTCTTCTGAGTTTACACAGATTAGTAAGACTTAGAAGAAGAGAAAAGAAGAGAAAAGATCAATCTGACATGGAACCTATAAAGAACATTCAATGGTGGGCGCCAAGATCCCTCTGGGATCTCTTGTTTGCCAATTTATAGTGCTACCTCACTGAAGCATACTGCCGAAGACACCCAGCAGGACACTCCACCCGGTCACATTATACTGACAACGGGCGAACCAGTCGTTCCACTCCAAATATCCTGAGTGCTAAGCAGGAGTAGCAACTATCATTATTTAAGACTGATATGTCTCGGCCAGGGGCCAGAACCCAAAACCTTCCTCACAGCAGCGAATGCTCAACTAAAGGCCAAAAGTGAGGCATTGCCAAGGGAGACATTAGGAAGAAGAAAGTTGTTAAGAAAGAAGCGAAAAGATACGATCCCAAGTTTCTTACGATCATGTAATGGGGCAGGAGGTACAATTCATACGCCCTACCTGCAGGGCAGCTTTTATGAACAATCCGATAGATCCATCGTCATATTTAAAATCATCTTAAAAATCTATATTAAATTTTACATCCTGTTCTACGAAAGGGATTAAAATGAAACTTATCCTAGAAAATATCCGTACATGGTCCGGACCAAATGTTAGGGTTTTGGGTCCAAAAGATTACTAAATTGGCCGCCACAGCAGTAATCTTGTATCTCTATTTTAAAGTTAAACTTCAGTTTGACTGCAAAGGTTTTCATACCATTTCATATAAAATTGAAAATATATTCAGAACTGAAAGTGCAGTAGCTCCACTGAACAATTTCTTTTGAAATATAAAAAATATCTTTTCCAACATTTTGTAGAATCATTTTACAAATCTCGGACAATTGATGGGTAAACTCGTAAAAAGTAGGAATGATTTTTGACAATCCAAACATCTACATTTACTAGACTAAAGATGACACACCTCCGATAAATTGTACATTTTAACCACCCTCGGATATCGTCATCTTCGTATGCATCTTTAAAATTAGGGTGGGGGGTTATTGCGTCCGAAGAAATTCAATTTCGCTCGCCTCCATATTGAATAACACGCTGATTGCGCAAGCGCCAAAAGCAGAAATACAAAAGAGTAATAACGATTGCAGTTAGAAGAAGGCCACGGCCTCTCCGAAAAGATAGAATTAAACGTTAATAAAAAAAAAGAGATTGCATCGACAGGTGGAATAAAATATATCAAAAACGACAATAGAATCAAAACACATGTGGAAGTGGCACATTTCATTTGGAGAGACAAGTGTGTAACGTACACACGTACTTAGTGTAATGTTCTGTCTGTTGTTACTAACAAATATAAGTATATGAAGCGTTTGAATCAATGGTTAAGATTTTCGTTGTATGTATTGATTGTAGATTGACTTTCAGTCGCTCACCTGCTTAAACTTATCGCAAAATCACGTTTGTATCAATCCAGCGAAATGGGGCTGAAGAGGGTAACGCTAGGATAGCTTTTCAGTCCGTGGGTGGCAGTATGCAGAGGACCGTGATTATCATTTAAACCTCGGTATTATAATAAACAATAGGCAGTACTACAGTATTTGTTTTCTTCTGTATGTGAATCTCGCCCTGAATGCACTGCGGTCAGGATCACGTCTATACGAAGGGGATTATAATGTTCATGGTTTTCCCGGACGTAAAAAAAATTCACGAAGAACTCTCAAAAAAATTGTATTTGCGTCCGTGGGACGCAATAATAAATAGACAAACGTCTAATTAAACTACATAACCACATCACTAAAAAATTACTTTTTGTCGGTATTGTGCCGTGTTCATTTCTCTTTTGTATCAATCGATGTTTTTACAAATCTAGGCCTGGTAATAGCTATGTATAGGTCATTTATGATCAGGGTAAATCCGAGTCTTCCGCGAGTTTGAAATGGTAAAAGTCTTACGTTCGGCTAATCGAAGCGTCTAAACAACTATGATGTAGACAAGGTTTGTAACCATGCAGCGAACGATCGGAAGTTTCTTGGGTGGCTGTAACGTCAACAAATAAATTGCAGCATATGATAATCTGATGATGTGGTGAATGAAAGTCCGTCTTCAAGTAAAAAACGAAACTTTTTGCCGAAGTGGCTGGATACATACAGTTGGATGAAAGTTTCCTCTGATAATGAAATGATTTGTGATGTGTTTTCAGATATAATTATCCATTTTGAATAAAAGAAAGAAGAATTAAATTCAATGCAGATTTAAATTTTACTGTTTGTTAGTTACTGCTTAACAAAAAAAATTTTACAATATCTATTACTCAGTACTCATGACGATTTCACAAAGTTAAAAAATGGGACTCCTGAATTTCTGCTGGGACTCCCAATTTTAAAGTTGAGTCCCTGGGGCCCCCTAAAACAAAATGACAGGGAAAACCCCGAATATTGGTCTCTTTCATAGAAAGAGATATTCAAAACTTCTTGCCTTCATTACGAACATTTTTAACGTCATAATTTTTTTATGTGTAGGTCTTGAAAAGGCATACTTTTGTTTGTTTTTATTTAACGTCCTATTAATAGCCAGGGTCATTCAAGGACGTGCCAGGGTTTGGAGGTGGAGGAAAGCCGGAGTACCAGGAGAAAAATCACCGGCCTACGGTCAGTACCTGGCAACTGCCCCATGTAGGTTTCGAACTCGCAACCCAGAGGTGGAGGGCTAGTGTTAAAGCGTTGGGACACCTTAACATTTCGGCCACCGCGGCCCCTAAATAGGCATACTGTAACATATACATAATGTATGGACTAAATGTCAATTATTGTCAAAATAATTACAATGTATTACACTCTGTCGGAGGTTTAGCATTGTTTAAGTATGTTTGCTATAGAACACACATATTTCGATTTTAAGTAGATAGTTCAAGTCTGTTAAATATAATCTTATTTGCCTATTTGAACATCAACTCGTCTGTAATATCTAGTAATCATACACCCACACGAAAGTTTAATTGGTTTGACTAACGGGCTATATCAAATTAAATGAAATGTAATTAGATATCTTCTCTAATGTATATATTAATAATTTATTTTTTAAAAAAAAAGGCAACATATTGGCAGCATGATAATTAAAAGCATGACTTTTACTCCGTATTCTTTATGAAACATTGAAGAATATTTCCCACTTGCACCTACCCTGCAGGTAGGGCCTAGGAATACACCCTTTTCACGCTGTATGTTTTGTTACCTCCCGTTGGTAGTTTGGTTTGGTTTGGTTTATTTTGCTTAACGTCCTATTAACAGCGAAGGTCATTTAAGGACGGGCTCCCTTGCGTGCAACACGCATGTGTGTAGTAAGTGCGTATGTGTGTTTTGGGAGGCTGCAGTATGTTCGTGTTAAGTCTCCTTGTGATAGGCCGAAACTTTTGCCGATTTATAGTGCTACCTCACTGAAGCATACTGCCGAAGACACCCAGCAGGACACCTCACCCGGTCACATTATACTGACAACGGGCGAACCAGTCGTCCCACTCCTTGTATGCTGAGCGCTGAGCAGGAGTAGCAACTACCATTTTTAAAGACTCTGGTATGTCACGGTCAGGCGACAGAACCCAAAGCCTTCTTCACAGGGGCACGCACGGGAGGCCGTCCTTAAATGACCTTAGCTGTTAATAGGACGTTAAACAAAATAAACCAAACCAAATCAACCAAAGGCCAAAAGTTGGGCATTGTCAAGGGAAGACGTTAGGAAGAAGAAAGTTGTTAAGAAAGAAGAGAAAAGATAAGATCCCAAATTTAGTCGCCTCTTACGATCATGCAATGGGGGCGGCAGGTACAATTCTTACGCCCTACCTGCATGGCAGCCCTTTGGTAGAACTCTTTCGCGTTTCGATCAAAAACGAGGCGGCCGGTGTTGACTTGTTTGTTGATAAGATCGAGTCTAAGATTCGCCGTACCGGCTTTGGCAGGTAAGAGTATTTACGTGAAGAATATCGCTCAATTTGGACAAATAGAATAAATTCATTATTAATCAATGCATTAAAATCAAAGGTTTTCAGTTTAACATCAGAAGGTAAATAACAAAACAAAAACGATACAATGTGCGTGTTGTCAGAGGGGGCGGGGTTGTTTTTGCAGATGTTTAATGTTTCTATCGGTCTTTTAGGAGTAGGGCAATCACATTATTTACTGTTGTTTGTGGGTTAACGACAATTGTCTTGTTAGTAGACGTATCTACGAGTACGATACCAAGAACGTACATACAGGGATCGGTAGCCTGTCTCTATTGGTATATCTATATTCAAATAGGCAAATAACGACGTATGGCGAGATGACATCGAGTGAACAACAAAACCACTGCAACAATTGTGACCTCATTCTTACATTATTGTTCCTCTCGTCAACTCCTTTCAATTTTGAACCAGTAAAAAGTTGAATAAATTCCATGTGCACTGATTAAGTCTCTGAAACATATTTTTTCATAAAGTTATTAAAATTTGCATTAAATATAATTTATTTTAGAAAATTTTCCAAACGAACTTATCCAATTTTTTCACTATTGAATCAATTAAAAATGGAATACATTTACATTGCTTGTGACCAAGATTAATAGTAACCTATTTTGAAAAGTTTACTTAATTTTACATAAATTATCGGACCTTTGATGAAATTATCCAATTTACCTAATTGCTGGTATAGTAGTAGCGATATAGTGGTAATCACACCTCCACGGCTCAGTGCACAAATACAAAACTCTTCCTATGTCAGTCTCAAAACTAGTAGAGTTGCTAATTCCTCTATGTATATCCCTGACAATACTTAAGTAACCTTTTTTATCTGCTATACAGAACGACGGTTTTCCGGACTGCGTGTATCCCGAGCCATTTTAACTATTTATTATAACATTTTTATAAAATGCCAATTGATATAGGTCGTTTCCATTTTTCTCATTCCAACCTGTGTAAATTTTAAGATCTATGCATTAACATATTCATAAATATTTTCAATAATCAATATCCACAGATATGCTAAAATCCAATGGGAAGCAGTGTTCTGTTTATGGATGCGACAACTTTGCCTTCAAGAAAGATGGAACTAGCACAGGAATACATTTTTTTCAGAGACTGAAAGAGGTTTTGGAACACAGGAAATTAAAGCTACGCTGGTATTCTTTGATAAATATATGAATTCAACTACTGTTTGAAGGAGCACATTTCCATTGTACTTGTAAGTAAAAACTGGACATTAAAACCTGACCAGTCACCAAAAGTCTTCTCATGCATGACTGTACATACATGTACTCCTAGAAAAAGTCCATTGAAGAGGTCAACAACCCTGAATGAGACTACCACTGGAATCGGTTGTGGATGTTTCTGAACTACATGTATGTGGTGTGGTAAGTTTTTAATTAGGGATCCATAGAGATCTAAACTAGCTTGAATAATAGTAATAATAATAATGTAAAACTTTTATATACCATTTATCACAACCATTAGACCAGTTCTAACTTGTAATCATTGGTCCATTTGCACCAAACAGAAGATTTCTCATATTTCTGGGGAGTATACAGCCAAGCAGCCGATATAGCACTTCACATTCACATGCCCAGCACTAGTACCACATGGCAATGAAGAGTGAAGTGACTTGCCCCGGCTGGGGCTTGAACCCAGGTCCTCTGGTCGGGTTACAAGTCACACTCGCTACCACTGTGCCTCATCGCTCCTAAATTTCCAGTAGGGAGCTCGAGAGATAAATGCTGTAAAACTAAATGTAATTTACCTAATATATATGGAGTTTCGATCTTTTAGTTTTAAGGATACGAAAATTAAATGTGTAATGAATTAATGCAAACTATATTTATTTTGTTTTAGGCAATTGGAATTCAAGCAGGTCCAGGCACTAGTGATGTAGGCTGCCAGACAGATGATGGTGATGTGATAAATTTCTGTGATCATAACCACTGTAGCGACTGCATTCTTGACCACATTTACAGTTTTCCTGCCGAGATGATGGCGAGAATGGAATTGAAAATCTACAGATAGAAATTGGAAAACTGTCAACACAAATAAATGATATGGAAGATCGATTGAATGAATATAAAGGGAATGGTTTTTTCCGTTAAAAACAAGAGGCTCATGGGGCCTGTATCGCTCACCTGGTTGGATTTGACCAAATTTCAAAATAATGTTCATGTTCAATTCCTTTTGTTTGTTAACCTCAAACAATGCTATTGGTTATAGCGTGGGTATCCCAACTGCTTTAAAGAAATAATGAAGTCCAGACTCTCTGAGTTTACAACATGCATTTATAACTTTATGACTAGTAGTGATTTAAAGGAATTACCTCTATTTCCCATATGGGGCCCCACTCCTTTTGCCCCTCGGGGGGGGGGGGGGGGGGGGGTAGAGTCACCATTTATGCAAAATCTGTTCCCCTTCCCCCAAGAACTAGTAGCGATTTATAGGAATTACCTCTATTTCCCATATGGGGCGCCGCCCCTTTGGCCCCTTGGGGGTCAGAGTAACCATTTATCCAAAATCTGTTCCCCTTCCCTGGAGGATGTTTCTGACTAAATTGGGTTCAAATCAATTCATAACTTTATGACAAGTAGCGATTTAAAGGAATTACCTCTATTTCCCCATTAGGCCCCGCCCCTTTGGCCCCTTGAGGGTCAGAGTCACCATTTATGCAAAATCTGTTCCCCTTCCCCCAAGAATGTTTCTTACTAAATTGGGTTCAAATCCATTCATAACTTTATGACAAGTAGCGATTTAAAGGAATTACCTCTATTTCCCCATTAGGCCCCGCCCCTTTGGCCCCTTGGGGGTCAGAGTCACCATTTATGCAAAATCTGTTCCCCTTCCCCCAAGAATGTTTCTTACTAAATTGGGTTCAAATCCATTCATAAATGTATGACTAGTAGCGATTTAAAGGTATTACCTCTATTTCCCATATGGGGCCCCGCCCCTTTGGCCCCTTAGGGGCCAGAGTAACCATTTATCCAAAATCTGTTCCCCTTCCCTGGAGGATGTTTCTGACTAAATTGGGTTCAAATCCATTCATAACTTTATGACAAGTAGCGATTTTAAGGAATTGCCTCAATTTCCCCTATTGGGCCCCGCCCCTCAGGCCCCTTGGGGGTCAGAGTCACCATTTATGCAAAATCTGTTTCCCTTCCCCCAAGAATGTTTCTGACCAAATTGGGTTCAAATCCATTCATAACTTTATGACAAGTAGCGATTTAAAGGAATTACTTCTATTTCTCCTATTGGGACCCGCCCCTTTGGCTCCTCGGGGGTCAGAGTCACCATTTATGCAAAATCTGTTCCCCTTCCCCCAAGAATGTTTCTGACCAAATTGGGTTCAAATCCATTGATAACTTTATGACTAGTAGCGATTTGAAGAAATTACCTCTATTTCCCTATTAGGCCCCGCCCCTTTGGCCCCTTGGGGGTCAGAGTAACCATTTATGCAAAATCTGTTCCCCTTCACCAAAGGATGTTTCTGACCAAATTGGATTAAAATCCATTCATAACTTTATGACTAGTAGCGATTTAAAGGAATTACCTCTATTTCCCCATTAGGCCCCGCCCCTTTGGCCCCTTGGTGGTCAGAGTCACCATTTATGCAAAATCTGTTCCCCTTCCCCATAGAATGTTTCTGACCAAATTTGGTTCAAATCCAATCATAACTTTATGACTAGTAGCGATTTAAAGGAATTGCCTCAATTTCCCCTATTGGGCCCCGCCCCTCAGGCCCCTTGGGGGTCAGAGTCACCATTTATGCAAAATCTGATCCCCTTCTGCCAAGAATGTTTCTGACTAAATTTGGTCAAAATCCAATAAGAACTTTTTGACTAGTAGCGATTTGAAGCAAATGTTGACGGACGACGGACGACAGACGCCGCGCCATGACATAAGCTCACCGGACCTTCGGTCCAGGTGAGCTAAAAATAAAAATGACCCAAAATTATTCCTTTTTATACAGTATTTATTAACTGTTCTGTGTTTGAGTGCATATTAAAATACTTTGTCTCCAAAAGCAGAGAAAACTATGTTATTGGTGAGGTAAAGGTGAAAACATTGGTCCAAATAATGATGCTAGACAAAATGAAAAACAACGTCCAACAAGAAAACTTTCAATTGAGGAGGATTTTTTTAAGATTCTAGTTGGACTGAAAGTTTGACTTTTTGTTCGCGACATTGCATATAGATTTGGTATATCGCAGTCTCAGTTTTCTAAAATATTTACTACATGGATGATTTTTTGATATCCGATCTTCCAATGATGTTTCCATTTCCATCACAAGACCTCGTAAGAAAAAATCTGCCTGATAGTTTTGTTTATTATCCTTTAACGCGAATTATCTTAAGATTGTACTGAAATTTATGTCCAGGGTTCCTTCTTCTATGATTGCTCAATCACAGACATGGTCATCCTATAGGTTCTTGTTGGCACAAGTCAAATGGAGTAATTACATTTCTTTCTGATTTGTGGGGAGGTAGAGTGTCAGACAAACAAATAACAAAAGACAGTGGTGTTCTAACATTGTTAGAATCAGGTGATAATGTTATGTGTGATTGAGGGTTTGAAATCCAAGATATTCTTACCAAAGGTGTAATTCTGAATAGTCTACCTTTCAAACAAATAGGAAACGGCTCACAGCCAAGGAGGTAGAGGACACAATGAAAATAGCTTGTGTAAGAATTCATGTTGAAAGGAAACTTTCACATTCTTGATGGTATTATACCTTAAAGTTTGAAACGTGTATCAAACCCGAAATTTATATTCATTTCATACTTAACAAATTTTTTACCACCTTTGGTTCATCCAGGTACTGGGTACAGATGATATTTATAACAGAGAATAAGTAACTCTCCATTACCTGGAGTGTATACTATTTCGTTTGTACAGGTAACTATCAATGAACATGCAATGAACATGAAATGAATCGTAAAGATGATGTTCTTTGCATATATGGTACATTAAACAATGTACTGTTTCCCAAGCATTTTATAGTAACATAATATATTTTGGGAAATTATTAGGGCATTTCTTATAGCTATCTTGAATTGCAAAATTTTGATAATACACTGTATTTGTTTGCTCATCTAAGAAAATAAAAAATTTCAAATTTTAATTGATGTTTTTGGTCATTCATGCACCTCACTTTGAAAACATCATTAAGGTTAAGAGTACCTAAAGCTAGAAATGTACTAAAAGATGTGGGTATAATTATGTAATTATCTTAATGGTCCCCACAACACGTTTTGAAATTTTGTCATTTTAAAATTACAAGATTTTTATTTTAAGAAATTATGGTATTAATTAATAATATATATAATTGTGCATTATAATTTAACAATATACAATACTAACTTTGGAAAATTTGATGTACCGGGTAATTAAAATGTTGTTTTACACCAAACCAAACCATGGGCCTTAACGGTCATCTGACTCAAAATTAAAGACCCTTATACTATTGTAGTATGCATTCTCTGTAGCGAGTAGCACTGTTGGCCATGGCGGCCGTCTTGGATTTCTTACCGACCTGAAAAATAACAACACTTGGTCAAGACCATCTCGGGATCATTTCTGGTAAGTTAGAGCTAAATCCCACTGATGGACTTTGAGAAGAAGTTTTAAATAGGTGTTGTTAAAGAAGAACCATGATTGCACAGTCATGTTACAAAATGGCCGCTGTGGCTGCCATGTCAAAGTTTTTACGAGGCCGAAAAATAAAAACACTTTGTTGGCTCTCCTTCCTTAACATCCACACCAATTTCCAGCTCAATGGCACCAGTGGAACTGGGGAAGAAGTTTAAAATGTGTTTTTCAATATGGCTGCCATGGTGGCCATCTTGGATTTCTGACTGCCCCGATAAATAACAACACTTGGCCAGGACCATCTCAGGATCATTTCTGGTAAGTAAGAGCAGAATCACACTGGTGGAATTTGAGAAGTTTTAAATAGGTGTAGTTAAGGAAGAACCATGATTGCGCAATCATGTTACAAAATAGCCACCATGGCTGCCATGTCGAAGTTTTTACGGGGGCCGAAAAATAACAACACTTTGTTGCCTCTCCTTCCTTAACATCCTCACCAATTTCCAGCTCAATGGTACCAGTGGAACTGGAGAAGAAGTTAAAATGTGTTTTTCAAGATGGCTGCCATGGCGGCCATCTTGGATTTCTGACCGACCTGAAAAATAACAACACTTGGTCAGGACCATCTCAGGATCATTTTTGGTAAGTAAGAACTGAATCCCACTGGTGGAATTTGAGAAGTTTCAAATAGGTGTTGTTCAGAAGAACCGTGATTGCGCAATCATGTTACAAAATGGCCGACGTGGCTGCCATGTCAAAGTTTTTACGAAGCCGAAAAATAACAACACTTTGTTGGCTCTCCCTCCTTAACATCCTCAACAATTTCCAACTCAATGGCACCAGTGGAACTGGAGAAGAAGTTTAAAATGTGTTTTTCAAGATGGCTGCCATGGCGGCCATCTTGAATATCTGACCGACCTGAAAAATAACAACACTTGTTTGGGATCATCTCAGTATCATTTCAGGCAAGTTTCAGCTCAATAGCACTGGTGGAACTCGAGAAGAAGTTTCAAATGTGTTTTCAAAATGGCGGCTGTGGCGGCCATCTTGGATTTCAGACCGACCCGAAAAATAACAACACTTGGTCGGGACCATCCCAGCATCATTTCAGGCAAGTTTCAGCTCAATCCCACTGGTGGAACTTGAGAAGAAGTTTGAAATGTGAAAAGTTTACGCACGGCGAACGGCGGACGGCGCACAGCGAACGGCGCACGACGACGGACGAAACATGATGACTATAGGTCAGCCTGACCCTTCGGGTCAGATGACCTAAAAAGTTATTATATTAGTGTTGACATGAAAAACTCTTCCTCGTTTTAATAAACCTTGGCTGCAGTACTTTTTACCTTAAATTAGAAATAATATTACATATACCATATAACATATATGTAGTTAAACAATTCAAAATACAACACATTGTATTAATTGTATATAATATTTAAAAAATATTTTCGCTATAGTTTGTCATTACAAGAGGCCTCGGTACTACACATGAAGTCATGAATCACCGAAATTTATCTTCAGCAAGGCTTTTTGATAATGGGCAGAATATATGTACTATTCAAGCCAGAGCCATATATGTTTCTGTTTAAACCATGAGCAGTGGCCTAACTATTTAAGCACTCGGGTGTGTTTATTTAGAAATAACTTCATTTAACTAAATTAACTGCTTAGAAAGTTGTTTCAAATGAAATGATTATAAATAAATATCCATGTTGGTATTTCTTGTAAAGGTCTCTATTTTCCCCTCAGATTCTCAATCTTCTTCCAGTCCGTAAGAAGAGGTAATCCCCGCTTTACCCTCCGTGTCTGTCCACGATTTACCTTTAGCCACAGGTGTCTGATTCGTTTTATGAAATATTAACATATAAGACGCCTCGATTTTTCTTTGATCTTTTGTTGGCGTTATATTGCATACTATGTGTGATATTTCAAATATCACATATGTGATATCTGAAATATCACATGGCATTTCTGATTGGTCCATGCCTCAGTCTTGAGGCGGGGCCAATTTCAAATGTGGGCGTGACAAATGAACAAAGACAGGAAATACATTTTAACAAAATTTAATGAAATATGAGGGCCGTTTAGAAATGTTCTTTGTTGTCTTCTTTCTTCACCTTGTATGCACGTACAGCCTTGCTGCGATGTTCCGTCCTGTCCATAATGAGTTGTTCATCAAAACCTGACGAAACAGAATATAAAACCCTGTTCAGTATATTTTAACAGATCAGTAAAAAAAACCGCATTCATGATTACATATAAAATTTCAGTCATTTAAAAAAAATGGTTATACAGATTACGCCAAATGTAACCATACATTTTCGTTGCACAAAAAACTTATAAACAAAATAGTGATGAAAATGATAACGGGACGAGTGGATAAATATACGGATTAACCGATTCATCGATGCATTTAAACAATTGCATGGACTTTGAAATATTCGCGACATCGTGACCGTCGAAATTTACGAAAAATATTTCATTTCACAATTTGTTCAAACAATATGATTTAATACTTACCTGCTTGGTAAAGGGAAGTAGCGCAGGTCCTCTTTCCGGAGCGGTTTGTGTAATTTCCCTCGAATCCTTCAGTCTTTCACATGTCACATTTTCACATTACCATTCAGTTTATTTACAACAATTGGTTGAGTTAATTTCTTGGTATCAAATAATCCAATGTCAGTAGCTACAGTGTCACTATCTGAAGAATCTTTTATCAATAGATCCGGCCGAAAGGCAGCTCTAAGACGATTCCTGACTTCCCCTACAACTGAAAATTACAATAATTTTAAAATTTGGAGGGCGAAGGCTCGGCGATCTATTAAGTCCGACAAAAAGAATAGCTGGAAGGAATACATTTCTAAAATATCTTCAAACACATCATCAAAAAAGATATGGGATCAGATACGAAAAATAAGTGGAAAACGAAAAACGGCTCCAGCATCCCATCTTATCAACAATAGCCAAATTTTCTCTTCTACATCTGAAATTGCAAATGCATTTGCTAAAAATATAGCCCATAACTCATCCGCCAAAAATCACTCCAAAAAATTCCAAACTTTCAAAAAAGACAAAGAAAAGAAACGTCTTAACTTCAAATCATCCAACACAGAGAGTTACAACAAGCCTTTTGATCTCCAGGAGTTGCTTGAATCGCTAAAAAGATCGACCGGTTCAGCAGCTGGGCCAGATGAAATTCCGTATCAATTCCTGAAACATTTACCAGAATCATCATCACGATGTCTCTTATATATTTTTAATCAAGTATTCGCTTCCGGTAAGATCCCCGAGTCTTGGAAGGAATCTACAGTTATTCCAATTCCAAAACCTGGTAAGGACGCCAATGAACCAAATAATTATCGCCCTATCTCTCTAACAAGCTGCATCTGTAAAACACTTGAACGGATGATAAACAATATACTAGTTTGGTTCCTTGAATCCAATAATATTTTGAGTCCACTCCAAAGCGGATTCAGAAACCGCAGAGGAACAGTAGACCACCTGGTCAGATTAGAAACCTTTATTCGAGAAGCTTTCGCAAAGAAGGAACATCTTGTTGCTGTGTTCTTTGATCTGGAGAAAGCATACGATACTACATGGCAATATGGTATTATGAAAGACTTGCATGAAATTGGTGTACGTGGGAATCTCCCTAAATTCATTTCAAACTACATATCTGACAGATATTTTAAGGTTCGCGTTGGCTCAACGTATTCTGAAACAGCTAAACAGGAAATGGGAGTCCCTCAGGGCGGGATCCTTTCCGCAACTCTTTTCGGTCTGAAAATCAACAGTATAACTAAATGTCTCGGTAAGTCAACTGAAGGGTCTCTATTTGTTGATGACTTCTTGATCTGCTATAGGTCGAAGAACATGCACACGATAGAACGACAACTTCAACAATGTTTGGGCAAACTACAAACATGGGCAGATGAAAATGGCTTCAAATTTTCCAGATCAAAAACTGTCTGCATGCACTTCTGCCAAAAACGAAAGCCACATAATAATCCCGATCTAACATTAAATGGAAGCAAAATTCCAGTTGTAGAACAAACCAAATTCCTCGGACTAATTTTCGATTCAAAACTCTCCTTTGTTCCATATATTAAACACCTAAAGGATAAGTGCTCAAAGGCAATGAATATTTTACGCGTACTATCCCACACCGACTGGGGTGCGGACCGTGAAATGCTCTTGCGCCTTTATAGGGCACTTATTCGATCAAAACTCGACTATGGGTCCATCGTTTATGGATCGGCACGGAATTCTTACCTGCAAATGTTGGATCCTATCCATAATCAAGGATTACGTCTAGCACTTGGTGCTTTCCGAACAACACCAGTGCAGAGCCTGTATGTAGAGGCAAATGAACCATCTTTAAATGACAGAAGGAAAAAACTTTCTCTTCAATATGCCGCCCAATTGAAATCCAACCCGAAAAATCCGGCTTTTGACCTTGTCAATCCGCAATACCAAAACATATTTACTCAAAACCAAAAACTCTTACCAACATTTGGCATTAGAATTTCGAATTTTCTTCATGAACTTAACATAAGCTTAGACAACATAGGCGAATACACCGTATCGGATGTACCGTCATGGCTTGTCGAAACACCTGATATTAACCTTACTCTACACGTGAGGGCAAAATCGAGTGCATTACCCGAAGAACACAAATCCTCCTTTCGGGAATACATTAAAGATTTTCCCGATCACGTTCAGATCTACACTGATGGCTCAAAAGATGGAGTAAAGGTCTCCGCAGCATGCTATTCCGATCACCACTGCTCTTCAATCCGCTTACCAGATGGTGCCTCTATCTTCTCTGCGGAAGCATGTGCCATCGATTTGGCCCTCGACCATATCGAAGAACAACGCATTAGAAAGGCAATCATTTGTTCCGACTCTCTATCTGTCCTTCAGAATTTACAATCACGAGATCCAAAGAATATACTCATACAAAACCTTGTTTTACGAATATCTCGTATCTTAAAAAAAATGCAAAATAACACTATTTTGGATTCCGAGCCATGTCGGAATTAAAGGCAACGAACTTGTTGACCGCCAAGCAAAACTTGCTCTAAATCTGCAACAAACAAATATTAAAATACCATATACAGATTTCAAACCTATAATTAGTTCTGCCATTCAGAGTAAATGGCAGCAACGCTGGTCTCTCGAGACGAGCAACAAACTTTTTAAAGTACAACCAAAACTTAAAACATCAAAACCAAGTCGGAAGGATCGTAGAGAGGAAATAGTCCTCTCTCGGCTCCGTACCGGGCACACATATCCTACTCATTCGTTCCTTTTGAAACGAGAGGATCCACCGGTGTGTTATGCATGTGATGCTCAATTCACAGTGGAGCATTTTTTAATAGAATGTTCCGATTTCAAGCACATTCGTGATAAATACTTTCGAGTCCCGGATATGAAAACCCTTTTCAGTTCCGTGGATTCGAAAACAATATTTAGCTACTTGAAAGAAATCGATCTATTTTATAGACTTTGATGTCTTTTACGTTACTGTCTATTTATATAACAAAGTTCACATAATCTATTCGTACATATACATATTTTACCATTTTTAACCAACTTTTTTATCATAAGGATCTAAATATACAATACGGATGCTTTTAAAAAATGACAAATTTTATCTGATTTTAACTTACAAAATAAAACATGTTAGTATATTGTTTGGCCCTAAATGCCCCTAGTTGTCGATGGGCCGTAAAACATAAACAAACAAACAAACAAACAAACAGTGTCACTATCTTCCAGTTCCTACTCATACTTGGTCGAGGTCGGTAAACACATCGACATCAATGATCAGTACATGATCCGCCACGGTTGACAGTATCACTAGAAATGAATGGGCTACTGTGACAGAATGAAACGTGTCAGAAATTAGCGGGAAACATATCAGTGAAAGGTTTTGATCAATTTTATAGCTCCACCCCTAGGCACGTGGGTGACAAAACCTCGGCGGTCATTGGATAAAACAGATACAATGACTCGTGACGTATCGCATATATCACACTCGTCCTACGCACTCGTGTGATATATCAGATACATAACTCGTACCCATTATGTATCTATTACTTAACATATAAGAGTACATATAAATGTGATTATTTTAACGAGTCGGGCACCTGTACATGTGCTTTTAGCACTGGAATGGGGCCTACAACGCGTCATAATCGACGTCAAGAGTGGATCAAAACTTAAACTGTCAATATCATATTATCACCGACATTGGCGCTTTCTAACCGGGATTTCAAAGCGATGAAACGGACACAAGCATATTATTATTTCCGGTAGTACTTTTTTGATTATACCGCAATATATTTTTCAGGTCGGGAACTTTCGATTTACTTTCGATATTGGTGTCACGAAGTTGCAATTCAACCCAAACAGTTTTGCCGTCGTTATTGTCAACACCGTTCGCCTCGTTTTCGAATCGGAACTCTCCTGTACTCTTGTTTAGAACGGTGGTGTGAAACTAGTGTATTGTAACTGCTGCCCCCATTACATGATCGTATCAGGCGACAAAATTTGGGATCTTATCTTTCTCTTCTTTCTTAACAACTTTCTTCTTCCTAATGTCTCCCTTGACAATGTCTCACTTTTGCCTTTTAGTTGAGCGTTCGCCTATGGCACGAGAAGGATGTCAATTAAATATTTTTGCCTTGGCAAAAATCGACTATTGCTTAGGCAAAAATATTTCTACCTAGGCAATATTCGTAATAAAAAAATTTTTTTTCGATTATTGCCTAGGCAGAAATCGAATTTTGTCTAGGCAAAATTATTTTTGCTTAGGCAGAAAATTGTTTGCCTAGGCAAAAATATTTAATTATGACATCCTTCCCGCGCCATATTCGCCCCTGTGAGGAAGGTTTTTGGTTCTGTCCCATGGCAGTCTTTAAAAATGGCATTGCTATCTCTGCTGAGCGCTCAGCATATTAGGAGTGGGACGAATGGTTCGCCCATTGTCAGTATGATGTAACCAGGTGGGGTGTCCCGCTTACCACAAGGAGACTTCACACAATCATGCCGCAGCCTCCCAAAACACACGCATGCTTTTCGCATTTGTTGATAGGACGTTAAACAAATAAAACCAAACCAAATCTTCGATACTTCTTTGGTTACGTTGAATTTACATCTGTAGCATGTCATGACATAACTGAAGGCAGACAACTAATTTTCTTACCCTGGACAGAGATATTCGCAGTTGTCACGTCAACATTTCCTTGCATTGATGTTACATAAGAGGGTAAGTAGGTTAAGAGAAAAATAATCATTCACCCCCATGGAAGTGAGACAGGGGAATCTCAACACTCGGTGTAAGATAATTAAGCAGCCAAACACTAGGCACCCAGCAGGACACCCCACCCGGTCACATGATACTGACAACGGGCGAACAAGTCGTCCCACTCCTGATATGCTGAGCGCTAAGCAGGAACAGCAACTACCATTTTTAAAGACTTTTGTATGTCTTAAGAAGAAAGTTGTTTAGAAAGAGAAAAGATAAGATCTCAAATTTAGTCGCCTCTGACGATCATGCAATGTGGGCAGCAGATACAATTCTTACGCCCTACCTGCAGGGACCCTATCACAAGGAGACATAACACGAACATACCGCAGCCTCCCAAAACACACATACGCACTCACCACACGCATGCATGTCGCACGCACGGGAGGCCGTACTTAAATGACCTTGGCTGTTAATAGGACGTTAAACAAAATAAACGAAACCAACCGCCACACGCATGCATGTCGCACGCACGGGAAGCCGTCCTTAAATGACCTTAGCTGTTAATAGGACGTTAAACAAAATAAACCAAACCAAACCAAACATGAAACAACTTGATTGCCCATGTGCATGTAACTTATACAGTTTTCAAACACACTTCCAGTAGCGTTTGTTATAAAACATTAAAAATATGTACGACTTTATCAACATCCATGTGTATTTGAATGGACGAATCTCTATGTAGAGAAGCATATGAAAATAACGACATAATAGCGAAACCGTAATTCTAACTCAAAATCATCGATCACGAGGAGAAACAATATGAACACAAATTGTAGATTGTCTTTAAAAATGGTAGTTGCTGCTCCTGCTTAGCGCTCAGCAAATTAGGAGTGGGACGACTGGTTCGCCCGTTGTCAGTATAATGTGACCGGATGGGGTGTGCTGCTGGGTGTCTTCGGCAGTATGCTTCAATGAGGTAGCGCTATAAATCGGCAAAAGTTCCGGCCTATCACAAGGAGACTTAACCCGAACATACCACAGCCTCCCAAAACACGCATACGTACTCACCACACGCATGCATGTCGCACACACTGGATGACGTTCTTAAATGACCTTAGCTGTTAATAGGACGTTAAACTAAATAAACAAAACCAAACCAAACCAAACCTGTGATACCGTAACTATTTGGTACAACTGCTGCAAACCCGATGAGTAACAAGGCTAGTGTTCACCGTGGAACAGTGTAATCGAGTTACCAGGACACCTTCCGTCCTTAAATGACCTTGGCTGTTAATAGGACGTTAAACAAAATAAACGAAACCAACCGCCACACGCATGCATGTCGCACGCACGGGAAGCCGTCCTTAAATGACCTTAGCTCTTAATAGGACGTTAAACAAAATAAACCAAACCAATCCTTGACAAGGTCACTTTTTACCACAACACTCTATGACCACGTTAATTTTACCGCGACACGGTTTATCTATGTCACTGTTTATAAGCTAGCATAACCGAGTCACCATATACCGGGATACAGTGTAACCGAGTGACCCTTTACCGGGACACACACTGTATAACCGAGTCATCCCTGACCGTGATACAGTATAACCGAGTCACCTTTTACCGAGACACAGTATAACCGAGTCATCCTTTTGGGAACAACCAGCCAATTGAAAAAAAATATACTTTTGAAGCATCCCCTATGTATAGAAAGTTGACCCAGGGATAAAATGTCTTGCAGCCACTGATTGGCTAGTATGTTATGAAGTCACAAAATAGATATGTAGCCCGATAGGTAACAAATACTTAGGAAATGTTGATATAAATTGATAAGAAGTCCGATTGATTTTCCCCCCAAAAGTTCAGGTAATAAAATAATTAACAGGTAAATATTTCAGATTTCTTATAAATTTTACTGCGAAATTCATCCAATTTCAAAATGGCTACCCTGGAAAAGTTTGAGCTGAACGACCAAACTTTATTAGGTCATCTGACCCGAAGGGTCACGATGACCTATAGCCATCGTGCTTCGTCCGTCGTCGTCCGCCGTGCGCCGTCCGTAAACTTTTCACATTTCAATCTTCTTCTCAAGTTCCACCAGTGGGATTAAGCTGAAACTTGCCAGAAATGATCCTGAGATGGTCCTGACCAAGTGTTGATATTTTTCGGGTCGGTCCGAAATCCAAGATGGCCGCCATAGCCGCCATTTTGAAAACACATTTTTAACTTCCTCTCAAGCTCCACCAGTGCTGTTGGGCTGAAACTTGCCAGATATGATCCCGAGATGATCCCGACCAAGTGTTGTTATTTTTCGGGTCGGTCCGAAATCCAAGATGGCCGCCATCTTGAAAAACACATTTTAATCTTTTTCTCAAGTTCCACCAGTGCTATTGAGCTGAAACTTGCCTGAGATGATCCTGATATGATCCCGACCAAGTGTTGTTATTTTTCGGGTCGGTCCGAAATCCAAGATGGCCGCCATAGCCGCCATCTTGAAAAACACATTTTAAACTTCTTCTCCAGTTCCATTGGTGCCATTGAGCTGGAAATGGGTGAGGATGTCGAGGAAGGCGAGCCAACAAATTGTTATTTTTTTGGCCTCGTAAAAACTTTGACATGGCAGCAATGGCGGCCATTTTGTAACATGATTGCGCAATCATGGTTTTCCTGAACAACACCTATTTCAAACTTCTTCTCAAATTCCACCGGTGGGATTCAGCTCTAACTTACCAGAAATGATCCTGAGATGGTCCTTACCAAGTGTTGTTATTATCGGGTCGGTCAGAAATCAAAGATGGCCACCATGGCAGCCATCTTGAAAAACACCTTTAAACTTCTTCTCCAGTTCCACGGGTGCCATTGAGCTGGAAATTGGTGAGGATGTTAAGGAAGGAGGGCCAACAAAGTGTTATTTTTTCGGCCTCGTAAAATCTTTGACATGGCAGCAATGGCGGCCATTTTGTAACGTGATTGCGCAATCATGGTTTTCCTGAACAACACCTATTTAACCTTCTTCTCAAATTCCACCGATGGGATTCAGCTCTAACTTACCAGATATTATCCTTAGATGGTCCAGACCAAGTGTTGTTATTTATTGGGTCGGTCAGAAATCCAAGATAGCCACCATGGCCAACAGTGCCACTATATACTTGCTAGTGAGAATACATACTACAATAATATAAGGGTTTTAATTTAGAGTCAGATGACCATTAAGGCCCCTGGGTCTCGTTTTATTATGCGTTATATGAGACCCTATCACCATACTGAATTCAAGAATTTTAATGATATACTCCAAAACGTTACCACTAAAGTCTATGGAAAAACAATTGGTTGGTTGGTCCCTTTACCGTGATACAGTGTAACCGAGTCACCTTATGTAACCCTGGTAAATACTAGCCGCAATATACCGCCCGGCTAGAGAGATCTCTTTAGCTCGATTGGTTGAGCGTAAGGCTAATAAGCCAGAGGTCCCGGGTTCGATCCCTAGCCTGCCCTGCAACTAGGGCGTAAGAATTGTACCTGCTGCCCCCCTTGCATGATCGTAAGAGGCGACTGAATTTGGGATCTGATCTTTTCTCTTCTTTCTTACAAACTTTCTTCTTCCTAATGTCTCCCTTGACAATGCCTCACTTTTTGCCTTCAGATGAGCGTTCGCCCCTTAGAGGAAGGCTTTGGGTTCTGTCCCCTAGCCGAGACATTTCAAACAATATGAACACAAATTGTAGATTGTCTTTAAAAATGGTAGTTGCTATTCCTGCTTAGCGCTCAGCATATTTGGAGTGGGACGACTGGTTCGCCCGTTGTCAGTATAATGTGACCGGGTGGGGTGTGCTGCTGGGTGTCTTCGACAGTATGCTTCAGTGAGGTAGCACTATAAATCGGCAAAAGTTCCGGCCTATCACAAGGAGACTTAACACGAACATACCGCAGCCTCGCAAAACACATACGCACTCACCACAAACATGCATATCAGGGTTTTTGCCAGGCATATTTTGGGTCCGGTACACGGACCCATTCCCAATTGAAAATTGGCATGTATTTTCCCAATTTCGGTCTATATTTTCCCAATTCCGGTCTGTATTTCCCCAATCGCTGTTAAGATAAGACAACCTAAAAAATTTGGATTTATACGAGCTTCCAGTCATTATTTTGTCAACGTTAAAATGTTACCGTGAGTCATCGTGTTGTTGTTGGTTTTGCGATTCGCGCATGCGCTTGGATAGTCTTATTGAAGTCATATCATATCTGCGTTTGAATCGCCCATTTAAATGGGAGTTTAATGCAAAGCGTTTACGTACATTGACTCGTTCTATTTACCGAGGTCAAATCAAGTACTGGACTCGGGACGATGTCACACAATTCCAAATATTACGCAAAGAAGATTTTGCTCAAAGATTCGAAAGATTTAATGAAAGTTACGAGGTTTTTTCAAACGAAATACTGGTAATTCCCGATCTGAAAGTCAGGCAGCTGCTTCAAACGATCTCCAACCTGACTGATTTCCCTCTTGACAAGCTTGTTAATGAGTTTAAGCACACTAAAGACAGAAAATTAAACATTCTCTGATTGATTAAAACAAATATCCTGAAAAGAGATGCTGACTTGTATTCATTTGTACAAATATTATGAAAAGAAACAGCTAAGCTTGTATAATTCATATATTTTTCCAATTTTATAATATATTCCCAAATTTGATGAAACACCGATGGTATTTTCCCAATTTGTGGAAAATGCCGATGATATTTTCCCAATTTTTGTTCAGGGACCCTTTCCCAAAATAGCTGGCAAAAACCCTGCATATCGCACGCACGGGAGGTCATCCTTAAATGACCTTAGCTGTTAATAGGACGTTAAACTTAATAAACTATACCGTACCAATCGATCCCTAGCGGAGGCAGTGATTTATATTTAATTAATCATGCGCTCTGTTACATTGGCGCCTATTTTTTCAATTGTACTTGTGGTACCAGACAGCCTTTTCAGTTCCGTGGACTCGAAAACAATATTTAGCTACTTGAAAGAAATCGATCTATTTTATAGACTTTGATGTCTTTGACGTTACTGTCTTTGACGTTCTATTTATAACAAAGTTCACATAATCTATTCGTACATATTACTTCATATAATCTATTCGTACATGTATATATTTTACCATTTTTAACCAACTTTTTTATCATTATTATCTAAATATACAATACGGATGCTTTTAAAAATGACAAATTTTATCTGATTTTAACTTTAAGAATAAAACTTGTTAGTATATTGTTTGGCCCTAAATGACCCTAGTTGTCGATGGGCCGTAAAACACAAACAAACAAACAAACAAGACAGCCAGTACAACGCCAGGGTACCACTACTACTTGGAACCAATGTTCTTCCAGTATTACTGGAGGACTGGAGGACTGAAGGCAGAAATACGGTGTCAGATATCTACATGAAGCTAACCTCTTTACACCCTCTTTACACCCTGGTATCTTGCATTTCGGTGCATATCCCTTAGAGAGAATGATTAAGTGAAGAACAATTTCCGTCTTGAAATTATGAGATGTGGGGAAGATAAAGCGATAACGGTTTGTCCAAACAGTCAGGTCACTGTGAAAGCTTATGTTGACAAGGATATGCCATACCATTCAACATGTGCTATATTACAGTCTGCAAAGGATTGCATCACATCGAAAGATTTAGACCTCACAGCTGAACTTAGGGAACAGGACTTTTGAGTATAAAACTATCCAACATGTCTTGTCGCATAATGGTGATAGCACCCAGAGCCCTGCTTTGTGAGATCAGTCCTGAAGATGTTCGTTGTCAATTTGAGGATATTATTGAACAGATGGATATTGGAACAACATCCACCACGCAGATTCAGACAGACCAATTGAAGGCTGTACTTGGAAAGTTTGAAGATGTATTTTCACATCACGGTGATGACATTGGATTTTTGTGTAGCCGTCAAGCATCAGATCGAGCTCAGCGACGCCAACCCACTAAAGCAACGACATAGACGGATACCGCCATCCATGTATGAGGAGGTACGGAATAACCTTCATCAGTTGTGGGAAGCTGGGATTATCCGTCCATCACAGTCCTTGGGCATCATCAATAGTGTTAGTTCGTAAGAAAGATGAAGCACTTAGGATGTGTGTTGACTTTAGAGAATTAAACAAGAGGACCATTAAAGACCCTTACGCTTTGCCACGTATTGAGGAGATCCTGGATTGCTTAGCCAATTCCAACTATTTCACTGTCCTAGACATTAAATCGGGGTATCACCAAGTGGAGATAGAGAAGTCGCACAAACAGCGTACTGCCTTTACTGTGGGCCCACTTGGAATTCGAGTTCAATAGGATGCCGTTCGGGTTGTCGATCGCAACGGCCACATACTTATCAGCGTTTGATGCAGGAGTGCCTTGGGGACATACATCTCAACATATGCCTGATTTACTTGGATGATTTTATAATATTTTCCAACACATACGAAGAGCATTTACGACGTCTCGAGAAGGTCCTACAGCGCTTGATAGAAATGGTCTGACACTTTCGCCGAAGAAATGCAAGTTCAAGTAATCTACCTTGAACACCTGGTATCGGCGAAGGGTATTGCTCCAGACCCATCAAAGGTTGAGAAGATACGAGACTGGCCTACTCCCGTTAATCCTCAGTATGTACGTTCTTTTCTAGGATAACCAAGCCCTTGAACGACATACTGCCTGCATGCGTCAAGAAGCGACGAGGAAAGGTATCAGAGAAGTTACCATGGCACTGGAATGCAGAGCAAGAAACAGCCTTTCAAAGGTTTAACCCTCTAGTGCCCGCGGTTGCATATTTGCAACAAAATGTTAAAATAGAGTTAAGTATGTTATATTACAATAAAGATACAAAAAAATAGTTTCGTATTTAGCTAGCCCTACATAAGGCCATTTGACGTCATATCAAAGATGGCTGCCGCCATGTCTACCATGTGATTGTTTTTTACTAAAGTTTGGTGGCGCGTTTCTGTGAAAAAGGTGAGTACCATATTTAAAAATACAATATCATGTATCATAAACTTCTATTTTCTTATAAGGAGATTATTTTTATGTCTTACATTGCCAAATCCTACGTTCAAAGCATTTTATTTTGGTGTTGCAAATATGCAACAATGGGCATTAAGTGAAAAAATAAGGGAGATAACTCTGACATTAATTTTTTTATTTTTTTTTTATTAGACAATAGTGAGTTACGGCTTGTGTTTTCATACTTTTGAATAATTAATCATCATATTGTACAATTACATGATCTATAAGGAATTATTAAATGATTATATTCGGATTTACAGTATTTGTATTCGATTTATTTCAGATATGGCGACCGGAAAACAGCCTGGACGGGCTGTGAGAAATGTCATGAATTACATATATGATGGAAGTGATGTGGAGTTTGATGAATCATCGGATGAGGAGTTTGATTTCGAGTCCCAAGACACCGCGCTGACGACTCATCATCAGAGTCTGAAGATGATGTCCCACTGGCTAAAATACGTCAAAATTTAGCGAACAATGAGTCTGATGACGAGAACATTCCTTTGGCTCAACTTCAACCTATATCACAGAAGGATTTAGATGCTGATCCAGACCTCCGTGATGTGTTAACAACACAGAAATCTCAGAAACCTCAAGCTAAAATATGGAAGAAGGTCCCATTTGATGTTCCCGACACTTCCTTCATGGGCAAAGAAGAAGAGCCTCCAGCGGATGGTCAGGTCAGTTCTCCATATACATATTTCCGAAGGCTTATAACTGAAAAAAATGACAACATGGAACAGCAAACAAACATGTACTCCATACAAAAAGGAGTAGAAATCAACACTCAAAGGGAAGTCGAAGTATCAAACAATACATCCGAGGCAAGCCTAATCCATGGGGTTTTAAAATGGGAGGGGGGGGGGGGGGGGGCTGGTCTCGGGTATTCTGTGGGATTTCGACATATATCAAGGAAAATCGGGTAAGAAGGCGGCTGAACATTCCTTAGGAGCAGGTGGAGATGTTGAACTTCAAATGACAGAATCACTTCCGAGCGGACAAAATTATAAAGTATGTGCAGATAACTTTTTCTCGTCATTTGCTCTTTTGTCGGTACAATCAGGTCAAACAGACTTAACCACTGAGAGATGAAATCAGAGAAAGAACTCAAAAAAGAAGGAAGAGGATCAACAGACATGAAAGTTGACGGTGAAAACAAGATTGCTCTGGTAAGATGGTTTGACAAGACAGTTGATTGCATTTCAACTTGCGTGGTCGTTGAGCCTGTAGGGAGAGTCAAACGATGGGACAAAAATGAACATGCTCATGTAGAAATATCACGGCCTGCTATTATCGAGCGTTACAACACCTTTTATGGGAGTGGATCTTCTTGACAGTCTGATGCCCCTATATAAGCAGAAGATCAAGTCCAGACGGTGCTATATGTACATTTTCTGGCATACCATCATGATCGCTGTGGTAAATAGTTGGTTCTGGTTCAAAAGGCATTGAAGCTATCAGTGTTTTGCTCAGAGGTTGCAGATGCCCTTGTGATGCTAAAATCAAAAGTTGAATGTCCAGCTCTTTCGCCTCTATCAGTTAGCAAATCATCAATCAATGTGCGTCAGTGCACGAAGACAATTAATGGTGTCCGACGTGATCATCATAGCCATTTTCCTACATGGGAGATGAAGAGAAATAGGTGCAAAGTAAATGGCTGCGAAGGAATAACCCATGTTAAATGCATGGAATGCAATGTCTATCTTTGTTTTAACAAAGACAGAAACTGCTTCTTGCAGTTTCTTATTAAGGAACGTTTCCTTGATAATATCGTGCATTCCTCGGAGAAACCCGTCCAAATTTTTCACTGATCCATAAACTTTTCACTGGTGTCTCAAATCCAGTACAAGTTTTTTAAATTCTTGTGTTAAAAGTTTATTATTAAATCAAAAAGAAATTTGAACAAGTGGTTGTAGTTTACATTTCTTAGGGAACCATGTGCATATATGCAACAAGATCCACTAATGCCCGATGTTGCATATTTGCAACAATGGAACATTCCTAAAAATCAACTTTAATAAAAAAAAAAATCGGAAAAAAAACATACCAATCATCTAATTTAACTGTAATTTGACAATAAATACTGAAATGATAATTTTCAACAAAGTTTTTCAGGGGTTGGGCACTAGAGGGTTAAGGAGCTTTTGGCGTCACCACCGATCCTGGGTTATGCTCAAAATAGTATACCTTTCGAGCTACATACAGGCGCGTGTGGAAGAGGACTAGGTGCTGTGTTGTACCAACGACAGGACGGGGAACGAGTCGATCAGCTATGCCAGCCGTGGATTGAGTAAATCCGAGAACTATCCGGCGCACAAACTTGAATTCCTCGCTCTGAAGTGGGCAGTCACGGAGAAGTTTAACGACTACCTTTATGAACAAAGGTTCAAGGTCTACACCGATAACAACCCTCTTACCAACGTTCTGACTTCAGCGAAGCTTGACGCCACAGGACATCGGTGGGTATCTGCATTGGCCGCCTTTGACTTCGACATGTTGTATCGCCCTGGGAAGTCCAACATAGATGCAGATGAACTGTCTAGACTCCCAGATGACGAAGCGACTGATACGCTCCACTACTTAATGTTATTAGGTATTTATACAGTTATACAGTGTAGCCAAGTCTCTTTTTAGCACAACACGCCTTGACTTATTGACTATCTTCGGTAAATCCTGTACCTTGGTTCCTGCACTCTTTGATGCTCTGTACCGGGGTACCTGAAAATACTTCACCCTGTACTGGGAATCTTTGTGATTATATATATTTATTTACAATTGGACTATAACTTATGCTGCTTGAATTTAACTAATTCAACTTCATCGACGTTAATCACTTTTATCCCCTTGAGTAGTGACTAAGGACATTTGAATTTGCTTGTGTCAACAATATTGAGGTTGTAAGCCGTCACTAAACATAGCTCAAAATGGTGCCTTTCTTGGTACATAATATTCTAAGCACCAAATGAAAAGATAACACTATTGAATTGAAGAAACAAGATTTGTTTCTTCAATTTAATAGTGTTATTTCAATTAAAAACTTCCTTTTAACGGGTTCTACGAATGCAGTAGTCTCCCTCTATTTCCCCCTACCTTTGCATGTTTACAAAAAGAAGGAAGTACTGGTATAGTCCGACAAGAATGGCCTGTCGCGTTGATCTTTCCGTGGAATATTCAAAGTAGGCTACCTGTTTGTTTATAGGTGTGTCAACCTGTTTATTGATGTTTCGGTGCAACGAGTACATAGCGCACAAGTTGTGGAATAAATTGGCTGCAAAGTGGTCTGCCCAATGCGATATTGCATATTGTATTCGAATTAATAACAAAATAACAAACTATCGATTTTGGCGACCAACAGCGAACAGTGGAAGGCCTTACAAAATATACAGTCTAATCAAGTCTATAGAGTCTGGCCACTGTGTCACACACTCAATGTGCCTATACATACAGCTAAAATAAAGGGGGAAAAATCAATTATAAAGCGGTTGTTGTTTAATAAGCTGATGAAACTTATAATCAAATATTAAATAGTTGTTTTTAAACCGAATGTTCTGCGTCATTGGGGTTTCTCATTGCACGTTGTCCAATATGTCAGTAATAAAAACGAATAGTCAAGTTGGCAGAAGTATGTTATTAACTAAATGTTGAACTGAAAATATCAAATGTAAAAATGCAAACAAAAATACTCTTCGGGATTCGAACCGGTTACATTGTCATCATATACTTAGTACACCTGTGGATACATATGTGCTTAACCTTCAGTGTCTAACTAACACAGCAAATATGCATAAGCCACTTACAATACAATATGAACAATTGTCATATATACTGAAACCCCAATCCCTGCAACCGTTGAGTAGATCCCAAACACAAGCGCTAATACACAAAATGTGAGTGTCGATTTCCTTTTGACTTTTTCCACAATTTCTGATGGTTCCAAATCGCCATACAATGTTAATAACGCAACAATATACGGAACAGCAAGTGTTGTAAATAAAACTCCAACACATCCAGTCAAAGACATCAGCAGCTCAAACTCTGGCACCAAAATTGTAAATGTACCTTCAAAATACAAAAATACTCTTAATACGATGGACTTTAAAAGGGATGACATATCATTCTAATAAACGTGGATAGATGAACACTGCTACAGAAAGATACAATAACAGTTATTGATTACATACATAAACAATACTTCATTTCCATCATTTTATATTTCAGATTTTGATAAAACAAACAAAACATATACTCATATATTTTCGAAATAACTGTCGTTTTTATTTAAACAATTGCATTATTGTATCAACAATAGCTTCAGGTATTATTCAATTTCTTCTTACAGCCACGAAACCAGTTTTATGAACTTAAAAAGTAGGTCAGTGTCGTAGTGACATACGTTTTGTATATTCTTTGCTATCTTCATCAATCTATAAAAGTAAATATATATAGTTTGTATGACAAA
This sequence comes from Pecten maximus, assembly GCF_902652985.1. NCBI lineage: Eukaryota > Metazoa > Mollusca > Bivalvia > Pectinida > Pectinidae > Pecten > Pecten maximus. Next base: position 33,762,824 of record NC_047016.1, on the reverse strand, counting down.
TAAGGAAAATAAATAGTACCTATAGTTATATCATTATAATTATGATATACGCTATTTGGGAGAAATTAGATTTAGAAGACATATCTGTACAAATGGCTGTTATCGGACGAAAAAGTGAGTTAAAGCACCGTGTGTTATTAAAACAAAGCAAATCTACTTGAATATTAAAAGAAAACTAAACTGGACGTGTTTCCAATAGTGATATGTAGGTCATGTAAAAATATGTGTTTTTATTTCAATGATATACTTACATACGATAATTAGCAAAACAACACGACATATGTATTCACCGTAGTTCTGAACCTGTTCTCCACTGAATTTCCCCTTCAAAGGTGTCCATATGATTTCCACTACCACAAAAACAGCCATCCCGTGTGCGGAGTACAAGGTGAGGAACGAAAGAATCTTCAAAGACTTGTAAAGACTAGAATTACAGATACGTACAATGTAGAATGTAATATAATATTCTTTCACAGCAAACACAATGGTAGATTGTTTTGTTGTTAGTGAGCGCCTTTAATGGTAGTTTGGTTTGGTTTATTTTGTTTAACGTCCTATTAACAGCTAAGGTCATTTAAGGACGGCCTCCCGTGCGTGCGACATGCATGCGTGTGGTGAGTGCGTATGTGTGTTTTGGGAGGCTGCGGTATGTTTGTGTTAAGTCTCCTTGTGATAGGTCGGAACTTTTGCCGATTTATAGTGCTACGTCACTGAAGCATACTGCCGAAGACACCCAGCAGGACACCCCACCCGGTCACATTATACTGACAACGGGCTAACCAGTCGTCCGACTCCAATTATGCTGAGCGCTAAGCAGGAGTAACAACTACCATTTTCAAAGACTCTGGTACATGTATGTCTCGGCTAGCGGACAGAACCAAAAGATTTCCTCACAGCGGCGAACGCTCAACTAAAGGCCAAAAGTGAGGTATTGTCAAGGGAGACATTAGGAAGAAGAAAGTTAAGAAAGAAGAGAAAAGATAAGATACAAAATTTAGTCGCCTCTTACGATCATGCAATGGGGGCAGCAGGTACAATTCAACTGAAGTATTTGTTAAATAGACGAACTTTAGACAAAACTTACAGAGCATATATTCTTCCTTTACTAGAATATTGTTGTGAAGTTTGGGACGGATGTACCCTCGGTGACGCAGACAATCTATAAAAACTACAGTTAGAGTCTATCCGTATTATAACAGGTTTACCATCTTATGCAAGTAGGGTTTCATTATATTTTCAGAAAGTGGACTCGAACCACTAGTAAATAGAAGAAAGAACAGAAAACTACAACTTTTTTTCAAAATTCAAGCCAACCTCACGCCTAATTATCTTTCAGCTTTACTACCTCCTTTAGTGTCACAAAATTTAGAATATAACCTCCGTAATGCAAACCATTACTCCTTACCTAACTTCAGACTTCAACTTTCTAATAGTTCTTTTTTTCCCCTCTACTATTCGACTTTGGAATAATTTAGACCCTGGCATAAGACAGAGTAGGTCAGCCCCAGCTTTTAAAAACTGTCTTCGTAAGCTCTTATTATTTGTTTGGTGACAGAAAATCTAATATTTTGCATGCTAGATTAAGAACTAATTCAAGTACTCTAAACGACGACTTATTTCATGCTAACTTAATTGATTTTCAAATTGTCATTGTGGACATTCTATTGATAATGCATTTCACTTCTTTTTTATTTGCAACAAGTACATAGATCAGAGAATAAAGTGGTACCGTGAGTTAAATGATTTCATCCCACTGGACCTACAGCTTATTCTACATGGCAGTCATGAATTATCCAAAGCAGACAACGAAAAAATATTTCTGCACACTCAGCAATATATTCACGATATAAATAGATTTTGATTTTACATTTGTACTTTCTCTACCACCTACCTCTCTCTATCACTACATTCGTGCAAGTCTCCCCATTTTTTTTCAACATATCTCTCTTCAGTACCTAATATATTTGATATATTGTGTTTTTGGAGAAAAAAAAGAAAAAAAATCATATATATATATGGAAATTGTTTAACTCCTTTAACTCTATCAAAGTCTGCGTCTTTTATCTTTCTCGACTCATATGGCACTTGGCAAACGGAAATATCGGAAGGAAAGGAAAGACCAAAGCGAAAGAAAACCGTGGCAGGGGATATGATGAACATTGATAAGCCGAAAGTTACGAGTAGTGGATTGTGTACTTGTGCCATCTGGGTCGAGAAAAATCATTCACGCAGTCTTAAAAAAGATGTTTCAATTACTAGTGGAAATGTTTAGATTATTTCATAAAAGAATTAAAATGAAGGAGATTGTCACATTCTTTTCACATACTTGCACCTTCTTACACCCCATCCTTACCCTTCCCTTATCCACACTTCCACACTAAATAAGTATTTTATTGTTAATGTCATCTTGTATATTTTGTATGTGTTATATAATATTGTATGGAAAGGGCTTGATATAAGTTGGAAAACTTGCCAATCCTATTGTATATATTTTATACAATAAAATATGTTTAAACTAAGGTACAATTCTTAGGTCCTACCTGCAGGGCAGCCTTTAATGGTAGAACCATGGTTTTATTTACATAGCGGAAATTTCAAAATCAAAAGCATATCATGTATAACCTTCACGGAAGATTTAGTCAATATTTTCAACATTGCGCATTTATTGAAAATCTAATTAGTTTGACAATTACGATAATTTTAATCTGCTTTAGAAAAATAAAATTGAACAATTAAATAACAAAAAGTCAGCAACCTTTCGGATTTCTCACCCATGTTAACAACTCATCAAGATTAAAAAGTACTAGATTATAATTTAAAATACTGCAGTCATATTGAATTTCCATCAAATAACAATTAACTTTAAACTTGCAGTGTTATGTGTACTAAAGACATCATTACACTTTATTCAAGTTTAGATTTTGGTACAATATATTTGTATGTTCAATTCATTATTGATGACTCTATATATTAACACCTTATATCTATAAAACCTACAAGTAATTACATAAATAAATGTCAAAACAAAATATTTCTCATGAGGTAAATAAACTTCTAACATTTACCATTTGTCCCCTGGAAGGTTCAACAGATAATTAACTTTTGTCATTTCTCCGAATTTCATATATCCGTAAAAACCGCAAAAAGCATGGAAACAGGTCGTAATCACCAGGGCAAGTCCTAAAACACCATTCCAACCGTCAAAGTTCTTCTTGGTCTTCATTTTGTTTCTGATTGGCAAAATCTACAACGAGACAGTTTCTTTGTCTGTATCTTTAAAATAAAATAGACCGTACCGTAAATCTGACCAAGCTTACACGCACCTCGATATGCTCCTAGCTAGTTCAAGTTTTATTCAAAACTTTAGTTGACCCATAATTTGACATGTTCCTAGCTAAGAGAGCATTTATTTATATCTTTTGTTTTACATGAATTTTACTCTTAACAATGAGTTTTATTTATCAGAAATTGATTTGTCTTAACTTATATATGTGTGTGTGGATGTAAGTGTGTGTGTGTGGGGGGGGGGGGGGGGGTGTACATATTTAGGATGAACTTCTAAAATGTAGGTACATGTATATAAATTTACCTCTCGCATCAGCTGTTGATGACGTCACATACATATACTGGTATAAGATTAAAGTGAAGTTTACAAACATACAGTGTAATAAGTATTGTTGAGACACAGATACATGTTAATTATTACTTGATGACAAAACAAAACACCTAGGTTTATGTGAATATCAAAACATAACTTCTCTTTGCAGACATCCGTAATTAACGAAATCGGCAAAAAAAGTGAATAATGATGTTAACACGAGGCGATCCTAATTATGCAAATTTTACCAGTAAATTATATATATCATCTTAATTATGTGCAACTTACCATAGCAATTCCACAGCATGTAAACATCGCATCATTTGTAAATGATGTGAATGTAATGTAATCGATGAGTTTTATAGCCGGTCTCGTGCTAACATTCGGAAGGTCCTGGCAGATATACTGGAAAGATATTGCAAATAAACAAACAAGAAAAAAGTTGGCAGCTGTCGCCACAAATGAAAGCAGCTTCACCCTTCGTGTCAGGTAGATAGGCAACAGCAGCACCGAAATGGCAACGATAGAACCTGTGTCGTTAATATCGACGTACTGGCGAAGAATCTGTAATGGCAAGGGACACCAAAGACATTTAGATTTGGTATGTATTCCAAATAAGAAGCATTACTGCTTCAATCAGCTATTTTTACGACGCGCTAGAGGCAAAATTAAAAAAAAAAAAGTTTAACCGTCTACGTCTAGCTAGGAGCCAAAATGTGCCATGACGGTGAATAACAAGATTATGAAAGTGTAATTAATTCTTAATCTTAGTATATAACATGACATTCAGCAGGACATATCACAGCCAAAGTAACAAATATGCATGTACTTACATCCTGTCCAAAGAGATTCATAAGGGATATTAAGTCAGGTAAACCCAGAGTATAAGTCATGAGTATACTAAAGTCAACACAAAATCTGAAAACAAGAAAAACAACAACATTAATTATAGACCCGGGGCATGGTGTGTTATAGGACTCCAGGTAGACTCGGAGTCCACTTGGAGTGCACTCCAAGTTTACCTGGAGTCTAAACGGAGTGCACTCCAAGTCCAAATGGAGTGCACTCGGAGTGCACTTGGGTGTAACCTTTAGTCTACACTCAACTGTAGGTAGTAAGCGACTGAAAAAATCATAATGGATAAAAGGTGTCAAAATTGGTTGAGAAGTGATAGCTCCATTTAAGTTATTAAAAACATGGGATGGGAATATCATAAATATACTTTTATGAAAAACTATATGGAGAGGTTAGAAGCATATTTTTGATAATAATCACGTGTCTGATATAAGTATCATTTGTTTCTGCTGTAATGTCCACAAAATAATTGCTCCCCGTCTTTCCTTATTATACTTGTCTCTTACCTTAATTTTCCCGCGTGAGGTTGTAAACATGGAGGCCCCAGCTTCATACTTATTTCAGCGACCTTCCCCATATCACTTAACCTTTCACCAGTTCTGTAGTAAAATACTTGGAAATTAACATTTTTAAAGGATTTGTGTTTATAGATATAATTAGTTTAGTAAAAGATTCTAAAAATGCGACACAGTACAATCATACGTTAAAGATCAAACTAAACACAAGATATCCCCATTTTTTATCTGAGAATAGATTACGTAAAGTTTAACAACGTCATGGTTCAAACTGAAATTAGATGAATGTGTAAAATATTATCAAAGGAAATGTTCATATAGACTCCCTTATTAATACTAACACTGATGGACAGGCGAATTCTGCTTCATCATTGCATTCCGCTATACATATAGTTCACATTGAATTCATTTCCTATTCCAACAAGATACACTTTTGTGTAAAACCTCTTACTTTGGAATATGACAAAGCATATTTCATCCATCGTCATATTCCAGAGTACCGGGAATGCTTCTTTTAATAATATCATCAGGATAACCGTTATGTGATATTGGTCTGTACACGTCTGTAACTCTACAAAATGTTAACATAAACATGTTGTAAACAGTCTACATCCACTATGGAAGTTTTGAAATGAGGAGTAAGGGCGTGCATATGTCATCCAACGTCACGTGATTCGTAGGTCGAGGATGCATGATTATAACAATCAAGTAATGCAATAGAAAGTTATTGTCATTTCGTTAACACTCCACTATATGAAATGGAATACGTGTATGTGTTTATCGAAAAGATTTATGTCACCTTTCTGACAGACGCTTGGTGCATTCTACTAGGATCAAAGCTGCCATTTCGTTCAACATTCCGTATAAGAATAGTCCAGCACTCCCACCCTAAAATATTAACACATTTTGGTTACTTTTCTTAAACAAAATCGAAAAACGGAAGATAAGATAAGCATTCAAACCATTGGATTGGTATGTCCATTGTATTTATTTATTTATTTTACCCTAAAAGAGTATGTCTTTACATTTGTAAATGTACGCACATATTCAAGATGGTGCACACAAATCATTATAAACATCTACATGTATATTGAGTTTTAACTCAAGTACGACTATCTACTTGATTGATGTCGGGGGAGGGGTGGCCTGAACCTTTATTAATAATTTCTTTTCTCATAATTCGTATTCGTTCCGTCATGGCATCAAACAAGGTGATGGTGCCCGAGCCTTAATTTTGTTATGGCATTTTCCCGGGGTACATCGAACGAGAATGAACCTAAGTGACTAGAATATCTCTACAGTTATATGTTCTTCCTATGCAGTTTTATGTCTGCTATCAAACTGCAGACGTTAATTAACAATTATCTCTCCCGGAAATTTTTTTTCAACAGCGAGACTTATCTTCCCTCAATTATTAAGTCGTTATTCTCTGAATAGCCCAAGTAAGCATCTGCCTATATAGTAAGTTGACGGTATGACGATCTTGGGACTTGAAACTGTGCATTCAATTTCGTGATGAAATATATGACCTAGGGGTGCAGATGGCGAACGTTAGGTGATCGTAACTCGTAACTGGGAAATTGAGGATGACCTCACTTACTGCCCACAGAAAATAAACAAAACAAAACTGGGGATATTGCCATGTTGCATGCGTTACTGTGATGCTACATATTTACCCATAGACCCAGAATCTTGACAATGTAAGGAAGACTGAGGAAACTAACGCCAATGTATGATGGAATGAGCAGCATAAATCCTTGAAAATCTCTAAAAAGAAAAGAAGCAAGCATAATATGTTAGCAAAATATTCAGATCATCCTAGCTATAGAGTCACTCAACATGTAACGAGATCGTTTGTTGCGATACATCTGTTATAGCGAGATGAAATTAAATCCCTGGCAAAACCCCTTTTTGCCTTTGTATTTTAGCTCCTGAATCAACGAGATCGCCTATATAACTTGGGTGGTTTAGTATAATAACATCAAAATTATGTAAGACTTTATAAACATGCATTACGTATTTTAATTGGTAAAAACAATATGTAGAGCAACAACAGAGAATTTTAATATTTCTGATGTGTGTGTTCGTTTGCAGAGCGTAAGCATTGTACCTGCTGCCCCCATTGCATGATCGTAAGAGGCGACTAAATTTGGGATCTTATCTTTTCTCTTCTTTCTGCACAACTTTTTTCTTCCTAATGTCTCCCTTGACAATGCCTCACTTTTGGCCTTTAGTTGAGCGTTCGCCGCTGTAAGGAAGACTTTAGGTTCTGTCCCCTAGCCGAGACATACCAGAGTCTTTTAAAAATGGTAGTTGCTGCTCCTGCTTAGCGCTCAGCATACAAGGAGTGGGACGACTGGTTCGCCCGTTGTCAGTATAATGTGACCGGGCGGGGTGTCCTGCTGGGTGTCTTCGGCAGTATGCTTCAGTGAGGTAGCACTATAAATCGGCAAAAGTTCCGGCCTATTACAAGGAGACTTAACACGAACATAACGCAGCCTCCCAAAACACACCTACGCACTCGCCACACGCATGCATGTCGCACGCACGCACGGGAGGCCGTCCTTAAATGACCTTAGATGTTAATAGGACGTTAAACAAAATAAAATAAACCAAACCAAGTGTTCGTTACATAACCTTACAACGAAAATATCGTTTACATCAACTTTGACGCACAGGAATACATTTTTTCATAGCCGACCGGTGCATACCATGCGCATTTAGTGTGCGCTATGATACCCAATAAGGTATGAATGTAATCTGGTAGAATTAACTGAAATATAACGATAATATCGAAATGACAAGACGATATTACTGTGGAACTATATTTTGTTTTTTCCTGAACGTGACAGCCTTTCCCCCCAAAATGGAATCAACTGTTCAGCGATTCCATGAATTGTCCGGCTGTTACGAATGATTATAATTGGTTTCCGGGATGGAAAGCGTCTACTGCTTTACCGTAGACACCCGTCATACAAATATAGGTCCAATTCGAATTAAATCACACGGTGGTGACAACATAACACCTTTGTCTTCATATCGTGCAAGGGATTAGAAATTATAATGTTTTCAAATAATATCATGTTGTCGTCAATAATTAAGAACAAGTCCTTTGATAACGAATCGAATTGGACAGGTAAAAATCGTAGTTTGGAAAGCAGGAATGTTGCTATGTAGAAATGAAAAATTAACAATTAAGAAATTGAAATCACGTTGATCATACAGCTTAGTTGAGAGCTGTCTCTGCCGGTTACGTTGTATAGATCAACGTAAACGGCTAATTTTGAAGATTTCGCACATTTCGTGGGCCCTGATTTCAACAGGGTATATTCGCTTGACATCTCTATTAAGATATTCTTGTTTAAAGATAACACATCATCAGTATGTTTATCGTTGAAATTGAAGGACTTCAAGCTGTTTAATATAATCAGAGGTGTACAGTTTGTTCCAATGGGTTTGCCAATTATCTATTGGTAGATCTGGCCATATAACTCAACCTAGATGTTGTCGATCAGCAACCTTAGTATTCTCTCGATTCCATCTAAAGTGTATTTGCTATGGGTTCTAGTGGTATATGAAATGAAATGCTCTCAATATCTTTCACAACTTTGGAATTAAACGTGTTAATAGAAACGTATATGAAAAGATGGAATGCTTGATAGAAGAGGATATCAGTAGGTCTAGCAACCGCTAAAACATCGGGAACTCGCAAAAATATCGCAAAAATATACATCATTCCCATCAATAAGCTAATCAGTTGATGGGTTAATGAGCCCATGGGTTAATGCGTACAAGTTTTTAAACGTGACCACGCGCTACTTTAACCTTGACCGTTGAATACAAAGAAGTGCGGTGTAGAACTTGATAGTGTGACGTAACGGTGTGACTTACGTTAAGGTATTTTCGGCTTTCGTCGTCTCCTCATCCTGACTGCTATCAACTTGTGAGTTTTTGTCCAATGCAGAATGATTAAATCCATCATGGTAAGACGTATGTGGATCAGTTTCATTGAGAGATGTGAGCTCCATTAAATTTGCCTGCATGATCGTCTACCTTTACCACCAAACAGTAACTTCTATCAGAAATAATTACCTGTTCTGATCGATTTGATGTTCTCTGGATTATGATATAACTGCTTTCATATATTGATTTTCCATAGATGACACTGCTGCATATAGTTACCTACTACTTGCGTTATGTTACACCTCATTATATCAAACTGACTTTTTAACATTATTTTTATTCTTTACCGTTTATTAACATAATGTACGCACATTATCATTTCGGATTTTTTTCTCTCTACATATGGTGTTGAAAATGCAGGTTTATTTTCTGATCAAATTTTGCATAACAGCGAGAACTTTATATCATTTATGGAACAGATTGCTCACTCATTTCGAATAGTTATATGTACTTTATTCAGACTTGAATTCGCTAGTCAGAAAACATATGTTGCGTGCAGATTAATGGCATCGACTACACATTAGGAATTTTGAATTACTATTGTATACGTTGAAAAATTAATTTCCAAGAAAAGATGGGATATGGAAATTTCTAATAAGATCGAATAAATATCTGTATGTGTACTGTGTACATAATAACATCATGAACCTTCCATGAAACTATAGACACTTCTACGAATAAAACGGTGAAATTTTACCGAAATTTTACAAGGCAGTTAAATAACATCGCTCAAAAAATATAAAGCAAATGCTTGTATGGTCCATGTATTCCATATATTCATGTAAGGTCAAAGGTATCAAGCATTGATAATGTAATCAGACATAATATGAATCCCTGGCGCGCACTTGTTACACCATCCTTTGTCATAGATATATTCTAAGACATAATCGTTGCATGATTACATTTTCTAAAACACTCTCTCAGTGTGGTATTTGTGTGGTTAAAGATAACAAAATACGCGTTTTGGTGACACTTAGGCATACGATGCTAGCTGATTGTGTTGTATGCATGATGAACTTGTAATGTTTAGAATGTTCAATAAATGTGGTACATGTATATATCCTCTATACCTTATGCAGTTACTATTTTTCCTTTTTATATATTCAGCATTTTAGAATAATTAAGATTTTCCAAATGTCTTTTGTAAGAGGGAAAAGAAGCAGTATTGTGCATTTTTTATTCTTCATTGTTTGGCGTATATTTCAATTCCAATTCGAACGAACGGTCACGTGCCTAAATACTATCTAACTCTATTTATTATTAAACCAGGTAAATATTCTAGAAAATGTTCATCTGGACATTTGCCGAACCAATACTTATATAGTAGACACACAAATGTATACACTGTATCACCATTTATCACCCTGTGTCTGTAGTAGACATAGCCGTACTACGACACCTGGAGATGGGGAAAACTTTTGTATCAAATCCAACAGATGAATCATTCTTTCTGTTATAGATTTCATTAAACGAAACATGCCTGTATACAAGTCAAACATATTTGAGTTTAATAATTCATTATTTGATTGTTTTATTCTTTATTCAAGACCGCTTGCATGTTTTACACTTGTACCATGTCTACTGGTCCATGTGTCCTTGCTAGCGTGCCGACGTAGATTTCTTAAGTTTGCGTATATCTTACCGCATCTGATGCATGGTATTTTTATTGGTGTCCTCTTCGGTTTTACTGTCATTACAGGTGTCTTCTTTGTATTCGCCATAATTAAAATTATGCTAGAATGTCCATCCCTTCCGGTTGTGTCGTTCTCAAAATTCTAAAACAGCCTTTTCCGTTCGCATCCGACGTTTTGTGTTGTTGACGTTGGATAACAACCCAGTGGCTGTGACGTCATGGACATTGTGTCCCGGCGACGTAAAATGTCTCGCCTCTGGTTTGTCTGGGTGTTTATGAATGATACTGTACAAATGGTTGCGGATACGCGTGTTGATAGTAGTAGACGTTTGTCATACTTACTGCATACCGCATGCCTTGCATGTGATTAGGTATATTGCGTACACAATCTGGCATGTGACGCAACCCTTGACTTGGTACTTTTGTTTAGTCGTGTGACTGACAAAGTCGGTGGTTTGGTTCATATACTCGCATATGCGACAGTTCTTCCCACTTGGTCCGCTGCCTGAACTCGTCGTATTGCGGGTAATGTCACTTCTGACTAATACATTCCTGATTGATTTAGGCTTGGTAATCGCCACCAACATCTTAGCTTTTAAAAAGGTCTCGCGTTCCCGGACCTTGCCTCAAGATGTGTTGATATTTATGTAGAAATCGTCCTATTGGCGGGTTGAGTGGGTTGTACGGTATGAGAAAAGGCAAAATCTTTTGAGTTGTGCCCAACGTTCTGGACGAAACCGGTAGACATACGGAATAATAAAGATACATCATCCTCAGATTCTATATGTACCCATTTTCTCTATCGGAACCTACGGAACCTCAACGAAACGAACGGCGTTGGCTCTATGATTTACGATTATTGACCCACTGATTTAGAGCCCCTGCATCTCAAGTGGATCCGCCGAAAGATAACCTGAGTCCGCTTCTGGACCGCCCATCCACTACTAAGCATGAATAACCAGCCCAATGATTTTAGGTTTCAATTCCCCAAAAGTCATAAAGATACAGAATCTATTAACCAAGAACACAAACGAAAGAGGGAGGACACCACGGACGTGAGAACCAGTTTACCAGCAGTGGTGGTCCCGCATTTCAAAGCATTGCGCAAACTCCGCATCCAGGCATTTAAGTGCCAGAGTCACACATACTTCCTCAATAAGTGCATAACCAACGGAACTGTACCTAAGGGATTACTAGCTCATGTAAGCCCACATGTACAGGAGATTGACACAGATTTCAGCATCGAATGGGATGCTTGTCACATGGAGTTTGGTCAAGGGACTAACCAAAATACTTCATAGATATTGGTCAAAACGATTCACCACGTTGACCAACGAGATCGATAAGGTCAAAGAATTAATCAAATCCATCACGACACCGGACATCGCGGAACTCGTCTGGAGTACCACGGAGATTACTCCCGAGTCGAAATTAGTAATCTAGGGATAAGAAACCAGAGAAAAACACAGAGAATACGGGATGGAGAACCCGCGTGAAAAACGCCACCGCAAATTCATCCCGCGGAAAACGTTCAAGAAAACAAGAATAGAACACGATTACAGTGTATTTATATATATAATCGTCAACATATCAAACAGAAAATTAAATAAAGCTGAATTAGATGTTTTGTCAAAAGATTTAAACTTTTGCCCTACACCCAGGGCACCATAATTAGATGAGTTATTGAACACAAGACAAAAACACAAATTTATAACGGATTTTTTTTTTTTTTTTTTTTTTAGATTGGCGTATATTGGTCACGGCTGTGTACAAAATAATTGGCTGCCGACAACAAATGTATATGGCCAGCCCAAACAATATTAAAATATTTACAATGTCCACAACTTCAGATATTAAACTTGACTACACAAAGTTCATCAAGTGCACTAAAAGCTTGACCCTGGGAACAGTGGCCAAGTTGGTGATAAGCTAACGAAAATTATAACTATAGGTCTATAGTTGAAGTTGTGCGAAGCGCGAACGCCAAAAGGTCAAGATATAGAACATAACCATATCTTGACCACGCCACACCCTATAGTGGGGGTCGGGGGAAGCCGCACAACAGCAACTAGCCGTGACCAATTCCTATCTAGTCTAATGAAAACTTTTGAAACCCCTACTGCGGTGGAAAGGTGTCGCCCCTATTGTCTATGAATATTCCAACCCCAAACCCCCAACCTGTAACATATTTAAGAAAATGCTGTTCCCCACTTCGGACAGGTGTACCTTGTCATCAAGGAATAAGTTTTTGTTGAGGGAAATATCTGGATATTTCAAATAGAACCCCCCTAGCCTGATGACTTCCTTTCCTACCGCACTATTGATCCGTTTTCTAGCCCTCTCCATTGCACGATTATTACCAGAAAACCTATAACTCAGTCGAGGCAAAATTTGAGAAAAAATAATCTTCACACTCGGCATTGTGTTAGTTATGTAACGTAGAACGGTCACCTTTTTTGTCTGCCACTGGTACTCTCCCTATGTCATTCCCTCCACAGTGCAGGAACAAAAACTTTGGTTCACCCATCACCTGTCGCAGAGTGTTAAGTTTCCTCTTTACTAAATCTATTCCTAATCCTCCATATCCCTGCCATACAATTTCTGACCCAATCCTTTTCAACCCAAAGCTGGGACCGCCAGGCCTCGAGTAAGATACAATGGAGGCACGTTTGATGATAGAGGAACCCAAACACCATGTTTGGATACCAACAAAACTTCAATACTGTGTCAGCAAGGACAGGTATTAACATTAACTATGTCCAACCCCCCCCCGTAGAATCGAAGAGAATCAATATCTAGTAACCCCCCCAAAAAATGGCAAAATAAGTGTCCCTTTCTTTGTGGTCTAATCTTTAAAAACGCCTGAAGGCTTTTCACCGGACATTACTGATTCCCTGTCCCATTTATGATAATGGTCTGGCCCTTTCCTAACTGATCAGTTTTTGAAAATCTTAATTTTAGATGAATAGTAAAATCTTGATCAATCTGTGTATCCTGTATGCCCAGGATATGACTTGGGCTACCTCCCTTTGAAAGAGTCAACTCACCAACTCTAAAAAAAAAGAAGAAGAAAAAAAGGCCAGAGTATACATTGCCCTGAATAAGGTTGATTCATAATTGTTATGACATATTGCTGGCAATATTCCAACAATTTCACTAAGAATAATAGGAGTAATAGGCAACCTAGCGTCTTCCCTTCGCCCCAGTCTTTTCATACCCTCTAGCATTTTCACTATTATACAGTTCTGTGTTGTATCTTCTTTTCCTAACATCTTACAATAATACCCAACACTGGATACATATGACCTGGCTGTGTTATGGGACAAACCTCTAAAAGATAAGGACCCTATGAAACTAATAATTTGCTCTACTGGCGGTGGCCAGATAATATCTAACTGTTGAATTTTACAAAATTTTCGAACGCTGTCAGGCCTGTTTTATACGCCTGGTGGGAATTGTCTGATATCGAAGCCTGCAACAGTTTTTCTACTTCATTTTCGATATCATGGTTGTGAATCTCTCCGGAATCTCTGCCGGCAAATCCTCGGATTCTGGAGCCTCTGCCCGGAAACGCTCCCACTCCATACGAGATATTGAATCAGCTATTCTATTATTTTCCCCCTCTACATGCTTAGCTTTAAAGACAATGTTATATTTTAACAGCTCGAAAACAAATGGCCGCATCAGGTTCATAACCCTTTTGTCTCGTGCGGTTTGTTTGTTTAATATACTGACTATTGCGCTGTTATCAACATTGAAAAGTAACATTTTGTTTGACAGTTGATTCCCCCAAATGCACATTGACAAGACAATAGGGACAAATTCAAGAAGAGTTATGTCCCTTATCATCTCTGAGTCTGCCCAACTTTCTGGCCAGGGGAAATAAGCCCACTCCCCTTGAAAGTATGCCCCACATCCCAAATCCGGGTTCCCCGAGCTATCTGTGTAAAGGTGTAGAACATCGGAATGAGACCAAGTCTGTTCTGGAAAATATACTTTCCCACTAAAGTCCTCTATAAATGCCAACCATACTGACAGATCCTCTTTCAAGTCTTTGTTAACCCTAATTAAATGATGTGGTTTTGACACTTTGCTCATAGCATCATAGCATCTTCTCAAAAAAGGCCTGCCTGCCCTCACAGCTTTACAGAAAAAAATCAAAACCCCTACCAGAGATTGAAGTTCTTTTAAAGACACTTTTTTTCTTCTGCAATACCCCCTCTAGGGCCTCTCGCATGTCATGCGCTTTGTGTAAAGGGATTCTAATAACCATCTCCTCTGTGTCTATCTCGAGCCCCAGGAATACTAAAATAGTACATGGACCAACCGTCTTTTCATCAGCTATAGGAACTCCTAATTCTCAACATACTTCTGCAAAATTTGACATCAGAAATTGACATTGTGAAGTATCTTTTTTTCCCACAAAAATGAAATCGTCTAAATAATGATCTAACGTTTGAATGTTTGCTCTGAATTGTACTACCCAATGTATAAATGATGAAAATTTTTCAAATATACTGCAAGAAGCTGAACATCCCATAGGAAGGCATTTGTCCACGTAGTATGCCTTGGTTCCGAGTTCTGATCCTTTTCCATTCGTGTCCTGGCTTACGGACGGTTGGTTTTCCGCTTTTGTATTCCGGTGGCCCTCGCCCTTCCCATCACGACGAGATGATTCGACGTAGTAAATCACAAAATGAATAAAAAGAGTCCTTTAAAATTCAAAAGTTAAATATTAAGGTAGGCCTAATACCTTTTCTTTTCAATCAAATTTACATTCAGGAATTATTAACAAGTACTGCTCGATAACGAATTTACGACAAGATGATATGTCGTAGTATACCAAAAAATTGAATAAAATAATCCTTTTAAATTTAAAATAGATTTAAACGTATTACCTTTCCTATTCAATCAAATTTTCATTCAGGAATATTAATTAGTACTGCTCAAAAGCAAATTTAAAAATTCATCAGCCCCACTTGCTAATATGGCCGCTCGCCAACACAAAAATGTCGATGTTAAATCCGTACCATCAGTCCTTCAATAAAGCTTATTTTGTAACAAAACACATCTCAATACTTAAATTAATAGATTTGATAATTACTTGCAATAAAAATTTTCAACTATTACCACAATACACTTAAATTTTTCAATATTATTTGTCTACCTCAATTTCCCATCCTTACCCTATGTCTCGAAAATTTGAAAGGAAGCATCCGTTAAACGGCGCCCCCTATGTTCAAATATTTCTCGAACTTCCGAGCATCCAGATGTTCTCAGCATCCAGCTTCATTGTACAAAGGGAAGTAACTCCCACTCAAAAATTCTACTTTTGGCAAACAAACGCTTTACACACTTGAACTGGCGAACAAATACGCCAATGGAACAAATCCACAATTATGGTTTCTGCAAACACATTGCAGAGAAAAACAGTCTTTTATTTCAATAACCCAATCTATTTTTAAGCAATAGATTTTAATACTTACACACACATATTTTTTTAACCGCAGGGTAAGAATTAAACATTTTTTTTAGAGATACGCCCGAGATGGCTAGGAATACCTTTAGGCGACCGTCCGCATGGACGCCGCCGGCAGGGAACGATCCATTTTTAGACACGTTCTTAAATATAGTCACCGAGAACATACAAGACTACAAAATTCGCAAATTATTACTCGCGGCTCTCAAGGCCCTTGGAGAGGATGAGAGCATCGTCATTAAACCAGCAGATAAAGGGGGCGCAACAGTGATTCAAAATAATACGGACTATGTAAAAGAAGTACACCGGCAAATAAAAGACAACACGCATTATGAGAAAGTTGGTGCAGATCTAAACCCAAATGTAGTTAAGAGAATCAACACTTTTCTCAAATTTATTAAAGAAAGGGAACTACTGTCAGAAGACGAGATTAAGTACCTTACTCCTAAAAACCGACGAACTCCGATCTTCTACACACTTCCGAAAATACGCAAACCCGGAAACCCGGGCCGACCAAGTGTCACAAGTAGGCAGTTGCACGAAAAACTATCAGAATTAGTAGATTATCACCTCAAAACACATATCTAAGAGATAGCAATGATTTTCAACGGATTGACGGATTAGGAATATTACCTGAAGGGAGTATTCTGTGTACAGCGGATGTCTCATCACTGTACACGTCTATTCCTCACTCGGAAGGAATCGGGACAGCCAAACTAGCATAAGACACAAGAGAAAAAGGTGAGAAACCTGGTACATTGATCATCCTTAGGATGATTGCATTGATACTAACTAACAACAGCTTTAGATTTGATAAAGAACACTACACATACAAATGTTAGGCATAGCGATGGGCACTAAAATGGCTCCGAGCTACGCCATAATCTTCATGGACTTCATTAAAAAAAGATTAATGTCAACACAAGCAAAAACATCCATTAGTCTGGTGGAGATATACATATGATATTTTCTTTATTTTGCCACATAATAGAGAGGAACTCACCTCCTTTTGTGATACCATGAACTCTTACCACGCCACGATCAAGTTTACCTTTGATATCAGTGAAACAGAGGTTGAATTTCTAGACACCACAATATTCATACAAGATAATGGCAGCTTAGGGAGCAAACTGTACAGTAAACCAACCAACGCGTTCCTATATTTACACTTCCAAAGCTGTCACCCAATGCGGCAAAAAACCAGTATACCACTTTCACAAGCACTACGCACACGCAGAATACATTTGTATGTAGTGAGGTAACACACTTTGAATCAGAATGCTCAAAACTTGTAGAAAGATTGACCAAAAGAGGATACCCGTTAGGCATACTTACAGAAGCAGAAGAGAAGGCACGGGCCACACCTAGGGAACTGTTATTATACCCCAACAAGCTGAGGATGATGTATCAAATACTACTTATATCTTAACCGATTAGGAACTCAAACACAGGTATCCAAGATGGAGTGTTGGTATACCGGAGAGGTATTTCGTGTTTTCCCAGTGCCTACAGAAAACTGCCGATTTCGAGCTTTACGATTATATCATAGGGTAAAAAATAGCTGCATCACTCTAGTCAGACTAATTTGATATAGAATATGGCAATTGTATTTTTATTTCAATGATGTCAGTGATGATGTAATTCCATCCCATTTATACAATTTCCATTTACCTGATTTTGTATCGAGAATGAACATTTTACCCATCTATGTTTGAACCATTCAGAAAAAATCTTTACTGTTCTTGAAATACCAATGCAATAAGTAGGCCCTATAATAATAATAATATCGGTTAAAAGTTTTCCTATATTGCATTGTTATATTTCATTAATATTTTATATACTTTTCACGTTTGCAGTATCACACTACTAAATATAGTTACTGTGTCCTACATAAAAATGTCACTGAAACATGTACAGTGCTTAAGACATGAACAATAATGTGCAAAAGAGTACGAAGGAAGGGGTATAACTCTTTCAAAACATCTCTTTATTGATTATCATTATACATAGTACATACTGAAAAAGTATATTGCACGTGTGTATTATTATCAGGAAGGTCAGTACTGTCTGCTTCCTCTTTTTCCATTGAATCTTATAATGCATATCAAATGAAGATTACTTTCTAATGTAATTCTTTGTATATATTGTACAACTGCCATTTTGGTAATTACAACTACATTTTCCATTTCATTTCTCTCTAAAGGTTACTTTACGACCTCGATTTTCATAGACTGCATACTAGCCTCGTGACCTTGGATAAGGATATGATCTTGTTCAAATTTTAAACTAGGTCACAAATGCCAATAGTAGTACCCCGTCTTTGCTGTTAGATTATACATTTTGATTTCTCCGATCTTACATTTTTGGAGTATACCAACAACATTGTTATAAAATTGATATTCATATAAGTCAATAATAAATGACTTTTACAACATTTATTGGTCTCCCTAATTCATCTTTTTAATTTCTAACAACAAACATAGCTGCTGTCTCCTGGCTCAGTTTCTTGGCAGAGATGTTTATTATGCTTGGGCAAATATGCCTCGTATGTATATGGCTAAAATGTGATGTGTCAGCTTTACGTACAGCATGTAAAAGTCGTGCCTCGAGTTTTATTTTGCTGTGTATTTTGACCTGAAAATAATGAAGACCATATAAAGGAGCTCCCTACTTGACCAACGCTTCACCCTGCTGGACAGTGAGCGTCGATTCCGCACAGCCTGTGAACAGATCGTAAAACTGAATTACAAGCTAAACGATTTGCAGTACCGTTACCTCGGACCCAAGCGAGACGGACTACGAACCTTCTGCTACAGCTACAAACTCCGAATGTCGGTTGTCGAAGGCCTACGGAATAAGTACTACGACTATGCCAACCAAAAAGCTGAAGATATATCCGGACTACGGAAGGATCTGTATGGCGAAATTGTAGATGTTGTCTCTGGATCAGAAGACGAAGGTCAAGAGTAACCGAGACGCAGTCTTGAATCCTAACACCGGCTCTTTTCAGAGCCAAACACATTTCTCGAAAAGGCTCCCGAAAAGTGTCCATGAATCTCGAATTTACGCAAAAAAACTGTTTTTCTGTTGTTATTTATATATCGTCCTACGTTACATGTTATACCAAGTCTAATTAGCACAAACATATCTATATGTATTTAAAACAAAATTTACTAATACATTGTAATTGAAATACGTTTCAAAACCCGGTATTACGTATAATTAAAACAGGACGTGACGGTTAGAAATTTGAAAATAAAATCTCACTAGATTAGTGATTTACTATTTTTTACAAATGTATGTAGGTAATCTAATGAAGTTTGATACGATATATTCCGATGGCACAAGGGCCGGACACAATATTTGTAGGTTGTTTACTAATTTTGCTAAATGTATGTCGGTAATCTAATGAAGTTTGAAACGTTAGATTCCGATTGCACAGGGACCGGACACAATATTTTAAAGTTAATTACTAACGTTTACCGAATCTATGTCGGTAATTGAATGAAGTTTTATACGATAGATTCCGAATGCAGAGGGGCAGGATACAATCTGTGTATGTTAATATAAGTCCGATGTTCACTAGTTTAGATAACAAGTGTTACCTCCCTTTGATTGTACGAACAGTAGCATAGACCATACAATGTGATCAATTAATGTGGTTCGACAATAATGCCGTGTATTGAAAATGGACCACGTACACGTGAATGTATGTGAAGTGTACGTCCAAACTAGGGGGAAGATAATCTAGTATTAGAATATAGCATGGCAATTCTTAACAAAAAAATTAGGGTCTGATGGCCAGTTTATAACTAGACTAGCGTTGCTGATTTAGGAGAATTGATCAAAATTCTGAAAAAAAATTAAAGTCACTCAAACGTTTATAATATCGAGTGGAAGATTAGAACATAATTATTATCAAAGATAGTCACCAATCAAATTAATAATCTCCAATTTTGTCTATCAACAAATATTCCTTCTCAGTTTATTTTGTATTTAACATCACCTAATGCCTTATAGTGTGTATTTATTTTATAAGTTGTCACTATAGATAAAGGTAACACATATATTGTTGTATGTGTTGAGCATGCATTAGAACGTCAGTGATTGTGTCTATGGCATACTTCCAAATGCACATATCCGTTTACCCTCAAAAAACATTTTCAACTTACGAAGGACAACAACTAGTATTGCGTCACATTGTTACCATAAATTTGCTGCTAGGTCCTTCGACAACATGAAGGGTCACGTGTGATTCCCTTGAAGTATGTGACGAGAGTGTTAAGACTGGCATAAACATATTTATATCCCGGCTAGTGTTGTTCATTAGTTTGGTGTCCATACTTGGTAAACAACTTAAAATACGCACGTGCCCACAGTCAATTTACAATACCATATGAAAAAGAATCATATATATTGCAACTCCGATCCCAGCAATTGTTGAGTATATTCCAAACACAAGTGCTAAAGCATAAAACGTGAATGTCAATTTTCTCTTGACCTTCCCCACAATTTCTGATGGTTCCAAATCGCCATACAGTGTTAATAATGCAACGATATACGGAACAGCAAGTGTTGTAAATAATACTCCAATACATCCGGTCAACGACATCAGCAGCTCAGACTCTGGCACCATAATTGTAAATATACCTTCAAAATACAAACAAGCAAACTGATAACATGATTTACATGAAAGAGCATGCGTGGATATAATTTCAATAAACGTTGATATATTAACATAACATACACAAAGCTTAATTTCCATCCTTTTATGTTCAATTGATAAAACAAAATTAAAGATCACACTAAAATTATCATCCCCAGTACAAAACAACAGTAAACTGCAATTTCTGGTTTCAAGGATTTTTTTAAGTAAATCAGTGTCGTAGTGACCTAGTTTTCGTTATGGATTTTGTTTGCTTTACCCATCAATCAAAAATGGCAATGAGTAAAGATTGCATGACAAGCAAGAAAACATACCGATAATAATATAATTTTTACAAATGGTGGTCAATTTCCCTGTACTTATAACTGCGAAATAAACGAACAATAATAGAACAAACATGTGCTTACATGATAGAATTAGCAAAATTACACGACAGACGTATTCACCGTGATTCCGAACTAGTTTTCTACTGAATTTCCCCTTCAAAGGTGTCCATATAATATCCGCTACCACAAAAGCATCCATCCCGTATTGGGAGTACAAGGTGAGGAACGAAAGAATCTTCAAAGACTTGATTAGCCTGAAAATATGTATATCACTTTGCTGCGCATTAGAAACTTGTGATTGTAACATGAAGGTTTTGCTGAGAAAGATTGTTAATAGAAGTTTGAGGAGATTCATAAAATTCAACTACATTGTACATGTAGCAATCCTTCACATCATTGCAGAACCGACAGCACATTTCTTTGATAATCAGAATTTTGAAATTGAACATTAAGATGAAAATAAATGTAACTTTTTATAATCTTTTAGAATAAAAATACTACGACTATATTGAAAGAAATTACCTAGATGATTAACAATATGCTGGCGGTGTTATGTGTACTTTGTTTCGGTTGGTTTTATTTGTTTGACGTCCTATTAACGGCTATGGTCATTTGAGGATGGCGGTGCGATATGCATGCGTGTGGTGAGCGCGTATACGTGTTTTAGCAGGCTGTGGTATGTTTGTGTTATGTCTCCTTGGGAGAGGCCGGAACTTTTGCCGATTTATAGTGCTACTTCACTGAAGCATAATGCCGAAGACACCGTGCAGGACACCCGACCCGGTCATATTATACATAATGTACTGACAACGGGCGAACCAGTTGTCCCACTCCTAAAACGATGAGCGCTTAGCAGAAGTATTAACTACCATTATGTTTACTAACGAAATCGTTACCTTGTTAAGTATATAAGGTGGTATATGATATAATATACCGGTATATTGAATTCGTTATGGATCTTAATGATTGATAACAACTGATAGTAATTTAACGAATATGTAATTACATACAAACATTTTTATCATTACAATTTTGTTTCGTCAAAGGTGTAACACGTAATCTAATTTACAACACTTACCATTTGTCCCCTGGGAGGTTCAACAGGTAGCTAACTTTGGTTATATCTCCGAATTTCAAATACCCATAAAAACCGCAAAACACATGGAAACAGGTCACAATCACCAGGGCAAGTCCTAAAAGACCATTCCATCCGTCAAAATTCTTTTTATTCTTCATTTTATCTCGTACCGGCAAAATCTACAAGGAAACAGCTTGTATGTATGTGTCGTTCTATCCGTTTTGAGTTGGAAAAACAATTTCGATTTAATATCAATACTCTTTTTTGGTACCGTTTTACCCGAGATATACTTATTTCTAATTTATACTACATTGCGTCAGTATTTATAGAAAAATGCATAGTTGCCCCTAATCCTACTATATCAACAAGGTATAACACTTAAAGATCGGACTATGCAACGACTGTGGAACGGAAGAAGGCTATCTTAGAGCTGTTTTTAAACGGACAGTCTGATTTGTTAACAAATACTTAGTATTGTTTAACAGCTGTCGACTAATCAGATTATCTCTTGCAAAACGCCTCTAAAAAGATAGCCTTTTCCCGTTCCTCAGTTGATGCATCGTCGGCTTTCACGATTGAATTAGGTCCATTTTCTCAATATTAAATCATTGACCCATGACAAAAGAATTACATGCATTGATAATGAAGTATTCTAAACCAATGTACGTTAGTGACTTTTGAGTGCATTTGATATTTCAGTCGGATTAGACTTATTTTGATATAGGAGTAGGATAATATTTTTTATATAGAGAACTGGTGTTCACGCTTATTAGTCCCCCACCGGAATCCGGGGGGGGACTATAGGTTTGCGTTGTGTCCGTCCGTCTGTCCGTCTGTCCGTCCGTCCGTCTGTCCGTCCGTCCGTCTGTCCTTCCGCACACTATTTGTCCGGGCTCTATCTCCCATACTATAAGACACTGGAACTTCATACTTAGTGTGTGGGTTCCCTGTGGGAAGGCGGTGTGTCGCATACAAAAACCGGGTCACTGTGACCTATATTTTGACCTCTGACCTACATTAAAGAAAAAGCTTGTCCGGGCTCTATCTCCTACACTATAAAGCACTAGAACTTAATACTTAGTAGTATTGTTCTCTGTGGGAAGGCAGTGTGTCGCGTACAAAAACCGGGTCAATGTGACCTATATTTTGCTATTTTTTGACCTCTGACCTACATTAAAGTAAAAGTTTGTCCGGGCTCTATCTCCTACACTATAAAGGACTAGAACTTAATACTTGGTAGTATGGTTCCTTGTGGGAAGGCGGTGTGTCGCGTACCAAAACCGGGTCACTGTGACCTTTATTTTGCTATATTTTGACCTCTGACCTACATTAAAGTAAAAGTTTGTCCGGGCTCTATCTCCTACACTATAAAGGACTAGAACTTAATACTTGGTAGTATGGTTCCTTGTGGGAAGGCGGTGTGTCGCGTACAAAAACCGGGTCACTGTGACCTATATTTTGACCTCTGACCTACATTAAAGAAAAAGCTTGTCCGGGCTCTATCTCCTACACTATAAAGCACTAGAACTTAATACTTGGTAGTATGGTTCCCTGTGGGAAGGCGGTGTGTCGCGTACCAAAACTGGGTCACTGTGACCTTTATTTTGCTATATTTTGACCTCTGACCTACATTTAAGTAAAAGCTTGTCCGGGCTCTATCTCCTACACTATTAAGGATTATAACTTTGTACTTGGTAGTATAGTTCCCTATGGGAAGGCGGTGTGTCGCGTAACAAAACCGGGTCACAGTGACCTATATTTTGACCTCTGACCTACGTTACACAAATACCTTGTCCCGGCTCTATCTCCTACACTATAAAGATCTCGAGATAACAACCCGGTGGGGGACTGTAATTCGTTGAATTATCTTGTTACTCTTAATAATGAGTTTTAGTCATTAAAGATTGATCTCATATTTTTTTGTTTTCTTTTTGAGGATGGCATTCTATGATTTAATAAATATAGATTTACTGCATGCATAAACTGGTGATGACGTAATACACATTGGGCTGATATTAGATTAACTAATTCAGATAAGTTAAGATCTTGTTTAAAATGAACAAATGTCTCAGTCCAGCCTTTTTCAATATCGCTTTCCCCATTGATTATGACTTTAGATAGATATATATATACTTTGATTAATATTCGAATAAAGGGTAAATGAAGACCTAAATTTTATCAATATATAGTGTGTATAATATGCTTATCACGTAGAACTTGCCATAGCAATTCCACAGCAAGAAAACATCACATCATTTGTAAAGGATGTGACTGCAATGTAATCGTTGAGTTTAATAGCTGGTCTGGTGCTAACATCTGGGAGGTCCTGGCATATATTCTGGAAGGATATTATAAATAAACCAACGAGAACAATATTGCCAACAGTTGCAACAAATGAGAGCAGCTTCATTCATCGTATCAAGTAGATGGGCAACAGCAGCACCGAAATGGCAACGATAGAAACCGTGTCGTTAATTTCGACGTACTGACGTATAATCTGTAATGACAAGTGAGGTCGTGCAGTCGTGAAGTTATACTAAAATATGTTTTATTTCCTACTGTTAAGTAACTATCATCAACATCAATAGAAGACAGAATAAATTTATTTGATAATAATTATGATAAAAATGATAATAGTCTTTATTCATGCATGCTAACACATGGTAAAGATAATTATAGAATATACAACATTTTCAACACATAAAATAATAATATAATGACATTCAACAAGGCACCTATGATATAATAAACACATAATTTTGGAGCTGTCCTTAGACGCAAATTCTTTGCTGCCTTCTTTAGAGATAAAGCGTTGTACAGTTTCTCATATCACTTGGTAAAATATTCCATGTATGAGCTCTTTGATATTTGAGATGCTTTTTAAATTTTATGGAGCTAGATTGTTAAGTATTTTTGTACATAAAAAGGCCTGACAGTTTCAAATATTTTTGCTAAAAGGCAGTAATCTAAGTAATTTTAACATGTCACTAGATAGAGTTAAAATCACCATTTAAAATAATTCTGAGTGCTCTCTTCTGAAGGCGCTCCAACTTAACATTTTTGAACTGTTGCCCCAGACAGTAGCACAATAGTTAATATAGGGATTGATAAAAGAGGTAAAAACCGTAATGCAGTAAGTCTGGCTAGAAATGGTCTTGGCTTTCTCATTTGAAAAATATGACATGGTATTTCTTTACATACATTTGGGAATTCGTAATACCAAGACATGCAATGTCAACTGATACTCCTAACAGCTTTTCAAATTACTACTAAACCCAATAGACTCTACAACCATATATTAACGTGTTGAGAATTGCATGCACATAAACATTGTTCTTTTTTAAGATGATGAGTGCTACTTGCATTTGGTTATGCCAACTCTAGTTTATATTTATTTACTGTAATTAAGTGCCCATTATTACTCTTATTGAATTGACATCCTTTCATTAACATGTTCATAACATACTTATCAGAAAACAATAAGTATATTTTGTTTTCAATCCCACTAAGGATTGTATAACAAAGTCACATAAATCTGTAGTGCCTTCAAATAATAATTTATTCATTTAAATACAAAAAAATGCCAAATAATAAAATAAAAAATAACCAAAAAATTGGTGCACGACGCAGATATAATCGTCTATGACGCGATAGGGCCTAAATGTGGCATGATAGGGATATAACCGTTCACGACTCACTACAGCACAAATATACAAATATAATGTAAGCTTCATATTGTATATGTTTTGTGAATAGAAACGAGTTAACGAAATACCCTGTATGCACTTACATCTTTCCCAAATAGATTCATGAGTGATATCAAATCAGGCATAACCAGAGCATAAGTCATGAATATACTTAAGTCAATAAAAAATCTGAAACAATTGAAAATGAAAACAATTAATCCATGTATCGTTAGATGCCAGAAACTCGAACACCTTTTTTTTCCTTCTTGTTGAAATACCGCCAGAGTTTAACAAAATACTATACAATTGTAGGACTTTGTTTCTGACAAATATAATGGCTGAATTTACGCACTGTCACAGAACACTCGGACGAGCGTGCAATATGATGTTTTATCACGATTACAGAGTGCTATTCGATGGTAATTTGAATAACACATGATCGGATGTTATCCAATAGTCGAGTTTCACAATACCGTATTTTTCCCCGCGAAAAAAAAATCGAAACCAAAACGAGGCTATACATTCCGGGTTTGGTAAACAAAGATGGCGTCGTCCACCGTCAAAGATACTATCTCTCGAAACTCCCTATCTGATTTCAAGACATTAACTGTCAAACAACAGCGGTCTTGGCTGAAGAATGAAAGAGCAAGCATAGACGGTAATAAGGCAACTTTAGTGTCAAGATCATTTGCTATTTTCTCCTCCAAGTCACTGAAAGCGGCGGAAAATCCTACCGCCGGTACCGGCACGACTTTTAACTCTGTCAGTAGCGATGTGATAGGCAACACGTTCTCAGATCTTATGTTATTTGCCGGCGACGTTGAGTGGAAGAATGACTTAAGGACATTACCAAACACAAATTTTCATCAGATTTATGAGTATCTGGTCGTTCAGACGAAGAAGTTCGGCAATTCCATCATGAAAGGAACGGCGTACAAGAAGGAGAGGGCGTATGGCTTCTTCAAAGAGGGACATGTAAATGACGTCAAGATTGCACACCGAAATGATGGTATGGTTTTCATCAGGGCAAAGGTCGTTGCATCAATGAGAATAGTCCGATACAACGTCATCACTGTGTTCTTGGCCAATGGAGATGTGAAGTATGGCGCTTGTGATTGTCCAGCAGGGTAAGTACATGTGTACACTACTACATTGTATACTAGATGCCCTCTTATGTAATAAGCTTAACGTTATACATGTACATGTTATATTAAATAACTATCAGCTAGGGGGCATGAGTATGGTATATGTGCAACTATTCCAATTAGTTGTAATATATTTTTTTCAGAAACTGTATTGTTTCATTTTATTTGATTTACAAAATTTATATATGTATCTATCTTAAAGTGATTTGTTTTATGTACAGTACTATGGTAGCTAGTAATATATAGCCTTATACATGTAGGTAAGTTAGTTTATGGGATGCTACAGTTTTCTTTTATCAAATTATAATCATGAACTGAGCTCTAATTTTTGTTTATTTTTGTTTCAAAAGGAGTGGTATCAATGCAGAAGGGAAATGTAATCATGCTGGTGGTGTTCTTTTCTATGTTGAGGACTTCTGTAGGAAAGGTTTTCATGAGGAGTCAGAGCCCCTTACCTGTACCTCAAAATTTAGCCAGTGGGTAGTACCAAAAAAACTTAATGTACAAGCCAGTGCCCTGAAAGACATGACCATCCACAAACACAGGCATGGGAATGATAACATCAATGATCAGATGTTAACTGTCTCCAGTTATGATCCACGTGCACCCAAGGACAGGACTCAGGATTTGCATGCATTCTGTACACTCTATGAAAATTTGGAGCAGGATTTTCCACATTCAGGTTTCTTTCTGTTTCATTCAAAACCAGATTCAACTTGAAACTGAGGAAAGTATTCCAGTGTCAGAATTTGTGGATGTATATACAGAAAATACCTTTGTTCCAATTTACAATAACACTGACAGAAATAAAATAATGGATTACATTAGCTTCAAAAAGGGAATGCATAATGTTATTGGTGATGGTGAATCTGACAAAATGGAAAGAGCCGTGGACATATATATGGAAAAAGATGTGTCATATCTTAACTTGCATGAAAACATTATTTCTGCGATAGAAGTTGAAACAAGAAAACAGTCAAAGTCAGATATTTGGTGTAGTTTACATGATATTGTTCTCACATCTTCCAATTTTGGAAAAGCAGCTAAATGTTCCAAAAACCAAAAAGTGTTCTGCGTGCTATTTTGTATAGTAATATAACAGATTTACCTGCTGTGCGATATGGCCGTGACAATGAAGAAAATGCAATTAAATCATATATTGATAAAATGGAGAAAAGTAATAACCCAGTGACAGTAGAGAAGAGTTGTATTATAATTCATCGTGAAATACCGGGACTTGGAGCTAGCCCAGATGGAAAAGTATTTGATACAGTTTGTCAGGAGTTTGGTGGACTCGAGGTTAAATGTCCTGTGTCAAAGGCAGGTATGACAGTTGAAGAAGCTTGTGATCACAAGGGGTTTTATCTCAGAAATGACTGTGGTAAAATTCATTTGAAAAAAACTCATGATTACTTTTATCAAGTACAAGGACAGATGTTTATTTCTAGCTTGGAATGGACAGACTTTGTAGTTTGGCTAGGAAAAGAAATATTTTTAGAGCGTGTGGAGTTTGACTCCAACCTCTGGCATTCTCACATCATGCCTAAAATACTTAACTTCTACACAAAAGTGTTTGTTCCTGAACTTCTCACACAACACGTGAAACACAGTATGCAAAGCTAGTGGTTTGATATTGCATGCCTTATTGTCATTACGTATACATTGATCACTTCTGATATATATATATATATATATATGTGTATCAACTCATTTTACTGCAACATGAAAATGTAGTATCAACAAGGTATTAACCTTGCATAGGCTAGAGACCAAAATATGTACATTGTACATCCGAAACATTTAGTCTTAGTGTTATTTTACAATCTGACTCAATATATATTTAGTAAGCATGGGTTCAGTTACATGGTAATTAATTAAATTACACATTACTTTGTGAAAGTAACATAATCGTAAAAAATATTTGTATTTTAGATCTGACAATGTGACATATGATACATGTAGAGTGAATTAAAATATTTGTGCAGTTTAGATAATTAAGCACTAAATGTACTAGTGCAGTCAGTGCTTGTGTCTTTTGGTACTTCATGATGTTCAAAACTCCTGATTAGACCATAATTACACAGTCTTAAGTTTAATATTGAATTTTTGGGTCTGTCACACAAAGAATTCCTGGACAGACTATTTTGTCTAGGGAACAATATGAATTAATTAATTGTTTTCACATACATGTGTATGTACATGTAAAAGACTTGACCGTATAATTTTAGCTTTAATTATCTGGCCAGGTATATATATATGTTACTTTCATATGCATATAGTGAGTAAGTCATTATAATTTTTCTCATCGCCTTCCATTGTGCAATAACTAACACTTAAGTTACAGGTAAATTCTATAAATAAATTAAAAACCCTTTCAAGATTTTTAACATTCAAAGTAGAAGATAAGAGAATATGAGAAGTTTATATTAGATATTTATGAATTTGATTTGTTTTATTTAATATCAGTAAACAATGTACAATGCAATTAAGTAATTAAATGTAATTGGGCTATATATCCATTTTGAATGTAATTAATTCAATTACCATTCCACGAATTTTCAATAACACATTACATTCAATTGCTTGAAAAAATTAATGCATTGCCATCAATTACCATATGCATTACATTTTATAATTACCTGATGCTTGATACCTATACCAAGTACAAAAACATTAATTTTAATAAGAAATCCATTGTGTTACCAAATTAATATGACCAATCACCATTATATATATCTTGACCAAGTATGCAGTTTTATAAAAATGAATACTCAAATATTATGTGTCACAACTATTTCTTTGTGCAGTACTTGGTGATTACTTGAGGAGTCAAACATCTCTATCTCGATGTAACTCGAACTGATGAATGGGTTACATTTGAAAATGTGTTATGTAGCCAATATGCTGACTTATCATGATTGAAATACTAAGATAAAGAGGTTAAACTGTACTTAAAACATTTTGAAATGTAATAAAAGGACTAGTACAGACAGTTTATCATGTTTTATTTCTTTAATACATATATATCACTTAATTATGTAACAGATCAGCAGTGGTTTTGGTCTAGGTATATATGTAAATGTACACAACTGGAACTGGAAGACTATGTAGGAATGTTGGACACTATAACTGCCTGGCCACATAATATACTGTATTTGACCCAATAAGTGTCCAGTGCTTCCTAAAGACCCACCTTTGATATACAGTGAATATGGATTTATAATGGCAGAATAGCATAAAAAGTCGAGAGAATAATTCCTAATTTACATTTTAAATTCAAACTTTTCCTGCACCTACATGTATCAGCCATTTGTAACTCTCATGTGTGATGGAGGAAGCAAAGGAGGGAGAAAGTTGGTCAAAAATGCACACACTTTCACAATTTGTCCAGCAACATGAGCTAAACTGAGTGGCAATACACCGTCCAATAAATGATAATTTTTAATCCTCCCTATTTCTCTTTCTACATGGATTCGCAGAGAAGCTATTTTCATTGTTTTGTCCACTTCCTCAGCAGTAAACTGACTCCGTCCTCCTAGAAAAGGGGGTATATTTAAGGAAACGCCAGAGGGAAGAATGTTTTCTATGTCAAAACCCCTATCTGCCATGAGATTGTCACCTGGTTCAAGTAAATCTAGCACACCAGACTTAATAGTTATCTCTTTGTCACTGACACGTCCTCCCCAGAGATTGGACACAAATGTACAACACCCATTAGGGTTCACTCCTATTAGAACTTTGAAAGTATTATGATGCTTGTACGATGACCATGTTTGCGACTGGGCAACCATGGATGATGGGACTTCTACATACATTTCTGTACAGTCTATAATCAATCTTGTTGTATCATAATCCTTGAACTCTGGTGGCATGTTTTGTCTGGTCATATTTTGGGATGGAAAGGGGAATAACTCCTGAAGTTCATACAGCAAAAAGTTTATCCAGGTTGTAAATAATTTGGACAAGTGTCCTTGAGAAAGGTGAAACCTGTCGGACAAATCCCTTACAAACAAACCAACTTTCAAACGCACTAAAACAATAAATAGTTCTTCTTTTCCAGTTAATGCACGCTTTTTCCCAGGTTTTCTTTTGTTTTCCTGATAAGCTGGAATAGAGTCATCCACTTCATTTCGGCCTCTCCAATAGTTCAATTTTTCAGTTTTCTTTAAGATATATGCATAAAAAGAGTTAAACACTTTAGCATCAGGAAAACCAGTGTAAAATTGAACAGCATCCTTATCGTCCTCTATTTTTTCAAATGAAAACTTGTTACCTTCAATTTCATTTTCAAGCTCTGCGATGCGCTCTTTTAAACAACATATTTGTTGATTTAATTTTAAAATTTCATTCAATAAATTGGACTCGGACTGCTCATGATATTGATGATCAGCAACTGAACTGGGGAAATCCTGCTGGCTGGTCTGACAAGATTTGTCAAGTGATGTGTAATTATAAGTTGCTTCTGTCTGACAGGCAATTGAGACTGAACATTCATGTTTTAGGACCTGTAAAAACAGTGAAAACTATATACATGTATATCATAAGTGAAAAAAAAATGCAGATGAACATGACCAACAGAACATGTAATTGGCATTACATACTAACATACTCTATCAAGGTATATAATGTAATTTTAACTAGTTTAGTTGTTTTTTTCTTGGTTACACATGTAGATTCTATCATTGGAAGGTCATTTCATATAGAGTAAAAGGTAAAAAAAACTATCTCATATAAACTTGCATGTATGCACAATACTATTTAGCTTTATTCATAACATGTAGTAATCAATTGATGATATTATAGGGTAACTTTATACTTTAATCATTAAACAATATTTACCTTATTATTTGTTTCATCTTCAGTTAAACTTGTACTTTCTTGCAATGGAAAGTAAAGCCGCTGCTTTGGTGGTTTTCTCTCGGATCTTTCCTCTTTCCATACAAATATAGATGGCTCAGATGTTTCTTTTAGGGTCGACTTCTTCGAAACAAGAGAAATATGAATTTCCTGAGCAGTGAAATGTTTATCACAGATAACAGTAGTTGGTTTTAAATTAAATCCATCACGACCATCCTGTCTTTTAATTAATGAACACCATCTATTCTTTAGTGCTGGAGATTTAAGGACACGAGAAGGAATGCGAAAAAAAGGATGTTGTGAAAGTTCATTTTCCTTGGTATAAGTTCTATTAGAGCAACCAAATACACAACACATTGCCCCTCGCCCTTCCCAAGCCTTAGACTTCTTTGCTGAAGACCTGGAAGCCATGGAGATCTGTAATGAAATCATGGACATAAATACAAATGAGGGTTAACTATTAACTTTTTAATTATTTTTAGATAAATTTATGATGATTCAATATTATATAATTTTTGTATAGAAATCTAACCTAATTATATAAGTGGTTAATCAGTTCAAACTTGTGTTTCCAGTGACTCACTGACTGTCCAAGTTTATTTAGAATTCTCTGACAGTTTATCTATTTTCAGATTATATAATACTTCTCCAGCGTTTTGTCAAATGTATTCAATGAAAACTTCATTTGAAGCGCATAACTTGTTTGAAGCATCGCAAGCTTTAGCGACAAATATAATGGCGAAAACGAAATTAGAAACCTCGTAGACTATCTATTTTTAGATTAAAGTAAGTAATTATAAGTAATGCAATATCAAATTATCAATATTGTGTGATATTACACGAATAAGTTAATAACTTAATGGGAAAATAATCACTGACACACTGTAGCAAATTAATGCTCAAGAATAAAAATGTTGCGTAAAATATAATGTCGTATAACGAAGACATCAATACCACAACACAAGCCCCTGTGTCGACTAACGTCACGAAAGACTCTAGAAAGTTGAGTCGAATCACAGAAAAATACAATGAATAGACGTATAATGACCTTGTACATACCGTTAAACAAGTCCAGCACACAAAGATCGTAGATTATTACAGCATCTGTCACTAAAGTTGAACTGTCAAATTGTAGCTGGATCTTCATCAGCTGATCGACTATCAAACCCGGAATTGATAGCCTCGTTTTGATTTCAAATCAAGAACGATAACTCTGATTACTTCTATATAACCGGTATTGTGAAAGGGGACTATTGTCATTTGATACTAGTCTGGAAATGTAATAGTACCAGCAAAAATTGTGAAGAATTTACAAAAGACACAAGTATCAATATCAAATGAGAGCCGATAATAAATTAGACTGTATCACTCAGCTCTTTTGTCAGTATTGCTAAAGGCCTAAAGAATTGATACCTAGGAAGCGACCAAAATAATTAGAAATTAAAAAAAAAGTAGACAGAATATTCTCTTGGACTCCCTTATGAATAATAACATTGATTGGAGAGGTGTATTCTGACTCATCATCGTCTCCCGCTATAAACATATAGGTCACCATGAATTCATTTCTAATTCAAACTAGATCCGAAATATCAATCGTCATATTCCAGAGTGAAGAGGAATGTTTTCGCCTATCATGATGGCAGTTATTCGAAATTCATTATTCGGAATAACAAATAACTTTCTAACTTTACTTTTCCTCGACAGTTATTCATTATTCAATGGTGACCTGTTTTGACGGATACTACCAAACCGAATGTATTTGATGAATTAGTTCTTGTTTTTCCACAATATTGAAGGTCCGTAGCAGCTGTTTATTATGAGGGTATTGAAGTCATTAAAACGAAATGATTTGTTACTTGTGATAGCGAAATAAGAGTAGTGTGTTGATATTAACTAATAACATAGATGTGGGATATCAAAATATTTTTGAAGATAAATCATTAAATCATTAGATACAAATCCAGTAATAAAGTTAATATTAAACTCATATAGACAGATATGTAATACTATGCTTATTCCATAAACTCTTGCAGTATACCAACAACTCCTGTCTAAAATAATATTTCAATCAAATCAATTGATGGATAAATCAATAAGATACTAATTGATATTGTGCGATATGCAAGTCGTCAACAGTACGTCACTTCAAATGGAAAAGTTAATTAATTAAATTTCTGGATTAGGAAAGTTGTGCAAAATTTATTCCATTTTTACAATTTCTATTATTGTGGTCACATGGATTAAATACCCAGTTTTCAATAAAACATCAATAAAAGAAGAATTCATATAGTATTTGAATACAAAGCTCTATTTCAATTAAAATGTTAATTTACTTTTTTCCCGGACTAGGAAAATTGTGCAAATATAATTCAGTTTTTACAATTTCTGATTTTATGGTTCCATAGAGTGAACACCCGGATGCCGGTGCCAAACTTTCGAAAGATTTCATATTAGGGAGATTTCATCTAGGATATATACATTTCAAATTGAAATGCTAATACCGGACCAGGAAAATTGAATTTGGGATAAAATCTCAATCTTTTTTTAAAATTGGATATTTTGTCTATATATACATCTATATTTCGTGTTTCGAACGTTCTGTATATCGCACAATATCAAACAATATCTTATTTACATTTCCTTCTATTGATTTGTTTCAAAGTAATTACTTATCAATGGAATTAACCCGTGAAATATCATTGTAGACCAGGAGTTCTTGGTATACCATGTATCAGATTTTACAGAATACGCATGCATATATATATGTGTGTAATCTCACCTCAATTATGGCACGACCATATAACGAATAACCAACTTTACTTTGCCTTGTATCTATCGATACCGTTTATGTTAGGTCATCGCCCAACAGTCTACATGGACGTTTGGAAATACGAAGCAAGAGCGTGAGTAGGTCAGCTAGGGAAAATATTAACATTCCTAAGAAAAAGATTGATTTATGTTACCTTTCTGACAGGCGCTTGGCGCATTCTACTAGAATCAAAGATCCCACTTCGTTCAAGATTCCGAGGAAAAAAAGTCCAGCACTCCCACCCTGAAATTATGACAACAAAGTGTTTTATTTTATAAAAACAAAATCGAAAAACGGAAGTTAAAAAAGATACATTTAAACCGTTTAATTGGTATATTCATCGAATTTATTTATTTTCATCCTTAAAGTGTATTTTAGCTACATTTGTAAGTATACGCTTAAATTTAAGATGTTCGTCACAGATTCATCTTGAAAATCTACATGGAGTTTAAACTCCTATTCTACTAAAGGGGAAAGGTGCCAGACTAATCGCTAAGCAGCGTTTGCATTTCGTTTGAGGATTACAGAGGAGCGACAACCAAAGTAAATTTAACGGTATGGTTACCCGAGATTCGTTTGATGTACATCAAAGAATCATTAGTCCTCCTTGTTTTGTCTGTGCCTTTGACTTTGGCATAACATATTCCAGGAATGTAGAGACCGAAATCTGCGTATTTACCAACAGACCCAGAATTTTAACAATGTACGGAAGCCCGAGGAAGCCAACGCCAATGTTTGATGGTATAAGGAGCATGAATCCTTGAAAATCTCTAAAAATAGAAAGGAAGCAAGTCTATTTCGAAACTTGGAAAGCAAATTCAGATCATCATGTATATACAACATAACCTATATGCAGTAGTTGAAAGGTTTCCGGTGTAATAAAAACATCAAAATGATGTTTGGCTTACATAAACATGCATAATATTTTGAGGGATGATTCAATATGTACTGAAGCAAGAGAACATTTACATATATGATAACGAAACCGTAATTTGAAATCAAATAAAATGATAATAAAATCTGAGCAAAACCAAAAAGATTTGCATGGCGACCCTTGAAATAATACAGAATAATAAGGTCAGGTGTTCCGGGATAGTAAGTGTCTGCTTAATGGACGACACTTACCCTACAAATCTAGTCAAATCCGAGAGAGGCACAATTTCAAATGTGAAGTAGGATGGTGGCAAAGGAACCACAAGCCACAGAAGCGCAGAACACACTTGATTCTACATCGCACAAGGATATAGAACGTTTTCAAATGAGATCGGGATGTTCTTTTTTAAACTAGGAAATAGTATTTCATTTGGCAACAGTTATTGAATATGGAATCGACTGGAACTTAGTTTGGTTTGGTTTATCTTGTTTACCGTCCTATTAACAGCTACGGTCATTTAAGGACGGCCTCCCGTGCGTGCGACATGTATGTGTGTGGTGAGTGCGTATGTGTGTTTTGGGAGGCTGCGGTATGTTCGTGTTAAATCTCCTTGTGATAGGCCGGAACTTTTGCCGATTTAAAGTGCTAACTCACTGAAGCATACTGTCGAAGACAGCCAGCTGAACATATAAAACCATAGGTAGGGATGCAGGGGTGTTACCACTTTGAAAATAAACAATAGGAAAATTGAAATTATCACGCTTATTATAAAGCTTAGTTGAAAACTGTCCCTGCTTGGTACGGTGTAAGTAAAGATCGAGGTAAGCGTCTGATGATGAAAATTCCTTCATGACCTATATTTTAAGTTCCAATCCTATCGACATGTCAATAAAAGTGTTGTTATTTAATGATAATATACATGGTCAATAGGCCTATAGGTGAAATTTTCAGGTGTGCTATTTAATATCATCAGCCTGTATGAAAACAAAAAAAACCAGTCGATCAACACAGTGGTACAGTTTTCTCCCATGGGTATGCCAAGCAGGCATATAACTATTGTTGGAAGATCCGGTCGCCAAACTCAACAAAGATGTCGATCAAAAATGAATTCATTCGCACGATTTCATCTTGGGTTTATTTCCTATAGGCCCTAGTCGTTTGTTTATCGACGAATGCTTCATTGTGCCTTTAACGCCTTTCGCATTATTGGGGGGGAAATGTCATCACAAGAGAACCAAGAGAACGAAGTCGTTCTAGAGAATGGTACTGTGAAAAATGGAAAAAATCAATGGTGTGATAGTTAACTTGTATGTATGGATGAAACATTGGCCATTGGCCTTTGATAGAAGGGACAATGACATTAGCACGGTTATCTGCACATGGTTAAATGATAGATAAATAATAGATCTTTTAC
Source organism: Pecten maximus (assembly GCF_902652985.1). Lineage (NCBI taxonomy): Eukaryota > Metazoa > Mollusca > Bivalvia > Pectinida > Pectinidae > Pecten > Pecten maximus. The sequence continues at coordinate 33,725,926 of NC_047016.1, read as the reverse complement.
GCATGATTTTCTTTTCTTTCAAACGTGGTGCTACTTTAACATTGACCGATGAACTTGATAGTGTAATGTTATGTTTTGATTATGATTTAAATCTGGGATGAATGATATATCTTGTACACAAGCTTCTGACGGAACGGACCGATGAGAGATCAAGTGATTATCATATACGCCACCTTTATTAAGTGGGGAGGGACATCAAATAGATAAATACATGTATATGCGGTTATTACATTCTTTAGTCTTCTTGAACAAGTCATGAATTCGTTAAAGATATTGACGTTTTCCAAGCCACTGATGCATAATACGTATAAATTATCATAATTTATAAGCAATTGTAAATAATGTGCAATTCAAATGCATATATACATATTTTTACATTGGAAAAAGTAAGAGTTAAAGGATGAATAGCATTAATGTCATGCTGACATGGAACGTATAATTAAGGATTGAATAATGTTATGCTGAGGTGTATGGGGGTATAAACCTCAATAGGTCTTGAGACAAATTTATTATGAACTGAACTATTGAGACAAATTTATTATGAACTGCTAAATTTGTCTCAAGACCTATTGAGGTTTATACCCCCATACACCTCAACATAACTTTATTCAATCCTTATGTTCATATTTTTTTGATATTTTGTACAATATTTTGTCTTTGACAAATAGGGACTTGTGCAAGTCTACCACAGAACTTACCGAATTGTGCGTCATCACTCGTCGTCTACATATGGTTAATACTTTTAGGATTTCTTTCATGAACAAACTTAATAGCGAATTAAAACAAATATTAGTTTTAAAGGAATTTATTTCATATAAATATGATCACTTTTGAAAAGGAATTAAAAAAATACAGTCCAAGCTCAACAAATGTATTCCTACGCCGGACTTGATATAGTTCATTGAAAAATGACTTGAGTTAACTGTGGTAGGTTCATTGAGTCTGAATTGAGTGGAAATATAAATATTGAACAATGAATAACATTTTATACCAGTTCACTCTTCTATATACCAACTAACTTACGTCAAAGTATCCTCGCCTTTAGTCTCCTCATCCTCGCTGCTGCTACATTTATGTGCATCTGATTTAAAGTTTTTGTCACATGACGAATAATTGAAACCATAATGACAGGTCTCGTGTGAATCAGCTATGTTGAGAGAAGTAAGTTCCACTGAATTCACCGGCATGATCGTCTCCCCACACTACTAAACAAGGACTTTTATCAGAAATAATCACCTGCTCATGTCAATTCAGAAATACAATGGTGCTGGTATGACTGTTGTTATGTTTTCATATATTAAGTTTCTGTTGGCGATTAACACTGCTGCGTGTGGTTACCCACTACTTGCGTAATATTACTCCTAATAATATCAAAATATCCTTTTCATATATGTTTCACATATTCTCTTACGTTTGTTAGCATACGTAGGCCATCATTTCTAAAAGTGAATAACATTTGTTTTCTGAATACAGTGTTTGAATTTCACGGTTACTTCAAACATTCTATGTTATTTAATACTTGAATTTCAAAGGGAAAAAACGTAAGTGGTGTACAAGTAATTTACATAGATATCAAATTAAGGGTTTCGAAACACTATTGCACTCAAATATACATTTCCAACCAAAAAACAATCTAATTAGATAGATGAAATACATTACCATGTATTTGCATTGATAAACTGCATGCTTGATAAAAATTAATTGAATAATATACGTCAGAGCTAACAGTATGAATCTTACATGTAAAGATGATAATCTATCGTACGTATATTACTAACCATGAATCAAACGCTGAAATTTTACCTATCTTTACAAGATACTCCACTAACATACGAAAATATCACTATCACGATAAATATACAGTATAGGCAATACTTGCTTGTTCCATGCATCGTGTCGTCACAGGGTATCATAACAGTAAATGAAATCAGACATAATATGAGCCCCTGTCGCGCACCTGTTACACCATCGTTTGTCATTGATATCTTTTAGAACTAAATTGTTGCATTTTATTGAAGTATAATTTGAAACATCTTTCACTTAATTACTCTCTCGACAGATGAGATGACGAATAAAATATTATTTGTTTTTATGGTGATAGCGTACATGCTTTGAGTGCCTTCGGGTCATATGTGTTAGTTGATTGTGATATGTTTTACTTCGATGAATGTGGTACATACATTATTTTTTATGTTTTGTTGTTGATATTTTGACAACTTCTTAGCATCTTTGAAGAGGCATAGAAGAAAAACGCAGCAATAAGATACAATTTTCATGTATTTATAGGCTTATATGTTATTTATTGAAATTCAAACTGTAAAGGTTACGTAACTTCAGTCTCCCTGACTCAAATAAATATCATCAAACTTCATTTTATTAGCTTTACTAATATAGACTTCGTATGTAAATATATTACAATGATACAATTATTTGAGAGTTAACCAAAATATCAAGCATTTTACTGACCAGCTTATCATACAACCTATGTCATAGAAATACAGATTTCGGAAGTATTAAACAAGGGAAGATTGCATGCAAAATATTCTTATTAAACATCAGATGCGTTAAAACCATTTTAATTATCTGTAAGTTATTATTATGAACTATAAATTGTCTCTAAGTGTGTTACAATGATTAAATTTTAGAAAAATCATCTTTTGAATATTATCTGTTTAAGTAAACTGGAGGTACAGTAGACTAGACTGGCGCCTTTTCACAGTTTAACGCCTGTGCCCCTAGTGGAAGAAAGTTTGTCACAGTAAAGAGGTCTTTTAATTGACACCTGGGTATTTTATCAATGTGTCACCAGACTTTGCAAATATATACCCTTTATTGAGCTTTGCCATGATATGCTAGGCCTTAAATGTATACGGCCAAAATGTGATACATCAGCTTCAGGCAGACTATCCATAAGTCGTGCCTTAACTTTGGTTTTGCTGTGTATTTTGAGGGTTGGGGTTAATGGACTCCTTGTATATCAAATACTTCTTATATTAAAAACGATCAGGTACTCAAATTCCCGGGATCACAGACGGAATGTTGGTATACCTAGGATATATTTGGTGTTTTCTTATTGCCTACCGCCAATATCGAGCCCTGTGAACAATTCGTGGAGTAAACATGGCTGCACCACTCTAGTAAGTCTCACTTAGTATATAATATTGCAATTGTTTTTCATTGTAATTATGTCAGTGATGTTGTAATTTCATTCAATCTATACAATATCCAATTCAATTTAATTACTTTTGCATCACAAATGAACATTTAACCCATATATGTGTTAACAGTATGGAAACAAAAAAAATCAACTGTACCGCATGAAGAACATGTTTTCTTTTATTGTACTATTTATTGATTTTTTTTATCATATTTTTCATTTTAATTATCTGTTTATGTATTCAACATTTGTAGCAACAATACATTGTTATTCAGCCAGGATTGTGACTTGTTCTTGGTTTTTGTTGTTGTTTTTTTATTTCATACTGTGTCCTGAATAAAACTTAAACACTTAAACAGTGTATTCTAAAGACAAGTACATTATTGAACAAATGGTACAAATGGGAATACTCTTTCAGAACATTTCTTTATTGATTTTCAATATTCATATAATACATAAATATGATACATGATATTGAACGTGTGGATGAGCGTAAGGTCAGGACATAAGTAATTATCATAGTTTTGTTGTGGAAAGTTTTATTATAATGTCTGAAACATTTGATTTAATACATGTACGTGCATTTTATTTTGGTAATGAAAAATATATATATTATTTCTTGGTGTGTTTTTGTTACGGTCAAAATCAATCCGACTACTGTACTAATTAAAAATACACACTTCAATTGTATGAGAAATTAGCCTAATTCACATTTGTAAATGGCACACAGCATACTTCCGTTGCCAATTTAGGACAAGTAAGAATTTCTTACGTACATATATGTTCAAAATGTTGAAATATCTAAAGATACACCATCTTTTAAATTGATAATACTACATGTAGTCATAACCTCAAATTATTATTTTATTGTCGATTAACACATGTTCATTCGTTTTCATTAATAGGTAACACCACTTAATGCCTTATAATGTGTATTTACTTCATAAGTTGTCACTTTAAATACAAGTTACACACATATCGTCGTATGTGTTGATAATGCATTAGTACGGCAGTAATTGTGTTCATGACATGTTTCCAATGCACATGTTAATTTACTCGAAGGAGGGAATTTTTAACTTACTAAGGATTACTACCAGTATTGAGTCACATTGTTGTCTTAAATTCACCGCTGGGTTCCTCTACAAAATGAAGGGTTTGATCATACACGTGTGCTTTCCTCGTAGTACGTTCAGACGAGATTGTTCAAACAGGCGTATAAACTTATACCCAAGCTAGTTTAGTTCAAAAGTTTGGTTCTCTTACTTGATAAACATTTTAAAATATTTCCCTACGGAAAAGCCTACAGTGTTTGAAAACATACGCACATACCCACAGTCAATTTACAATACAATATGAAAAAGAATCATATATACTGCAACTCCGATCCCAGCAATTGTAGAGTATATCCCAAAACCAAGTGCTAAAACACAAAACGTGAATGTCAATTTTCTCTTGACTTTCTCCACAAGATTCGATGGTTCCAAATCGCCATACATTGTTAATAATGCAACAATATACGGAACAGCAAGTGTTGTAAATAATACTCCAATACATCCGGTCAAGGACATCAGCAGCTCAAACTCTGGCACCAAAATTGTAAATATACCTTGCAAAACACAAACAAGCAAACTGATAACAAGATGTATTTTAAAGAGAATGCTTATACATCATTCCAATAAATGTGGGCAGATTAAATTAATAAAAAAGATACATGTTCAGTAACAAACACAGTGCTTAATTTCCATTCTTTCATGTTGAATTAATGTAACAAACTAACTAAAAATCAAACTAAAATTATCATCCCCAGTACACGAAAACACTTTTGGTATCAAATCCATAGTTCTTTAAAGAAACTGCAAAAATAATATCAACAAGAATTTAATAACTTCAGATATCATGCAATTTCTGGATTTAATGATTTTGTTAAGTAGATCAGCGTCGAGGTGACCTATTTTCTCTATGTATCTCTATGCAATCAGTCTAAAATGACAATCTGTATAGATTCAATGACAAACAAGAAAACGAAGACATGTTATGATTAATTTGTGATATATGTTGTTGGGGAAAAATCACTATGTATTTATAACATTTCATTACAAAACTTATTTACAATAATGCTGTTTAAGTCATGCAGATGTATGTCTTTTTATATATTTGATATACTTACACGAGAGAACTAGCAACACAACACGACAGACGTATTCACCGTAGTTCTGAACTATTTCTCTACTGAATTTTCCCTTCAAAGGTGTCCATATGATTTCCACTACCACAAAAACAGTTATCCCGTTATAATGCTATTTAAGTCATGCAGATGTATGTCTTTTTATATATTTGATATACTTACACGAGAGCACTAGCAACACAACACGACAGACGTTTTCACCGTAGTTCTGAACTATTTCTCTACTGAATTTCCCCTTCAAAGGCGTCCAGATGATTTTCACTACCACAGAAACAGTTATCCCGTGGATTGAGTACAAGGTTAGGAAAGAAAGAATCTTCAAAGACTTGTATAGCCTGAAAACCAAGTTTGTTGAATGATATCATGCGCTTTAGAAACTAGTGATTGTAGCATTGTTTTTTTCTGATATAGACTACTTATAGCACCTCTTCGAGGGAATTCAAAAACGTCAACTACATGTAGCATCCATTTATAACATTACAGAACCGACAGCAAAACACATTTATTCTTGAAAGTATACTGAGCCGATATTGTTTACCAGTACACACATATTTAAAATCTAATAAAATTGGCAACAACGCATAACTTTAGTATTACTGATATTGAAATTAAACAAATCAATTAAAATAGCTAAGACTTCGTTACATTTTAGAATTATTGAAAAAAAAATACATTTAAAGAAGAATTTAGAGCAATACATACTATATGTGCGTTATCAAAGTACAAAATTCTAAATCAAAATACCGCGACTATAGTCAATTTCATCAAAGAAATTAACTAGACCATTACAGGGATGCCACGTGTACTAATGAAATATTTACCCTGTTTAACATATAAGGTGGTCCTTCACATGATAAACCGGTTTAAATCTTTTATAGATTTGAATTCATAACACCTAGTACCTTTTAAAATGACATTTGATTACATTAACACTTGTTTATCAGTATACATTTTTCCTCATAGTTACTAACATCATAGTTATTAACTTTTAACACTTACCATTTGTCTCCTGGAAGGTTCAACAGATAATTAACTTTGGTCATCTCTCCGAATTTCAGATATCCGTAAAAACCACAAAAAGCATGGAAACAGGTCACAATCACCAGTACAAGTCCTAAAACACCATTCCAGCCGTCAAAGTTTTTCTTAGTCTTCATTTTGTCTCTTACTGGCAAAATCTACAACGAGACAGTTTGATGTGTCGTTCTTTAAAGACATCGTACCAACCGTACGTCTGACCAAGCGAACTACCGCTTCAACATGTTCATATTATTCTTCTCAATACAAGTATAGTCATTACATTTTAATGTAGACAAGCTACGAGAGCATTTATCTATAACATATAGCTCGTTTTGATTTAGAATAATGGTTAAGATTTTATGTGGTAATTCTCTTTTTGTACCCAGATAAAATCATTCCGATCATTGCTCATGATTATATTTATCTTCACATTTAATATTATTAATCAGCGATTGATTTCATCTCTTTGAGTTTGTTTTTGGACTCATATATTTCACACACATTTAAATTTATGAATAAATTTACAAAACGCGCCGGCTGTTAATGACGTCAAACACGTCTATCTGGTATTAGATGAATGGACATTTACATATCATGCACAGTATGTTTAGTATCATGAACATACATGTACTTATTTTATATAGTTGTTGTCATTTTATATGGTATGTGAAACAAAACATCTCTTGGATTACTTCAATGATTAAAGTATTTCTGCTTCTATTTCCAGATATTGAAAAATGACTCATAAGGATCAAAATATGGTTTAATTTGACTGTCACACTCCTTTTGTTTTAAAATGGTTTCAACAGTCAACACTAGGCGATATTTTTCCAAGCAAATATTACCAGTAAATGGTATATATCATGTTTATAATTTAGAATTTACCATAGCAATTCCACAGCAAGAAAACATCACGTCATTTGTATATGATGTGATTGTTATATAATCGATGAGTTTTATTGCCGGTCTCGTGCGAACATCCGGAAGGTCCTGACATATATACTGGAAGGATATTACAAATAAACCAACGAGCACAATATTGCCAGCTGTCGCCACAAATGAAAGAAGTTTCATCCGTCGTGTCAGGTAGATAGGCAATAGCAGCACCGAAATGGCTACGATAGAAACATTGTCATTAATATCGACGTACTGACGAAGAATCTGGAATGAAAAAGGAGATAATAAAGCTGTTTAGTTAAAAAATATACCTTTAGTCGATAGTTTACTGTTACTATCACAACGTTAGTAACACTGATGCCATACAAGAATATACAAAGCTTTATAACCCAGGTAAATTTTCCGACCATCCAATTCCGTGTAATAAGAAGCATGCATGCAATCATCTATTAAGTGGCTATTACTTAGTATTTTCAAATTACCACAATATATCGAATCTCATTCAATTCAGATGCAGCCAAACGGCTAACATTATAGTCAACACATTGACATTATGATTCACATGATCATCATATGTAACAATGATATCAGAAAAAAAACATATACACCGATCAAGTTTTGCCGAGAGTATTAACATAGTCACGCAGGTCTTCTGTGCTTTTAAATTGCCTTTCAATACAGATAGGATTTAGTTTGATTATATACAAAAAAAACCATGTCGAATAATGAGCAGGTAAGGTACAAGTGATAAACATTCGATACATGCAGTCATTTCTTTTGGAATCGGTATCATTATTTTTTACATGATTCAGATTTTGATATATTTTATAGTTAGTATACTATGAGCTTCAGCAGGACACAGAATTGGTCAAGTTACTATTGTATTTGAAAAGAAAAAATATATATTCTTTGATTGAAATCATTGATATTACCGCTACAGGGTAAATAAATACAAGTACACGAATGTAATATTTGTTGATTTAAACTGTATAATAATGAGAAAAGGTTTTGTGAATAGAAACGAGTTCACAAAATACCCTAGTACTTACATCTTTCCCAAATAGATTCATGAGTGATATCAAATCAGGCATAACCAGAGCATAAGTCATGAATATACTAAAGTCAATAAAAAATCTGAAAAAAGTAAAAATGAAAACAATTAATCTATGTGTCGTTAGACACCAGAAATGTTGTGCAATTAGATGTTTAATTGACTAACACATGATCGGATGTAAGCATTCCGCGATACTTGTTGAAAATTTAGTAATAGAAGTTACTAGCTCATTATTTTTTCCTCAAAACAAACTCTTACCTTAATTTTCCCGCGTGAGGTTGTAAACATGGAGGCCCCATCTTCATACTTATTTCCGCGACCCTTCCCATGTCGCTAAACCTTTCACCAGTTCTGTAGTAAATTATTTGACAAGAAAGATTTTTAGGGATACATGTTTATAGATATACGTTGAACAAAAAATTCTGAAAAAAAACAACATAGTATAATCATATGTTGAACAGTAAAACAAATACAATATACCATCCATTTTATTATGTGAAGAAAGAGTTAACAACGTCATGGTTCGAACAAAAAATCAGTAAACAGTGTAAAATATGATGAAATGGAATGTTCCCATTGGCACCCTCATAAATAATAATATTAGACGGCCAGGTGTATTCTACTTCATCATCACCTCCTGCTATATATATGTATATATGTCACACTTTATTGAAGTCCTGTTCAAAGAAGGTACACTTTTATGTATAATCAGAAATATCCATCGTCTTATTCAAATTTATTTAAGTTAATTAAGTTAATTGGAATGTTTTATGAATTCAAACGTGATATTTTTCATAATCTGCGTAAATCTGTAACTCTAAAAAAACGTTTATGTTAGTTACAAGGGCACTTATATATTATTAAATATCAAATGCTCTGTACGATGGAAGGTTTGAACATCACTAAAAAAGAAAACTTAATGTTACCTTTCTGACAGACGCTTGGTGCATTCTACTAGAATCAAAGATGCCACTTCGTTCAACATTCCATAGAAAAAAAGTCCAGTACTCCCACCCTAAAATGATAACAACAAAGTTACAGAATCGAAAAGCATAGTTTAAATAAGCGTACACACGAATGGTTTGGTATTGACATCGTTTTTGTTTTATTTCCAACTCATAAGTATATTTTTAGCTACATTTGTAAGTATAAGTATATATTGAAGATGCTCCCCTCGAATCATCTTGAAAATATATATATAAACTACTTTTTGTAGTTTAAATAAAACATAGAAACCTAGAACTGATAAGCAAATGGTTCTGACTAAATGCTGCTTTTGGAATCCAAGAGATAGCTACTGTGACAGCTACAGCAGCAACCTTGAAACTCAATTTCAAACTCGAACCCTGTTCTACAAGCTTTTTTATGGAATGATCGGCAGACACGTGTTTGTGTTTTGGGTCCGCCAGATGTCAAAGATGACCGAAACGGCAGCCATTTTGAAAATATATTATGAACATAAACTCCAGTATTACAACTAGGATATTTCACGAAAAAACGAGTGAATCATCATGTTATCTGATCTAGCCTATCAAATGTCTTATGGCTACCTTTTCAACATCTGATTGAATTTTTTTTCTTGCGAAGCCCTAGCTACTCGATTGGTGACAAGAACAAAATGTGTGATTACAGTTGAGCGACAATCAAGTTCACTCAATTGAACCTTGCAATTTGTTGATATACATAAAAGACTTATAATTCCTTCTTGTTCCTGTGCCTTCGAACCCGTCATGACATGTTACAGGAATACAAAGATAGAGATTTACAGTGAACTTAACCTTTGGATATTGATGATGACTTTACTTGCTACCACAGAAAAATATATAACAAAACAACACTTGGCTGCAACCATATTCCTGTGATACAACATACTTACCCACAGACCCAATATCTTAACAATGTAAGGAAGCCCAAGGAAACCAACACCGATGTACGATGGTATGAGGAGCATGAATCCTTGAAAATCTCTAAAAATAGAAAGAAAGCAAGTCTATGTTATATCCTAGAAAACAATTTAGATCATCCTATATATACAATATAACATCTACAAGTAGTTGAAATGTTTCCCATGTTTGTTATTGAAACATCAAAATGATGTATGACCTACATAAACAAACGTATGTGTTTTAAAGAATAAAGCACTATGTACAGAAATAATAGAGAATATAGATATGTATGATAACGAAACCGTAATTGAAAATCGATAAACCGAGAACAGACTCCGAGCTAAAACATGTCTGGTAAGCTCTTCAACATTATCAGCCTCATATGAAAACAAAACTAAAATTTTGTTCCCACGGTGGTCTGCTGGAAGATCTGGTCGCCAAACTCAACAAAGATGTTTCGATCAGAAATCTAATCATTTTGACATGACATTTTTTGAAAAGAAAGTGATCTAGGACATTGGTGGGTCCCATGAAAGCAAAGTGAACGGGGACTCGCACAAATATACGCAATCCCCTATCAGCAATCTAACCTGCATATGGGTTAATGGGGCATCTTGTACACAAAATTTGCTTTTCTTTAAAAGGTAGTCACTCGTGACTTTAACCATGACCGATGGTAGTCACTCGTGACTTTAACCATGACCGATGATTACAAAACTTTAATCAGGGTTAATTGATATAGAGTGGTGATATGGTGTGAATATGAACTAGATCTGGGATCCACCAGATATCCTGTACACGCTTCTGACAGAAGCACACAAGGATTAGAGGCGAAGTAATTTTCACATAATCTGCCCTCTTTATTAGATGGTTTTTGTTTGGTTTGGTTTATTTTGTTTAACGTCCTATTAACAGCTAAGGTCATTTAAGGACGGCCTCCCGTGCGTGCGACATGCATGCGTGTGTTGAGTGCGTATGTGTGTTGTGGGAGGCTGCGGTATTTTCATGTTAAGTCTCCTTGTGATAGGCCGGAACTTTTGCCGATTCATAGTGCTACCTCACTGGAGCATACTGCCGAAGACACCCAGCAGGACACCCCACCCGGTCACATTATACTGAGAACGGGCGAACCAGTCGTCCCACTCCTAATTTGCTTAGCGCTAAGCAGGAGCAGCAACTACCATTTTTTAAGACTCATGTATGTCTCGGCCAGGGGATAGAGCTCAAAGCCTTCCTCACAGGGGCGAACGCTCAACAAAAGGCCAAAAGTGAGGCATTGTCAAGGGAGACATTAGGAAGAAGAAAGTTGTTCAGAAAGAAGAGAAAAGATAAGATCCCAAATTTAGTCGCCTCTTACGATCATTCAATGGGGGCAGCAGGTACAATTCTTACGCCCTACCTGCAGGGCATGGTAAGGGGCATAAAATACACAAAGTTCTGTTACACTTGGAACGTTTAAATCGAATGGCTAGCCAACAAAAGTTGAGAAAAAGTGTTATTATATCCGTAAGATAATCCATATGTAAGTGACGATTGCAAATTATTAAAAAAAAGCTCACTTTGAAGTTACAGGGAGAGGGAATGAAGGGTCCTATTTTCCATAATGTTCAAAAATGAAGAAAAATATGGGGGTTTTTTTACTGACACAAATAAAAGGAATTGTTTGACAGATTAACAATAAGAAAATGTAAGAAATGCTTTTTTGAAATTTAAAAACAAAGAGGGAAATTCACATAATGTTGCATTTTGAGGATTTCCATTGTAAAAAAACATATGCATTATTGAAAAATGAGCATGCACATTTGAAATCATGAACAAAAACATCCTAATAAGTTATGATTCTAACAAATTGTAATGAAGACTTCGAGATTAACTTCGCTGTATTTTACAATGTACATAATAATTGTAACAGGACTTGTGGAGGGCCCTTATGACCTTTATAGTGTTGATGGGCCGTTAAGCATTTTAACTAACTAACTACCAGTTGGAGGGCAGTGAAGATAATCCACGCGGTTATTACGTATTTTAGTTTCCATGAGCAACTCCTGAGTTTGTTAGAATTGTTACCTTTTTCCCTCGCAATTCAGGAATGTTACGGTAAATCATTGTTATTCATTACGAAAAAATAAATGAAAAAAAAATTAAAAAATAATGTGCGACTCATACGCATATTTACATATATTTTTTATGTTGAAAAAAAGCAAAAGAGATCAAGTTGCATGGCATGATTTTTTCATTCTTCTGTATACAAACATATTCTTAGTACCAAATAACTTACGTTAACGTATCCTCGCCTTTCGTCTCCTTATCCTCACTGCTAATATTTGCATCTGATTTAAAGGTTTTTTCACATGACGAATAATCGAAACCATTATGGCAGGTTTCGTGTGAATCAGTTATGTTGAGAGAAGTGAGTTCCACTGAATTCGCCGGCATGATCGTCTCCCTATACCAGCAAACAAGGACTTTTATCAGATATAATCACCTGCTCTTGTCAGTTCAGAGCTGTCTGAAAAATACGATGGTGTTGATATAACTGTTACATTTTCATATATTGATTTGCTGTTAGCTATAGGATTTAAACTGTAATGCATGGTCACGCACGTTATGTTACCCCTAATTATATCAAACTAGCCTTATCAGATTTCACATATCCTTTACAGTTTATTAGCATGCACGCGTCATCATATGAGTATTATCATGAGTATCATTATAATTGTAAATACGGAGATTTATTTAACACATTACACCTTTACTTCAAACATTTCTATGTTCTTTGATACTTGAATTTCAAATGCAATACCGTGTGTGGAGTGCAGTTCATAGGCATAGACTAAAGATAAAGGCTTTATAGTTACAATCCAATTCTTTAAAATATCCCAAATTTCCAACAAAAGCATTTGTTTAATAAGATAGATGAGATATATTGGTATGTATTTGTATTTATAAACTGCATGCCTGATAACAATTAAATTAATTATATACGTCACAGCTGTGAACCTGACATGTAATGATAATCTGCTGTATGTTAATTACTAACCAGGAATCAAACCGTCAAATTTTGCCTTTTTCAACAAGAAACTTAAATAACATACTAACATATCACTATCCCGATAAATATATAGGATATAGACAACACTTGCGTGTATCGTGAAAAGTCTCTGGTATCAATTATTGTGAATGAACTCGGACCTAATATGAATCCCTGTCCCACACCTGTTACATCATCCTTTGTCATTGATATCTTTAAAGACTAAATCGTTGTATTTTATGTACAAAAGTATGATCGGAATTATCTTTCATGAGATGTGGTGACGTATGAAAAAAAAATCTTAAATCTTTAATGTTAAGATTGATACTGCGCATGCTTTGAGTGACTTCGTGACATATGACTGTGTTAATTAGTGACCGTACGATACAAAAGGCGATGTGTAAATTCACTTTAAAGGTGCATTGAACACACGCAACATTGTAAATGGGGAAAATAATTTAGTGTTGTATATAAGGTGTTTACATAATATAGGGCACCAGTACCAGTGATGCTGAATTAGGCATGGAGTCAACTGTCCACAGGTTAAGGTATATGTGTTAAAAGTCAAGGTCACGCTATGTGTCATTTCACTGAGGAACATCTTGTTGTGAAATTATGAAACAAAGTAGGTCAGAATTAAACATCGAATCAACTTGCCAAAGCTGAATGTCACTGGGTAAGTGGTCAAAGTCAAGGTCAAATTTACTCTATCATCACTGATGAAGAATGTGTTCTGAAATTATGATATAACATTTTTGAGAATCATACGTTTGAACTGACCAAATATCAAGGTCACTGGGTCAAAGGATCCAATTTTATATCTTTGCGCTGAGGAAGATTTTGCTATGAAATTATGAGGCAAAGTTGGTGAGAGATAAAGAAATAGTCATCTTATTAAAGTTCAAGGTCACTCTGTCAACGATCTAGTTTTAAAATGTTTCACTGATGAATATTTTTGGTGACATTATGAAGCAAATCTGGTGGAAATTCAACAATTTTATCTTACAATGACTTAACAAAGAAAAACTTGCCTTAAATAAATCCATGCTTCAATTTACCAGGAGTCAAGGTTAAAGGTCAAGGTTATTGGGTCAACAGGTTTGAGATCTAGGTTATTTTTTAATGAACCAAAATACATATACATATCTTTGCCAATATCGGCGTTTCAAGTTGATTTTTGTGTTACTTTTGTAAGTAGGAAATATCTTATAGTACGCTATTGCATGCTTTCACTATCTAATCCTTAAACTTACAGTTTATTTTATCTGTGTCTCTTTTCATTATTTATTCCTAAGGTGTTTAATTCCGCGTTAAGTCTTCCATAATTTAATTGGTTGTAATCCTGGCGTTACACCCGTCAGATTCCAGCTTATAGGAGGCCGATCAATTCAAATTTCAGAACGAAGTGGTCACTGTAGCCGATAGGACTTTCGTAGATATTTTGTCAAAAAGTCCAGTGTTCACAGCTTTCCGTAATACTGCTTTATTATCTTATGCTGTGTTTTTATTTCTTTTGTTATTTGTCCTGTATCCTTTTTTAATTAGATTTCTTCGCCATCGTTGTTTATTTAGAACAACAGCAGGTTTATTTTTATTTTTACTTTTTTATTTTATTTTTTTTTGTTTTGCCACGAATGTTTAACTATAATATCCATACTCCAGTTACAATGTAGCTGTTTCGAGTTGGCAACGCCTACCATTGGTAAGTTCATACAGAGCAAATGCCAAAGAGTGGTAATTGTATATAATATATTAAGCTGATACTGGATATGTTATTGAACCTTTCAGCCTGTCGACTGTTTGATTGTTGCAATAGATATTTCCATCAGCTGTTGGATGTGAAAGTGAGCTGAATATGAGCTTTAGATGTGGGTCATCAAATTTTGTATATGCGTGTTGCATGGGTAGGCATTACCCGAGGCTATGGTAATCATGGGTATCGTATAGTTATGAATGCATGCTGAGATACATATTTCTTATACCTGCACATTCAGAAAAAACAAACTGACTCGCTATCTTTAAGTTTCTTTGTTTATTTCCTTGGTTTTATCAGGCAATCGGCAGCCAGGGTCATTTTGAAGCAGGGTTTATTTGTAGTAGCTGGTGGTTACCTACCTCACTGAACAACATACGGAGGCCCGTTGCATACCACGCACAATAGTTAGGATAAAATGTCTCGTTCAAGAAAACACAACCAGGACAGCATGAACAGGCCCGTTTATCAGCTTCCCGAGAAACACAAACCGACACGGGTAGGGAGCATCGAAATACGTATCTCGGATCTTCATCTGATGTTACGCAGCCGGCATTCGAGGCTATTGAGCTATCTAATGTCTTATATAATATGACTGTAAATATGGCGGGGGAATAAATATTCGTGCATTGGCTACTTTGTGCTCGAAACAAGCAGAAAAAGGACCGTAGGTTTAATCCTAAATCATTCAAAGTATGTGGTATCACTTAATGCGCAATAAGATAAAGTTTTTGTTATTTTCTTTGCCTTCAATTTCTTGAACAAATATCTGATTTTTTAAAACATACGCGACATTGATATGGCCCATGTTCTGATGTGTTGTTCTGTGCTTGCTTTTCATTGGTGTTTGGCTGTTAAACTGAAGTTTTCACCAGAAAAACAATTCAATTCAACTGTTTTATTAGCATACACACTACTCTGTGTACACCATCACAAAATGAAATTCATTGTCAGTCCTAATAAGCCATGTACAGTGTATTCCCGTTTGAACGACTAAGGGGAGAGAAATAGTACTAAAGGTAAAGTTCTGTTTGCATTGCTGCCACACAGTTGTTGTATTTAAAGGACAAATATGTAACTTACTTTTGAAACAATGATAGGTTGGTAGCTTATTGTCATTGGCTCTCAATATCTCTATCGTCTCAAAGAATCCGCTGACATTATTTATTGTCTTGAATGTTTGGATTCTTGTGTACAAATGTCATTCTATCTAGTGTCTTTAATTTGTAATTTCAAAGGTTTGCCCGTCCGTCACAATGTACATGTTACCAGACACGTTTCTACCAGGGGACTATGTGACATACACAGGTAACCTGTCTTAAATGTATGTTTACTATGTATATAGATAATTGTACACCTGTATAGTATTTAGTATTCATTGTTGATACTTACCGAAATACTGTATGTCCGTAATTACCTGGACATAGTTCATTCTTATGCTTTATATTGTAAATAATAAGATAAGAACGCACTGTTCAACGCAATTCCTATATTTTATAAGTATTTTGGTTTGGTTTGGTTTATTTTGTTTAACGTCATATTAACAGCTAAGGTCATTTAAGGACGGCCTCTAGTGCGTGCGACATGCATGCGTGAGGTGAGTGCGTATGTGTGTTTTGAGAGGCTGCGGTATGTTCGTGTTAAGTCTCCTTGTGATAGGCCGGAACTTTTGCCGATTTATAGTGCTACCTCACTGAAGCATACTGCCGAAGACACCCATCAGCACACCCCACCCGGTCACATTATACTGACAACGGGCCAACCAGTCGTCCCACTCTTAATATGCTGAGCGCTAAGCAGGAGTAGCAACTACCATTTTTAAAGACTCTGGTATGTCTCGGCAGGGGGACACAACCCAAAGCCTTCCTCACAGGGGCGAACGCTCAACTAAAGGCCAAAAGTGAGGCAGTGTCAAGGGAGACATTAGGAAGAAGAAAGCTGTTCAGAAAGAATAGAAGATAAGACCCCTTTAGTCGCCTCTTACGATCATGCAATGGGGCAGCAGGTACAATTCTTAAACCCTCAATTCTTGAACCATGAATGGAACAGCACATCTAATCGAAATATTCCCAAATTTCTTGGGTTTTTTTTTCAAAGAGTGGTGTAAAATGTTGTATTTAGAGTTACCGATAAACAACAATATCAAATTATAGAAATAAGCAATATTTCCATTATTTTCAAATTTTCTTCACCTAATTGTAATTCTTTGAAATATCTGAATACCAACAAAATGTATAAACGAGAAATTATAATATTTTTTGTATACACAGACGACTCTTTAATTGAACTAATTTTATTTTGAGGGTTTGCTTTGAATTGGTGATGACATTAAAGAAATTACCAGTTTTCTCTATTATTCTATGGGTTTGCCTCTAAATTCCATTATATGGTTATATGCATTGTATATCAAATGAACGATTTCCCTGTATTTTTTTTGTTGTTTTTAAGTGCATTTAAACGTCCACATTTTGTGAAAAGACCCATTTTGACCCTTCGTGCCCCTACCCCTTTATTTCATTGATTACTCATTATTATTGACATTTGAGAGACGCCTATACACACAAGTATACATATTTACACAGACAGTGCATACCTCCTCGTTGTATGTGTTATTTGATCATCATAATGTGTCACGTGACCTTTTTTAATTCGGCATAGGGACATGCCAATAGTGTGTCTACATATCAGAATATTGGAGAATATGGCGTTATTTATTCTCCAACTTGTTGTTTTCCATTTATGGATATTTTCTATGTTGTTATGGGTATCATTATCCATTTCATCAGGTAAGAACTAATTCTGTATTATACCTTTATTGCACTGAAATTAATTGGTTTTACGGAAGTGGTATGTGTAAGCTATCCATGTTTATGTTTGCCCAAAAGCATTAAGAAAATTCAAGGCATAATAAGAATTTTGGAAAACACTTTCAATCTATGTACTTATTACAAATAATTACATTTATAAATGGTGTCTGTTATTCCCTCACTCCACCAATATGAGATTTCCAATGTTATACCGTTGTGTAATTGGCTGGTAACATTTATATGTTTACCTTATAATAACCTCCATGTACGGACAGTATACATAAATTTAAGTCGTAGTCTCGAAATAATCGCCTGACTTTTTCTTGAAAACATGAAAATGAATGAACTCATAAAACAGGTTAGTAGGGATATTATGTTTAACTCTTATTAATAATGCCTTTTAACCCAATAAGTTTATTCAGTTAACCTCATTTAAAAACACTGTGTTGGTTTTGTAATACATTGAGTAACGTTGTAACCGGTCATTAAAAAAACAATTGGCGGACGTTAAGTAATCTTAGCTTGTTTTGTTTCAAAATACTTGTTGTTCTCAAGACATGAATGAATGGTTTCGCATGCTATTCTCCATTGTGGCTAAGTATTTAATTAGTTCTGAACATTCTTATAATTATTCGAACTATTATGAGCGATAGGCGTGTCTCAATGCATATTGACGTACATATTTGTTACGCATGATATGTGAAACAAATTATATACAATGTAAACATATCCTGTTTAGTACTGCGCTATAGGAAGATAATGTTTTGGAAAACGTTCATCTTAAACACAGAAATTAATAAAAACATCAGGGCTTTGCTTTTGAGACGTCTGCTTTCTGCCTTTCCCATGAAATGACGCCCGTTCACTAGACGGCAAACGGACAAAAATGTAAAGTCAGTTGTCAAAAGCCCTATTGATGGTGAAACTGCATACGTGCGTACAACTCCCTACGTCTGATAAAATGGATGTTGTGTGTAACTTAATTGTAAGTATCAGAGAGAGCAGTACTATGGTCAAAAGTCACCTTGAGTAAACGTTGCAGGAAAAGTTGGTGTTTAAGGCTTGATAAAGGGGATATGATTAGCCTAGATGTGATCGCATTTCACTGGGCCACTGCTGATGCAAAATCACCTGATAGACAGGGCTTTTATATACACACCTTTACAATTTCATACACAATGGGCTTGATGGAAAGAAAGATATCAAACTTAAGTATGCACAATCTTATTAAAAATCTAGATGGTCGTTCTCACTGCGTTACATGAACATCTAACAACATTCAATAAGGGGTCACGTTCTGATGACCTTTTGGATTAGCAAATCAAATGACTACTTCCGGAATCTTGGAAGTGAATTGTATATGTCCGAATTAGCAAGACTGGAGTGCATAACGTGCCTTATCTGTCAATTTGTTTAAAGTCATTTTGTCCGACATACATATAGCTATATACATGTTGTGCCGAAATGGTTTACTTCATATGCATGCTGTGACAAAATGGTTTTCTTCTATGACATCGACAAATTGACAATTCGCACTGAAAGTGAAATACACACATCTCAACGGTCATCAGAACGTGACCCCTTATGGGATGTTGTTAGATGTTCATGTAACGTAGTGAGAATGACCATCTAGATTTTAATTAGATTGAGGTATGAAAGATATTGCAGAATTAAGGGAGAGAACGAAGGATAAGAGGATGGAGAACAATAACTGGAGAGACGGATATTTAGGGGAGTGGGGAAAGAAGATATG
The DNA here is from genome assembly GCF_902652985.1 of Pecten maximus. Taxonomy (NCBI): domain Eukaryota; kingdom Metazoa; phylum Mollusca; class Bivalvia; order Pectinida; family Pectinidae; genus Pecten; species Pecten maximus. Next base: position 33,706,383 of record NC_047016.1, on the reverse strand, counting down.
TGATCAGTGTACATGTTGTGTACTGATGAACTGTCAGCCAATGTAAACACAACACAAAGTTTGAATAAACTTTACTGTCAACCTAATGCACACGAGTGGTGTTATGTTACACTTTGTGTATATATTTGGTGCCCTCTTAAGGTTTTCGGCAATATATTTCAAGGTGAGTGATTGAGTCTGAATTAAAGCAAATATAGCTAAATAAAACGTTGGCGTATTAAAACAGAACCTGACAGTCCAATTTCAAGGACTCGAATCGGCAATAAACACTGAAGGAATAGTAAGTTTGTTCTTTGAATATTTATGATTGGTTTGGTTTATTTTGTTTAACGTCCTATTAACAGCTAAGGTCATTTAAGGACGGCCTCCCGTGCGTGCGACATGCATGCGTATCGTGAGTGCGTAACGTGTAACATGAATAGTTATGAGGATGAGACAGAACAATTTAAAGAGAGGATCGTGTTGGTCAAGAAATATATCACACTAACGTGTATTAATCCTCAAAGAAGGAAAGGTCCGTTAGCAGAGAACTATGATGGGATATGATTTGCGGAGATTATCGGCCCGCAACACGTGTTTGCGTTGTTACACAAAGTAAAACAAAAACCGCACGATGTTATTTTTAGCTCACCTGCCCGAAGGGCAAGTCAGCTTATGCCGTCGTCCGTCGTCCGTCCGGCCGTCCGGCTTCAACTTTTTCATTCAAACAACTTCTTCTCGATAACCAAGAGGCCCAGGGACTTGATATTGGGCCTGTAGCATAGTGGGGTGAAGGGCTACCAAGTTCGTTCAAGTGAATGACCTTGACCTTCATTCAAGGTCGCAGGGGTCAAATAGGCTATAATCTTCAAACAACTTCTTCTCAATAACCAAGAGGCCCAGGGACTTGATATTAGGCCTGTAGTATGCTGGGGTAAAGGGCTATCAAGTTTGTTCAAATAAATGACCTTGACCTTCATTCAAGGTCACATGGGTCAAATAGGCTATAATCTTCAAACGACTTCTTCCCAATAACCATGAGGCCCAGAGACTTGATATTGGGCCTGTAGCATGCTGGGGTAAAGGGCTACCAAGTTTGTTCAAATGAATGACCTTGACCTTCATTCAAGGTCACATGCGTCAAATCGGCTAATATCTTCAAGCAACTTCTTCTCAAACACCAAGAGGCTCAGGCACTTGAGGTTGGGCCTGTCTGTAGCATGCTGGGGTGTAGGGCTATCGAGTGTATTCAAATGAATGACTTTGATCTGCATTCAAGGTCCCAGGGGTGAAATATTTTCAAATCTTGTGATAGCCAAGAGTCACCAAGACCCGATATTAGGCCAATAATATGCATTGAATAAATTGGTTATCAGCATAGTATCTGTAGAAATGACCTCAATCAACTGCAAATTTGCTGTAGAACCAGGTGAGCGAAACAGGCCCATTGGGCCTCTTGTTTGGCGGATCGACTGGCTTTGGTCGCAGAGGCCTACGTTAACATGAAGGTCGATACACAATGCAACCCAACTCAAGCGGTAACCGGTGGGATTGTTTGTTGGTAGGCTGTGTCACCACAACCTAAAGCTTAATGTAATGGAAGAAATCCTCAGACTTTTGGGAACGCTGTAGACATCGCTATGGCGGAGCGACATCCATCTTAGGTCTAATATATCGGGTAGGGATACTGGCAGCAGAGTAAAACTGAATAAAAAAGTCAAGGGCAAGCAGTAAGGGATGTTGACAATACTAGAGCTGCTTGGAAGTGCTACAATTGTGGCTAGACAGGACATAATCAATGCTTGATTAATAAGGGAAGGACAGATAAGATATGTTCTGCCAGTTACAACATGAATGTCCCAGAAGTAGACGACGAAAACCTAGTTTGATAGCTCCCCTGGATGGGGTATGTAGATTACTATCTTGGATGAGAAAGAAGAACAATATCGGAGAGACTTGGTAAGTTGGGGAAGTGGAGATAGCAGAGATGTAACCTGCAAGTAGTACTAATAAACTGTTTGCCAATTTAAACACAATGTGAAGTACTTATATAATTACATGTGATTTCAAGTTGAGGTACTGGTGTGTGTCTGATTTTTTGCCTGAAAATCTACGATTTATGGTCCAATTCGACCGAATTGTAGTCAGAGTCGGGAAAAACTTCTGTCTACTTTACTCTTTTGCTAATATTAGTAAGATTCGGCCTATGTCACCAACAAACTCAGGTGGAAAATAAGGTTCTATACCTCGTTACTATTTCCAAGATATCATTAACATACTTTCTCCATACTCTGTGACAACACACAATCAGATTGATTCCTGTTCCAAATGGTTCATAAACAGTTTAGCAATTGGTGATAAAGGGCTTCTCATTGCTTATTTGTTTGAAAATGACAACCCTAAAAGTAGTTTATGTAAAAAATAAATCCTAAAAATTCAGCCTCGTCGTCTGATGAGGTAGTGATAAGGAACACGGCATCAAGCGAAATTCTTAACAAGGCTTTCAATTTCTGCTTTCACAATCAATAACCCAAGTATATCAGCCAGCCAGTAGATACATTCTACGCAATGGAACCCGTGTCATTCACAATTAATGGTATTGGGTAGTCCCGCTTCTGGATTTCGGCGTAGAATATATACGAGATCAGTTTTTCGATGTTGGGTAGACTGTTTGAACTATTACCCACTAAGGGTGACTCATTGTTCTTTTATGGAATTTAGGTAAGACAGCAGTATGCTCCAGTGAGGTAGCACTATAAATCGGCAAAAGTTCCGGCCTATCACAAGGAGACTTAACACGAACATACTGCAGCCTCCCAAAACACACATACGCACTCACCACACACACGCATGTTGCACGCACGGGAGGCCGTCCTTAAATGACCTTAGCTGTTAATAGGACGTTAAGCAAAATAAACCAAACCAAACCAAACATTGCTATTAAATGCGTGACCTTGTCGTCGTCGTCGTCGTCGTCGTCATTTTGTTTTATATATTGTTGAGTTTTATTTCAAAGGAGTATCGAGACCGTTCTTCCTAGGAAGAATGAGTAGAAAAAAATCAACCTTCCATGCAGCAATAGTGATTTATATGAACGAAAATGCATCTTGATATTTTGATACCTGGCGTTACACTTTCGTTCCATAGCGGTTTTCAAAATTAACAAAAACCATATTGCGATAACATACTTGTCATTTTATGTAGTTTTTATTTGGACAAGCAGTGTATAATTTATACTTTTCAATGATATCGTCAATCAAAAACCTGAATGTAAACTTGTTCTCCTTTGCCTCAATGTTATATGTACCTGACCCAAAACTGGTATCAAATAATACGTATATAAACTTGTTTTAGATGCGTCTATCCTTGTTTCCGTGGACCAGTATGATCAGGATACCAACAATGGAGGCGGTATATATTTTTACAAGGGCGATGGCAACAGTGCCACGGCGACATCACCATACAATTTCACCTCACTTGCATTGACCAACGTCCAAATCAGAAGTATGGATGTTAATGCAGCTGATGGATCCATTTATTTCTTTGATATTACTTCTCTATGTATAGACCGTTTTCAATCTGGAAACATCGATAATGTCAACTGTGGGATTTCCAGCTCAGTTTTCACCTCAATAGCATATGATTGGGTAAGTGGGAACATGTACTGGACGGACGGCTTCTTTAACTGGATCGCGGTTCAGCCTGTTGATACTACGGATCGGAGCATGTACAGGGTCATAATCCAGGACGATATAGAAACACCCAGAGCAATGGCGTTGGATTCGCAAGCAGGGTAAGATCTGTAGGATTATGCTACATGATACTAATAGGTGCCACTGCACCAATTGATTTGGAGAGATTTTAAGAAGACTACTCTTGAGTTGTAATTAAATTATATAAGGCTCCCTCTGATTGAAAGTCCAAACACAGGTAAACACACCTCAGTTGAATACTGTTGCGAGTGGATAATGAATATAAGAAAAAAATATAAAAATTATAGTGTGTTCTCGGAATTTGATATGTTTGAAATTATAAAGTATTTTGTTATTGTTGTCTTTTATTTAATTAAGTGTTATATACACTTAAGAAAAAAACTTATATAGAATACCCCCGTTGGATAACGCTTTAACAAAAATGTCAGTAAGCATGACAGTAAATACTTGTGTACTTGATGTAAATCAAGTACAAGGCATTTTGGCTAAACCTTTCAGATATATATTTTGGTTTGATACACCAACATCTGGCCACCGAATTGAACGAGCGCAAATGGATGGAACAAGCCGAATTCCAATTGTCACCACCAGTTTGTTAATTTTAGAAGATATTGAAACAGACACTGTCGAACGAAGACTATATTGGACAGACCGCTGGAGAAACTCTATAGAATCCTCAATGTATGATGGAACGGACCGAAAAATTGTCTTTAAACAGTTGAATTTCGAGTTCCGTTACATTGCAGTAGACACGGTAATTCAAGCTTTCATATTATTTAAATCCTTACTAGAATAATATTCTTATTTTTAATTAAACGACATAAGCATAACACATTACAGTTCCAAATGCATAAATGAAAGTGAACTACTTTTTTCTGTAAACTATAGTTCAATGTCGACAAAGATATATATTTAAAACAACCTTAATGTACATGCTTTGTCCTTACAAATTACTTTGGTTTCAGGGACATGTTTGTGCAACCATACATGATGAAAATGGTTGGATTTGCATTGTCAAGTCAACAGGCCTGGTTGCTCTGTATCGCTCCGTAGAAGTTCCTTCCTCAAATCCAGTCGTTATTACCATGTTTAAAAAAGAACTACAGCCTGTTCTTCGGGGTTTGGTTTGGTTTATTTTATTTAACGTCCTATTAACATCTAAGGTCATTTAAGGACGGCCTCCCGTGCATGCGACATGTATGCGTGTGGTGAGTGCGTCTGTGTGTTTTGGGAGGCGTTCTACGGGGTAATTTTTATTTTGTTGATGTTTTTAGGTCACCTGAGATAAAGTCTCAAGTGACCTATTCTTATCGCCATTTGTCCGTTGTCGTCCGTCGTCCGTCGTCTGTCGTCCGTCGTGCGTCGTCCGTCCGTAAACAATTTACATTTTCAACTTCTTCTCCAAATCCACTGAACTAAATTCAATGAAATTTGGCTAAAGGTCAACCAAAATTGTGAATTATATGGTCCCCATCCCCCAGGGGCCTGAGGGGCGGGGCCAAAAAGTGTCAAATTGACTAAAACTTCAAAAATCTTCTTCTCTACTCTCAGGTAAGGTGGAATCAAACACTCTTCATAGATGAAAGGGTCTTAAGGTGCTTTACCAAAATTGTGAATTTCATGACCCTGGGGTATCATCTTTGCCCCTTGGGAGTGGGTAAACTTTAATATAGTTTATATAGGGAAGTCACATTTTTGACTATTATTTGTTGGATTTGTGTTGGAATTCATTCTAACTTGGTTCAAATTATCAGCATAGGATGACAGTTTGATGGTATGTACATGTTGGCCCTGGTTGACCCCCAGGGGCTGGTGGGCGGGGCCAAAAAGGGTCAAATTGACTGAAATTTCAAAAATCTTCTTCTCTACTATCAGATATGTTAGAATCAAATACTCTTCATAGATGGAAGGTTCTTAATGTGCCTTACGAAAATTGTGAATTTCATGACCCTGGGGTCTCACGTTTGCACCAGGGGAGGGGGTAAACTTTACTATAGTTTATATAGGGAAATCACATTTTTGACTAATATTTGTTGGATTTCAATTGGAATTCATTCTTACTTGGTTCAAATTATCAGCTTGGTTCAAATTATCAGCTTGGGATGACAGTTTGATGGTATGTACATGTTGGCCCTGGTTGACCCCCAGGGGCTGGTGGGCGGGGCAAAAAAAGGGTCAAATTGACTGAAATTTCAAAAATCTTCTTCTTTACTCTCAGATATGGTAGAATCAAATACTCTTCATAGATGGAAGGTTCTTAATGTGCTTTACAAAAATTGTGAATTTCATGACCCTGGGGTCTCACGTTTGCCCCTGGGGATGAAGTAAACTTTACTATATTTTATATAGGGAAATCACATTTTTGACTATTATTTGTTGGATTTCAATTGGAATTCATTCTAACTTGGTTCAAATTATCAGCTTGGGATGACAGTTTGATGGTATGTACATGTTTGCCCTGACTGACCCCCAGGGGCTGATGGGGGGGGGGGGCAAAAAGGGTCAAATTAACTGAAATTTTAAAGATCCTCTTCTTACAACCCAAATCAGGTAGAATCAAATACTCTTCATAGATGGAAGGGTCTTAAGGTGCTTTACCATAATTGTGAATTTCCTAGCCCTGGGGTCTCATGTTTGCCCCATGGGAGGGGATAAACTTTACTATAGTAGTAGGGAAATCACATTTTTGACTATCATTTGTTTTATTTGTTTTGAAATTCATTCTAAATTTGTTAACATTATCAGCATGGGATGATTGCATGTTTAACGGTATGCACATATTGGCCCTGACTGATCCCTTAGACTGATGGGTCAGGCCAAAAAGTGTCAATCAAATTTACTGAAATATTTCAAAAATCAGGTGACCGTTAAGGCCCATGGGCCTCTTGTTAATGGATGCAGACATTATTTGTCTCCATATCCATGTATGATTTATTGATAAAGATGATTCAATTCGTAAGTAGCTCCAATGACTTTTCCGAAATTACTATAAAAAAATATATCTCGAATATATCAAAGGTCTTTTGTGGCCTATATTTCAATTCTGTTTCGTTATACGAATGTCTGTAAATACATTGGCTGGTCATTTTCATATTTTATTTCTTTCTTTTTTAGATTTTACTGTTCTAATGATCCATCATATGGATCGTTAATGTTGATTCAAGAAAGTATCAGTTGGAATTTGCACGTGAATTAGATAATATAGGTTCCTTTTATCCTCCTTTAAAAGATTCATTCATTTCAAAAGATTTATTCATTTCAAAGGGACTTTTTTTTGCTCTTATTCTTCGAAGATTTAGATAAAGACATGAAATATCTTGATGTTTCGACAAATACGATATGTACAGTTTATATCGTATAATCCTTATAATGATGACTTTTCATATTTTTTTCGGCTATGGCTACATTGTATCAAAATTTTTGAAAACCAGTCAGATTATTCAGCATAATTCTGCTACACAATATGTCCTTGAGAGACATTATGTTTATGCATGAGACATACCAAATTATCTTTGCACCTTTACATTTTCTAATCACAAATGAGAATACAGTTTTGATAGAATAAACATGTTATTTTTATATGTATACAATGTAGATAGTTGCATGACATTGGCATGTGAACACTTCTGTGTAAATATCCAACCCAGTGGTAAATGCATGTGTAAAGAGGGATATACGCTGGATACAGACGGATTACACTGTTCAGGTATAGTAACAACTCAGTTATGATACATGATATATAGTGTAGATACCCCATTCATGACTGTTATAGTGAAAATCATAACCAAGATTCCTTACGTTTAGTTTGTTGGTACAAATGAATGTTACATTTTAACATTTTAAAACAGATTCCAATCTCTTTATCTTTGTTACTCATGCATGTTTTCTCTTTCACACTTTTGGCCCAAAATGACCAATGACAATGTCATAAATAATGCTGCTGTCGGGCTAAATCGAACCCTATTGGAAAAGGGACATTACGAAAAATGAATGAGGTACATAAAACGAAATATGTTACGGTTATACACATAGTGAACTTTTATATACAGTACTAGTATATATATAGAGACGTAAACTAAATCTAGTCATTATTGCAATTGTGTCTTGGCTAAAACTGTTCTTCTGTCACAAAAACCCTTTGTTTAATCTGTACTTGTTCCAGAAAATCACCTACTTTACAGTAAAGCAATTGTAGTTTCCAATGCCACCAACATATGTATGCTGAGTTTCCGCACAGTTACTAGCCACAGTGATCCTCTTCGTTGTGTTGGTAACGTTGTACAAGGTTGTCAGCTTCTGACTGTCGACACCAGTAACAAACTTATCTACTACGTGGACACGACATCAAACTTCATCAGAGAATACAACACAGCTACAGACGGAAACCGACAAATTACAACAGTGGGGACAGTGTCGGGTAAGTACAACAAATGTATAAATATTTAAGATATTTACGAATACTTCGGTTTTGGTTTTGGTTTTATTAATTTAACGTCCTATTGATAGCTAAGGTCATTTAATGTCTAAAGGACGGCCTCCCGTGCGTGCGACATGCTTGCGTGTGGTGAGTGCGTATGTGTTTTTTGGGAGGCTGCGGTGTGTTCGTGTTAAGTCTCCTTGTTATAGGCCGGAACTGTTGCCGATTTAAAGTACTACCTCACTGAAGCATACTGCCGAAGACACCCAGCAGGACACCCCACCCGGTCACATTATACTGAGAACGAGCAAACCAGTCGTCCCACTCCTAATGTGCTTAGCGCTAAGCAGGAGCAGCAACTACCATTTTTAAAGACTCTGGTATGTCTCAGCCAGGGGACAGAACCAAAAGCCTTCCTCACATGGGCGAACGCTCAACTCAAGGCCAAAAGGGAGGCGTTGTCAAGGGAGACATTGGGAAGAAGAAAGTTGTTAAGAAAGAAGAGAAAAGATAAGATCGCAGATTTAGTCGCCTCTTACGATCATGCAATGGGGGCAGCAGGTTCAATTCTTACGCCCTACCATGATTAATAAACAGTACATGATGAAGGGTTGCTTATGGAATTGAATGCGGATTAATGTTTACATTTTCCCCTGCAGTCTCTGAGAATTTTATTTTATTTTTTTTACAATAATTTGAATAGAAAAACTGAAAGAAAGATAAAATACTTGATATATTGAATATTTACATGTAAATAGTCATAAGTACTATATCCGGTGTCGGTTATCCTTCAATTAATTTTATAGGGATGGTGTTTGACTGGACAGATGGAAATCTGTATTGGTCGGAATCTACCACAGGCAAGGTGAAATACGTTACCATAGCAACTGATTTTGCCAAGGAGCTAGTACAAGTCTCTTCACCTCCTTCTCACCTAACTATAGATCCACACACCAGGTATGCTATATTGATTGGCACAAGTTGCTAAAATTTCTGTCTGTTCTGCACCTTTTAAGAACTCTTTCTATTGACATGAAATATGTTGATAGCATTAAAATATTTCCATGTGGTCAATCTGTACAAGCGAAACTTGTGAGAATAACCCCGGCAGATACAAATTAGACCACATAAATAAAGCACTTTAGTCAATCCGAAACTGAAGCCCCACGCGATCACTGATTTTATGCGAATAATTGGGTAAATACACGGGAGTGTAAGGCCTCCACTTTTAATTTCTGCCTTAATATCATGTTTGTATACAAATTAGATTCTAGAGTACGGTTTTCATAAGAACATACACTTTAAGTGGAGATTTTGGTGCATTTTTTGCATAATGTATATTCACGTAGGATTATGTGCAATCCTAAGGTGTGCGGAATATCCCAAGACAATTGAATATAATACAGAAATTATATTGTGGGTGCCGGAAATGATGTTCTTTGGACATTTGTTATGAAAGCCTTTGTTTCCTCTTCCTCTATAGGACACTTTTCTGGGTGGAAGGAACGAGTGGATATATAATGAGGATTGTTTCCATGTCACTGCTCAGCAAAGAGCAATCCGTGATAATGAGCCATCCATCACCTGCTTATATAAAGGACATATTCTTTGATGTTTCAAGCGACAGGTATTTATTAAAAAGATGTTTTATTTAATTAGAATATTTCTATTTCTCAATAATAAAGTCACATGATTTCAGCTTTAATTAAGTGATGATGTAAAAACTATTTCAGTCGGTATCTGAGAAATGCCTTGTACTGTTTAACTGTTCCATCTATTATATAATGCAATTTAAATGATTGATTCATGAAAAGTTGAAGATTGAAATAAATTGTCCTTTCAATAGAGTATTCTAAGTAAGTGGAAAATGCATATTACATATTATTAGTGAAATAAAGGTACTGTATATGGTTAAACAATAAAATAGAAATGGTATTTTCAAGGAAATTAATCAAATGATTCTTTATTTCTGAAATTCAATAAAATATGTTCCATTATTTTTACTCTTCATTGTCAGTTTTATCTTTGGGTATTGACGTTCCTATTGTTTTCTCTCATTTTATTTTACAGGGTGTACTTCGTCCATTCCGACAAGCTCTTAAGCATTACACGTAATGGAAGTGATTCACATAACTACTACACGGGTCTTCAGTCTGTGGAGAAATTTGTGATGTACAAGGTACGTTCATCGTGATAGATTTGTGAAAGCTTTTTTTTTTAAAACAAAAGGAATAGATTTTGTCTAATGTTACCATTCAATTATAAGTGAAAACATGCTAATCATTAGCATTTCATTTAACATTCAAAATAGGATTGAAGAAATATACAAAAAGTGGCATGTCTTTGCCTTTAATGAAATGGTTTCTTCCCAACTTTAAGTATCGTTGATAAAGAAATCTATAAAAATTATTGAAAAAAAAGCATTATTTGTAAGCATAATCTTGGCAACTTACAGGATTTTTTTTTTCCATCGGCTTAACTGAAGTCCTTTTAGACCCGAACCAAAACAAAAATGACCTACTACATTTTGATAGACCCACTGTATGTCAAAGATATGAAACGTGTTACTCTGCCTCCTATTGATAGTGGATTTGAACTAATGATGGAATCGGTTTAAGCTCACACTAATCCATTTTGAATGATTCAGTATGAAATGAATCCAAATCCAATAATAGATGATATTAGTTTATCCCCATTTTAATTGTTGGTTTTGCTGAGGGATGCAATATGAAAGTATGGCAGTAACAAGAATATATTACATATATTACATTCAGACAAGATTCAATCAGTTCTTGTCTCCTTTCTTTTTCAAATAAAACCTTATAGTGCCTGATAACTAACAATATGAATTCCTTCACCAAATGTGTGTTTTGTACAATATTAGTACACGAAGAAAAACGTGAGATTGGTTTTCAGAAATATGCCATCTGGTCTACAACTACAAGTTCAATTGTGTATTCAATTTCTCTGATACACAACTCTCTACGAACCACCAGTTTAACAAACAACATCGGAGTGATCACTGGATTAGCAGTGTATGATGAAACACTGCAAAGACTCTCAAAAGGTACCTTACTTTGATTTCCACAGATGATAGAAAAATCAGTTTTCTAACAACGTTATTTTGTTCCTATTAAATATCATGGTCAAGATGACATAGCAGAAATCAATCTTAACCTAAATATCTTACAAATTCTAAATCATTTGAACGTTTGAAATCGGTTGAAAACAAGTTAAACAAAAATAGAAAAGTATATGGTGATATATTGACATAAGTGTCTGTGACACTTGTTCCTATTTCCGCCATCGTCTTCTTTATTGAATGTATATTCAATATGCTTGAAATGAAAAATAAAAGAAAGTTTTAAATAACTTCTTCCTAAACAAATGCACACACATATCTGACATTTGATTTCTGTGCTGATTCTGTACTGTGGTGTTATGTATAGGTCCATGTTCTCATCTGAATGGTGGATGTAAACAACTTTGCATGACTGGTATTGGCGGAAGTGTTGTTTGCGCATGCACATATGGATTGACTCTTCAAACCGATGGGAAAAGTTGTGGCAGTGGTAATTTGATAGCTAATTGCATAATTTAATGTTAAACTTCGATTGAAGGAATGATAAATTTACTTCAACTACTAACTCTGTATGATATTTAAAAGTATACACAACACTATTATATATATTTGTATATCTTTTTCAGTACCATTATCCACTAACTTCCTGCTAGTGTCCGACTTCAGCCATGGCAAATTATTTCAAATATCTACAACGAATGCACAAATAACAGTCTTGGACATAAGTCCTATTAGACAACCAGTTGATATGATGTACGACCCCAAAACATCGTTTTTGTTTTGGACTGATTTGAGTGAAGGAAGCATTATGAAGTCTACACTAAATGGAACTGATGTCGACACGCTTTTCACAGCAACAGGTAAACATTATCTCGCAATTCATTTTGATACTTTGCTTAGGTTTATAAGTTATGCTTTCCTTTTTTTTTTTTTTTGAACGCTTAACGAAATTGAGAAGTTGACAGTAAAATTTAAAATGCCAGTTTTTAACAAAGGATCGAATATTCCTTCATTTGTTGTTTTGTTAAAATATATATTCATATCGGTATAATTCTAGACTAATGAAGACAATTTAGGTTCATTTCGATTGATATAATTATAACCCCTAACAACGTTTGGGAATTACGCTATTGTTTTCCATCTATTTATCAGAGTCCGGAATATCTTGACTTGAGTAATCGTCCTAAATATGCCATCTTAAATACTCCCTAATGCTAGGCATGTAGACATTGTTCGAACCTTATCATGGAGTCATGTCCATTTCAAAGCAAATACTATCTTGTCACTTTCTCCTATATTGTTGTCATGGATCTTGGTTTAATTCATTTTAAAATAAACTGTTTATTTTACCTGTAATTGGGGATTGCGAATAAAACTGCACTGGGCCTTAACATTGATGTGACCGTGCAATCTAAAACTCTAATTGGTTAAAATATGACAGAACCCGCAAAATTTTGTCGGAACACTTCTAAACTATTAGGTCAATTACATAAACGCTAGTATGCATAATTAATATTTGCTTTGTATAAATCATTCCTTTCCTTTCAAACTGTATTTGTAAATAGAGTGGGGAATGGCTTATGAAAAAATACACAGAGGTAAAGCTACAAATGCCCATTGACATGGTCATTAGAGCTCACTTTGATTAGTCAACATGTACAGCTATTGCCGAGTAAACCAAAATTTGTATGTCGAAATTTTGAAATGTTCAATACTCTCTGTTGATCTGATTGGTTTTAAACTTATTTACTTTTATTTTTGTATCTTCCAATGTTTCATTTATAGTTTCCTTTCTGTAGAATTACATTGCATGATATCTCAAGAGCTAATTATTTATTTCTACTTATATATTTTTCTCAGGTGGTGATTCGTTTCCAACTGTCCTAGCCATGGATCATTCAAGCGGTATTCTTTACTATGCCGTACAAGGTGAAGCCGGCACGACATCCCCTGGTAGTGTTGGTGTATTGCAACCTTCTACAGGATTGGCTAAAACTTTGGTGGAAAACTTAAACATTGTATACGGCTTAGTTCTGCATCCATCAAAGGGGTAAGTAGTAGTCATTAGATACCTACATTATTATATATATCACATAATAATGCTATAAAATAATATCAGTATAAAGCAAACTTAATGTAACAAAGTTGCAGTTCTGTCTCCAATTTACCCGCCAATTTGGAAATAACCTTTGCAGTCACATGATTTCACAGTCTTTCACATTATTTTAGAAATATATAAAATGGGGATGAATGTTCCTCTTTCTTAACTCCAGTTAACACAGTTAAAATATTCGACACCAAGTTACTACCTTTAATGACAAAAATCCATTTTTACATATTGATTACGATTTCAAAACATTTACAACTATAATTCATGATATTGATTTGCTCCACAGTCACACTCTCCAGAAACTGTCGAGCGTTTCCTGAAAATCAATTATATAACTGAAAATATATAATCGATATTGAAGCGATGCCTTCGAGACCCTGCTTACATTTCAAGTATAAGTACGATGTTGTCTGCGTAATTTTTGAGGCATGATTCTTTCCATTGGCATGGCATCTTTGGTTTTAATGTAGGTATTATATTGCTCATAAGCCCCGAATCAAGCACATTACTAATATCAAATACTTTGTATATTATTACATCATTATGCCTACGGATGATATATTCAATACAGGATAGATCATAGTACATTTATTGTATATATAATCTTCGACGGGAACCTGTTGTGAGTGTCAATATAAATTAAAATCGATTAAAGGGATTTAACGAATTGATACGAGTGTAAGATTCTATCTAACAAATGTCTCATTTCTATGATGTAAAAACCAGTTGTTTTTATTTGGCTTTCGAAAAAAATAAAAAATAAAGCAAATCTTCAACGACAACATTATGATATCTATGTCCTGACTATAGGGAATTACAACAATTATGAAAGAAGTTACACTAATGATAAAAAACAGTTTGCCCGGGAGGTGACGGGGCAGGTTACCTAATACATTTTGTATGTCCCCTCTCACGATCGGAGATTAGAACCCCGCTCGCTAAGATGTCGTTCGAGCCCACTACGGCACCCGACAACCTAACATGCCCCCCCACACACACACACACACACACACACACACACACACACACACCTACCTTCACCCCACCCCCCTGAGTTCTTCGTAGTTATGAAATTTGTTTTGAAATATGACGCATTATATCATATACAGACAATAAGCGTACATTAACTGTAAACTTACCCTTGATAATTTGTGTATCATCCCCTCAGGTTTATGTTCTACACGGATCATGATAAAGACGATTCATTCTTAAACATTGTCCGAGCTTCTATGAACGGGATGTCTCCAAGAGTCGTAATCGCCCTGGATCCCGACGACTTCCTCACAAACCTTGCTATTGACTACGCAGGCAAGTAAATTTCATGATTTAGAACATGCCTTATGTCATATTAACCAAAAGTTCATACATATGAAATGTGTAACTATAAAAACGTACATGTTTACGTAAATGGTAAGACAAATAAACCGATACAAAAACATCTAATTGTCATTGGATTAATGTTATAAGGAAGTATTTTATTTCTCTTATCTTCCTTTGTTATTTAAGATATGATTATTTTGACAGCTGACAGACTGTACTGGTCATCACTAAGGGGAGATATTGAGTCCAGTAGTCTTTCTGGTACTTCTCGGACTACCTTCAACACCCCTTTTACACGGATACGGTCTATAGCTATAGCTGGAGGTTCTATGTATATTACGTCTGAAAAGAAACAGTGAGTGACTTGCATGTATTTCATAACAACGGGATATTTTATGAGGATACTTGTACTCATACCCATATGTAAAATAACTTACAATCAATTATTTTAGTCCATAAGATCATGTTAACTTCAAAATGTGATTGTTTTTTCTAATTTAAGAATTGCGTTTCAAAGTATTTCAAATAGATCTACTTTAAATTTACATTGTTTTCAGTAAAGTAGTTAAAATGAATCTGAGGACTGAAACAGAAGTTACTTTTATGGCAGACAACACCGAATTGGGGTTTTTGATCAACGTATTTGTGTATCCGGGACAAGTGCAACCAGGTAAGCTATTGTTGTCAACCTATATCTGTAATGTTTGCCTGCCATGTGTTCTTGAGTTTATATCTATAAATATGCTTTAATCATGATGCGATTAATCCGTAATGTAATTCGGCTTTTATCTGGTAAACTATGACCCCATATGCATGGATCGGCTTAAGGTTTGAGGCTGCAAAATGAGATGCGAAATTATAATATGTATGTGTATGAAAAACGTATATTTTAATCCATATTTAGGCATATTGGCAGTTAAATAACATAAGAACAAAGCTGCGTGATGAAGATATTAATATTTTTCAATCATTATGGTGTAGTTCGTTTATAATTTCTGTAAATATCCCACTTAAGAACAAAATATGCCTGATATGAATCCACAACTGATTGGAAGATGAGATGACGTCACATGACTTATCTGGTTTGTGCAATTAGCATTATACATAACAGGCATGTATAAAATGGATGATTACATAACGTACTAATGTAGTATATATGAATACTTAACAATGTCTTTCAAATTATCAAAATGTAAACAAAATACTTTTTTAATGACTAGTGAGTTCCGTATGTGCAAACAACAATGGCGGATGTAGTACCTTCTGTCTGCCCAAATCATCTCCTTCTTCATCATACTGCGCATGTCAGGATGGTACAGATCTCAAGTCAGACGATCCTCATACGTGCGAAGGAGGTAAATACAATTTTCTTTGAAGCGTATACTAGTATATTTGAGAATTAGAGTATATATGTATATGTTTACAGCTTTCATTTTATGGATAGTATACTTTTATTATATTTTTATAATGTCGTAGTACATAAAATCTAATTTACAGTAACACGCTGCCCATTAGATATACCAAATGGAAAGTTTGAAGACTCGTGTACACGTTACCCAGCGGATGTGTGTACGTTCCAATGTGAATTGGGTTATACCAGGAAAGCAGCGTCAAACACAGTGACTTGTGGACAGGATGGACAGTGGAATGGCAATGCACAACTGTTCTGTCAACGTAAGTGCAGAGTGTCACAAGAATGACAATTTTAATTTTTCTTGATTTCTAGTATACTTGGTATCCTACTATGCATTTTTATCACGGACAATATTCCATTCACAGATAAAACTTTGTTTTGTCCATCGGACATACCGAATGGAGAGTTTGATAGCACGTGCACACGTAACGCCGCTGACGTGTGTACTTTCCATTGTCATCAGGGGTATACAAGTACGGTATCATCCAACACAGTGACGTGTGGACAGGACAGGAATTGGAATGAAAATATACAACTGCTCTGTCAACGTAAGTATGTAATAATTTGGAACAAGCTATAGCATAACTTTATATTGATATTACTTTCACCGAATTTTCTCTAAAATTATAAATTTCAAAACAATTATCATAAACAGGATTAAAAAAACGACGTTATATATTTTCTGACGTGTTATTTCATTCGGACTGATATAGAAACTCGTGAACATTTTTAGCTCACCTGGTCCGAAGGACCAAGGTTGAGCTTATGCCATACCGTTGCGTCCGTCGTCCGTCCGTCCGTCAACAATTGACTTCTTCTTCATAACCACTGATCAGAATTTGACCAAATTTTGTCAGAAGTATCCCTAAGGGGTGTGGACTCAAAATTGTACAAATAGTGGGGCTGATCCCCCAGGGGTCTGAGGGGCGAGGCCAAAAGGGGTCAATTTGGCTCTATTAATATAAACGACCTCTTCTCTGAAACCAAGCAAAGGATATCGCTCCTATTTGCCTGGTAGCATCACTATGGGGTGAGGATTCAAAATTGTACAAATGGTGGGGCTGACCCCCTGGGGGCCTGAGGGGCGGGGCCAAAATGGGTCAATATACCTATATTGATATTAACGACTTCTTCTCTGAAACCAAGCAATGGATATCGCTCCTATTTGCCTGGTAGCATCACTATGGGGTGGGGATTCAAAATTGTACAAATGATGGGGCTGACCCCCTTGGGGCCTGATGGGCGGGGCCAAATGTGGTCAATTGGGCTATATTGATATAAACGACTTCTTCACTGAAACCGAGCAATGGATATTGCTCATATTTGCCTGGTAGCATCACTATAGGGTGGGGATTCAAAATTGTACAAATGGTGAGGCTGACCCCAAGGGGGCCTGAGGGGTGGGGCCAAGAGGGGTCAATTTGGCTAAATTGATATGAACAACTTCTCTTCTGAAACCATCAATTGATATTGCTCATATTTGACTGTGAGCATCCCTTTGGAGTCGGGATTCAAAATTGTACAAATAGTGGGGCCGACCTCCCTCGGGGCTGAGAGGCGGGGCCAAAAGGGGTCAATTTAGTTAAATTGATATAAACAACTTCTCTGAAACTAATCAATGGATATCACTCACATTTGTATGGTAGCATGGTCATGGGGTTGGAATTCAAAATTGTACAAATTTTAGGGTTGACCCCACCAAGGGGCTGAAGGGGTGGGGCCAAAAGGGGTCTATTTGGCTAAATTGATATGAACAACTTCTTCTCTGAAACAGCTCATATTTGACTGGTTGCATTCTGTTGGGTAAGGATTCAAAATTTTATAAAGGAAGGAACTGACCTCCCGGGTGCAGAGGGCGGGGTCAAAAGGGGTCAGTTGGTTTAAACAACTTCTTCTCTGAAACTAAGCAATGGATATCACTCACAATTGTGTGGTATCATCCCTAAGGCTAAGGGGTTGCGCCAAAAGTCGATTTCATTTCATGAATTAATGCATTTTTTAGCATACCTCACGTACCCATATAAAATGCCTATGATATATTGACATAGCAATACCAGTGACAAATATACTTAATCATCATTCTTGTTTCATATATCATGAAATCCAGGTGAGCGATACAGGCCCTCTGTGCCTCTTGTTCTATGTAAGTTGAGTGAAAATTTATATCCCGATAACTTGTATTTATTGTAGTTGAAAATAACCCCATGGAAAGTCCTGACAGTCACCAGATAATGATATACATAGGAGCAGGACTTGCTGGACTGGTAATCATATCGGTCACAATAGTAGCGATAGTATGTGTCGTAGCGAGAAGGAGGTAAGAGTATTAAGCTATCTAATATCATCATATAAATATATACATGAGGAAAAAGTCTTCGAGACAACAAACTTTTTTAAAAACATTTGATGCAGATTTATGAAATTTAAATACAAATGTCAAAATATAAAATGACATGTTACACTAAATACGAACCTCTAAATCTTATTATTTATATAATCATATGTCTGCTATTGATACCGACTTTGTTTCCTATATATTGGACATTTTGTGCGTGCGTACTGGTGGGCAACAAAAGGGTTTCTACAGTTGGCAGACATAATATCATGCATGGGGTATCAATGTATATGTTTTTCGTGAATATTTCGAACTTAATAAACTGTAAAACACACACATTGACACAAACCCTAACACACACATACACTACCCTTTAAATACAAGATAAAAGATACAACAAATATAATTCTTCATTTAATTAAATAAGTCTTTACTTACAGACAAGATTCACAGGGTCGCTCGGCAACAAGGAGTGTTCCAAACGTATACTATACAGCCAACCATCCTAACCAGGAAGGAATTATCGCTGTTGAAGTGGTTAACAATAGCACGAGTGATCTAGCTGCCCCACTTCCTGGAAAAATTCTACCCACTTCAGATATCCGTACCCCAGCGTACTCAGTTAGGTCAGATCACACTTACGATACCATCAATCTTGACGACCCTGCTCCCCCATACGAGGAACCAATAATCCGTCATGGTCCTTCAGCGAGATCGGATACGTCGACCGTCTCCGTGATGAAAGAGGATTCAGATTATTTGACACCGATACACAAACATAATTGAAACCGAGCATATTATTTGTAGACGAAAAACTTGCCAAGCAATAGAAATACACTTAATACTTCATTGAATATTTAATCCAAATTTTAATCATATTTATTTTCGACTGATAGAACCTTCCCTTACCTTGAGTGTGTGATAGAAAAAATCTCCAACCCGAGGTGATGACATTCAAAGTTATTTGGCCCGAGACTCTGTCGAGGGTAAGACAATGAAGAAAATCATCCCATGAACGGGGATTTCCTTGTCACATCCAAATGTAGCGGATGATTATTTTTCTCCCATGTGTTTAAATATAAATATCGCAATCCTACACCATGTTGACGTGATGAGGTTGCATTGTCGCCATGACGTCATTGTATTGCTACCGAGACGTGATTTTACTGTTGCAGACACGTGCGAACAGAAATATCCCATCCTATGGGATAATGCAGAACATGTCAAATGGGAGATAAATCTGTGAACAATGGGAGAATATTGTATCTCCTCTATTATAAAGATATGGTACAAAGTGTGTGTGTGGTCGGTAAGGAACAGCATGCAGAAACAGTTGTGATTTTTTCTTACATTCCAGTATATTGTAAATAGATATTTTAGCGGTTATCTTAGTTCAGTATTTTCTTCGCTGATAATATTGTCCGTGCGCCCATTTTATCATGACGCTAATTTATCTAAATTCAGATGCGCTAAAATTGTGTTAAAATAAGTACGTTGGCATTATTAAACAATTGTTTGGTTTTTTTTATATAAATGTCAGCCCAGCTTATATTTTACTCGTAAATTGAACAAACTGTTTCTTCTAAATATTCCTTGATCAAAAAAACATCGTGGCATAACTAAGTAGTTTTCCATTATGAAAGCATCGTGCTCAATATTCAATTAGAATGTTCCTAATATGTACCAAAAATACTTATGTAACAGATTATCAACACGTTTCAATTAGTCAGTGGTGCTAGAGTCAACACGTGTGGAGATCTTGAAGGCAAGTCTGACGAATCTAATCGGACTAGGCCAAGTGCGTTTATACAACAGGGGGAGGGTAAAGCCACATTATTGATTTATTTAATGATTTTTTTTATTATTATGCAAATGGCAAACAAAGATGAATTACCTGGTATATTCTAAACCGATGCCAATATTCACAAGACTTTAAACGTGACACGCACGTCGTAAACTCAAATGTATACATCTTCTGTCTCTGTATCAAGTATATGATATTTGTACATATATGAATGCGTGTTCAATATCACATTTGTGCGACGCATATTTTACTTTTTACTGAATCAATAAGTCATGAGGTTATTTATTGTATTCCCAACGTAGTTCTCTCGAATGAAATCAATCGTTAATGACCTTTATCTTTTGATAGGACGTTAAACAAATAAAACCAAACCAAAACCATTTTAAAACGGGAGGGAAATTGATAAATACCAGTGCCTTGCTATGGTTCCTACATGCTCATTTAACCTCCTGGCGGCAGTTTTAACTTCGGATGAAGTTCCTTTTGTGGTATGAACGAGTGCAACCTGGGACGTTGGATAAAGATATACATGTATATTATATGTTGTATTTGTTTTATCAAATTGTTGTTTATCATACATATCCATATCCTTCCCGAATATAGGGAGGTGATCATAAATTAGTATTTTCATAACTATACATTAACTTTGTAATATTGTGATTCACCAGATTTGTAATAAAAACATCACGCTACTGATAGAATTGTCTGTATCTATATATTGTTTAATAATTTATTTATTATCTATTTGCATTTATTTTCTCACAAATCGTCTGTTTTAATTAAAATTGCTATTTATTTATTGTTTTTCGAGGGTGTTTTTAGTAAGTAGTATGAAATTCCCACTTTGTGAGACATTTAACTAACCTAAAAGATGGGAATACAAACTTTATAAGGGCTCCGATTCATGCTCCAGCTGTAGTCAGGCCGGCGATAAAGGACCAAAATATTCGTTGTAAACAAAGATCCCTTTTTCAAATACCCATCCGATGTTTTACTTCAAATGTTTGACACTAACGATGCAGAATAAGACTGTTAAATAGATATGTCTCGAAACCATGCAAGTATTTCAACATTTTTGTGTAAAGAAAAGAGAACCAACCACATCCGAACACTGGAGGTCTTACATTCAGAAAGGTGGGGTTTCACTTACCATAGGGGTCGGCCTAATGATTTTTTTACACTTAGAGACCACTTACCGATACATTGCTTTCTGCTATCAAAGTTGGTTCATTTAACCCAAATTAATCGATCATGCACTTGTCCAATTAACTAATTACGTAACTTAATCACTAAACAAGAACGAATTTTAACGAAATTGGAAAGTTTGAATCAAAAACTAGATATCACGAAACCTATTAAAACGGTAAGTACACCGCCGATAATATAGATTTTTAAGCGTTTTGTGCAAAATATCACTGGCAGCAGGCTACATCAGTGAGCAATTTAGTGGTGATGGTGACTACGAGATCTAGATCTATCGGCACTCACCGGACATGGGCGATGGCAGATCCACCTGGGTTCATATGAGCAGTGCAAGGTACAATGTTTGGATTAAGCATGACACCTTCGACACTATCAATCCCATAAAGAATTGTTATTGCCAGTGTCCTACTGAACAGAGAACCATGGGGATATGTGCCCTCGTAGCCAGTATCCTATACTAATTCGGATACTTCATGCGTTTAGAAACCAGTAAGCCTTCGCATTCAAACCTCAAGTAATGTTTATTTCGCTACCAACCGTCATCTTCCTTATAGTAGGTATGGTCGACTTGGACATTTAGAACTACGATGTAGACCAACACTGACATGGCAATCAGATTCCAGGACGAGGACGCCATAGTGGATTCCAGATTATGTGGTTAAATGTGAAAACCACCACAAATCTATCATGTAGCGTACTTGTCCAAAAACTGATTCAGCAGTGAAAGTGGAAATTTCCCTATAGTTGGTTATTATTGTAGTTGTCAGTCCTTTTGTACTAATAAAACCAAGTATAAACATTTTATTTCAGTTCACTTTACAATATTCAATGTCAAACACTCGTTTTTTTAAATAAAGCAATAGTGTCCAACAATTTTAATTACTTCGCACAAAACTCCTTAATACTGTTTTTGGGCAATTTATTTTGTATTGCTTGGAGATGTTTTAAGCAAATAATTACGAATGGACTGCTATTGGATGTTGTATTTTTGACCATCAGAACATTTCACTTTATGTTAAATGAGCATGTTCTTACTTAAAACCCATCACATTTTTATCTCCTGTTCCTAACGTATTCTTCTTGCTTTACATGTATGTACCTATCTTGTTATTTTCATGTTTACTTTTCTCAAATAAAAAAAAAATTAAAGAATTTATATTGTAACTTTTCCCCGAAAACCATATTTTCTTCATTTTGGCACAAAAAGGGCGTTAAGTTCTTGTGCATGTACATGTTTGGACTTAAGTGTCTATTTATAAACGTAGGACTAAGGAGGCTTCCAGTATCACATACAAGTTATCGTATTTGTTTCTAAGGCCATTTTGAAACCCCACCTCTAACAGATTTCTGTACACAACAAAACAATGATAATTTTACTTAACGCTCTACTGGTATCAAAATCGATATCACAACCTTATTTTAACCCTGGTTTAAATAATGCGTCTAAACTCAAACAATGTATGTTTACCTGTCCCCTGATAATCCCGTATTCACACCACAATTAAATAAATTACTTCCGGCTTAGCTGTAGACATTGTCATATCATCAATTAAATAAATTGTTGAAACGTTGACCTCTGAGACTGTGATGTTTACCTATCCAATTGTACATCTCTGTGTGGTCGAGTAACTTATTGATCTCACATTGATTATATCTCCTATGGAACTAATAATCGAAAAGCAAAAATCATGATACACCTAGTGACAAGCAATATCATGATTAAACTTGAAATCCCGTAAGCATAATTACAATCTCACAACGAAGTTGCTCAAGGGTGTCCAAAACAGTAGAAACACATCTGATTGCAGATTACACTCGATATATTGAAAAATATCATCGATGCAACAAGTAGTGTAATTCAACCCCATTTTATTAAGTATGTCTATGTAGAGCAATGTTTCTCCTGTTTTTCATGCATTTTTACGTATTGGTGAAATTACTCTGAATTACAACAACTCTGTCTCGAAGATTTTATAGACGTCTGATATAACATTCTTGGGAAACAACACTAACTCCTCTGTTAGAGCTATGACAATGAGAATAGCGAATTTCAAACACTGAAAATCGCCCAATTAGGCTCGAAATTCCAGTCAAGGCTGATAAGAACTACTGTCCTGTGTTAGCTTTATTGAGTTACTTACAAACTAGTAAAAACACCACTGGTCCTTTGATTCAATTCGTAGATAGTTCCCCAGTGACATATTCTTTTTTCTTCAAATCTCTGAAGTCAGTTTTGAAATGTTTGCAACTTGACACCAAAGATTATAAAGGTCATTCTTTCATAATTGGAGCAGCCACTACCACTAGTCAGCTAGGTGTTCATCAATGTTTGATCTTGCGCTATGTTTATGTAGGATCCCATTTTGGTACACTCTTGTATTATTACAAGTTTATAATTTTCTCAATTGGAAGAAGAGCACCTTCTAAAGTACCTTAAATGTATAGGTACACGTAGATTTCAGGAGAGATAAGTACTTCGCCATCGTCCATGCATTTGAACTATATTTGTATGGAATTTAGGTTACTCTGAGTGAGAATCGAATAGTGAAGCTCCATACTTCAAGGGTATAAATTAGGAATTTTAACGTAACTGCCGTTTGGGTAATCTCAAAAACGTTTCTACTTCCTTCCTCTACTTTACGATCTTTTCAAAACTGTAAATGAGCCTCGATACCTTGGATGGGGCGATGACCTTGTTCAAATTTTGAACAGGGTCATCAATGCCAATTTGTTACCCCATCTTTGCTGTTATAGATTGAAAATGTTTATTCCTCCTATCTTATAATTTGTTGACGTATACCATTAGCTTTATTATGTAATTGATATTCAAGTTGAAATTTGATACGTCATTAATAAATGTCATTACCAACACATATCGGTCTCAATTATCATTTGTGTATTTCTAACAGCAAACACAGCTGCTGTCTCTTGACACAGATGACATAAATTACATTTACTGACACAGGTTTAAACGCCAACCAAGAAACGATAATACACTTACAAACATTCGAATAAGTCTTTGTTTTCCAAATATAAGTGATCCATAGCAAAATTTTTGTAGAGAAATGGGCATGAACAAATGCTGAGATGCCAAGGAGGCTGAAAGGAAGATAAGTTAAAGGAGGACGAAATCCTAAGTAGCCTCCGAAGATCGTAAATAGGAACAATGAACGGCGAATGAATACCGTTTGAGCTAAAGCAGTACAAATCAAGAATAACAGATTAATGCAGATTGACCACGTAAACGTTTAATGTACCAAATGAACATTTCGTCCACCAAGGACTCGTCAACAAACAAATTAATGACGTCAATGTATAACATGAAACAAATAAACGCATATCTATATATAGCTACTCAGGAAAGCTACCTTTAAATTTCTACATGATGCTACATTTTTAAAAACATACAATATGTTTTTATCCTCTTTCAAAAATGACATTTTATGCTAACCATCACAAGGGAAGTCATGTACATAGAAACGTATTACAGTGTTTTTAAAAGCACCCAATAAAACTATATTGAATACTTTAAACGTTCATACCGCAGCCTCCCAAAACACACACATACGCACTCACCACACGCATGCATGTCGCACGCACGGGAGGCCGTCCTTAAATGACCTTAGCTGTTAAAAGGACGTTAAACAAAATAAACCAAACCATTAAACGTACGTATTATAGTGGTTGACATATTCTAGTGCTTTTCCACTGATTTATGACAGTACTGATGACACATATATATATTTCTTCGTCAAGCATCTTTTGTTCGCTAACTCAACATAGCGCTACTTCACCATAGCGCTAATTCATCATTGTGCTAGTCTGTTCAAATTCGTTTATGTGTTAATATTTTTGTCTTCCAGAACAAGTCCGTGTACAGTAACAGGCTGTATAGAGATTGGTTTATAAACGAATATTCTAAATGTGAATAAAACAGTTTCCAAAAATACTTTTATTCAACAGCATAACACGCTTTTACATCGTCCTGTTTAACATATTTACTAAACAATGGCTAGGACCAGCCTTAGTTGGAAGCTAGAAAAGATGCATGCGGGCAATATCAATATCGCCATCGCTAACAAAAATTACTGAATGTAACACAAACAATAGCATGTATTAACTATTGTGTATTCCACATGAAACACTGTAACAAAAGATTAATTAGCGGAGATCGAATTTTAGCGTTTATTTGTTTAACGTCCTATTAACGGCCAGGACCATTTAAGGACGTGCCAGGTTTTGGAGGTGGAGGAAAGCCGGAGTACCCGGAGAAAAACCACCGGTCTACGGTCAGTACCTGGTAACTGCCCCACATAGGTTTCGAACTCGCAACCCAGAGGTGAAGGGCTAGTGATAAAGTGTCGGGACACCTTAACCACACGGCCACTGCGGCCCCCGCCTCGTGTACAGTCTAATATGTCTAGGGAAAAGACAAATCATAATACATGATAAACAAAAGCCAATCATCCACAAGCACGTGTAACTAAGTTGCTTTATACGTCAGAATTACACGGATATATATCTGTAGTGATTAATATGCAGTTATTGATCATTATTTAAATGAGCAGTTTAAAAACCAAAAAGAAAAACATGATATCGTAATTAAGCTTTAATTTACCTATCACCATTTTTTTAAAAGGATAGCACTAATTTATGAATCACCTATAAATATAAACGCATAAAGTATATCAATACGCAGCTGGTATGGAATAGTGATTGAGTAACCATTCTACACTCTTTGCATGTATTAAGCGAGTTACGTGTAGGTATTTCATGCTTTTATGTTCAATTACTGAGATGTGACAGGAAAAGGAGTCAATTTACAAAAATATAAAGGGTGGCGAGATAACACTCTTTGGAGTGATAAAGGTATCACACGGAATAAACATGTTCACGTTTAGACAATTAACCGCGGAGGATATTTATTACACCGAGAATTTTATGTTTACAGCACATTACACATATTGATAAACCTTATTGGATACTTGACAGGAATATCGCGCTGCGCCAATACCCGGTCTAGGGAGCTGCCATTCCCTGTGAGCTAATTAAATGTACCTGACGGATAGTACATCTGCCTAACCAAAGGGCAAACCAGTAATCCCCTCGCCGGTGGCAATAAAATGAGACGTTAAACAACTAACCAGATAAATGATATACCTATTATAAATTTTCCTTTTAGGAAGTATTTTTGTTTAAGATTATTGGCTTATTTTACTTTGTCTGTTGGGTTTTTTTCTGGTTGGCATATAAACCTTTTATTTTCTACAGTTTTTCCCTCTCAGGATATTAGCTGTCATATTAAGGAATCCGTTACAATGATAGTAAATCATCCTTTAATATATAAGGGCGAATGCATTTTCTAGTATCTCAGAAATATCTAAATATGCAAAACGTCATAAAAACAAACGTCTTCGAAACACTTTAAAAAAAACGGATATACTTCGAAATACCTGAAAATCACTGTTAAGCTGGATACAAGAAATGACAAGACAGCCATATTTACCAACATATTATATAAACACTGATAACATATAACTGGAGATTTATGTATTCATTATAAGTAAACAATGAAATAAGACTTACATTAGCTCAAGATATGAAATGGTTACAAATATACTTGCCTTTAAAATGAATATCCTCTACATTTTATCATTCGCTTGCATAATGAGAAAATAGATTGTGATACTGAAAATGTTCAATACTAAAAACAAAACTGCACATACTTTATCGAATGTAATTCCAACCTGTGTCCATGTGATTGTATGCGACATAGTCACGGTTTGGCTTTCTGTCGATTGTTCGGTTTCTTGTTTAATATCTGTCTTGCTGTTGGATTTTAAAGTGTCCTCCACGTCCACGACGCCTAGTTTTCTGCTCAAAGCTGTCGATTTTGCTACTGTTTTTGCACTAGAAATCTGTCGTTTCTTTCCTCTTCTACAGGACCAATTCCCAAATCGATTCGCTATTTGTAGAAATCTTTGCCAGTGACTTGGAACATTCTCAGAGTCCGAAGTAAAATAGACGCGCAGACTTAGGATGGTTGCAAGCAGAACAAATATGCTAACGGTTGTTTGGAAGAATATAAGGTAGCAAATAAAGGAAATACGTGGGCGTGAGGCTTTCGGTAAATGTTCAGACAGGATGGTCAGGAGAACAGACAGTGCCAAAAACACTGTGATTGAAAATCCGATCCGTTCTCCCGATTCGGGAGGTAAAAAGAAAACAAATATGTTCACGACGCTAATCAAACAAATAGGCAAAATTATGTTTAATACATAAAATCCGTATAGACGTTTAAAATTAATACCAAAATAAACGAAATGTCCAAATTCGTCGTGACTTATTCGCAGAACAGTGTTTGTGATGTCCCACATAGGATTAATGACATAAAGTCCCAGTCCTAGCTCAGACGAGGTTGACACTAGCTCGATAGTTCCTGGTATTTGAGACCAGTCCGAGAATCTAAACGTACAAATTTGAGAGTCAAACGGGTAGTATGTGACGTCCGCTTCGCAGGGGGTATCATAGTTGTCGCCCGGTGTCCAAAACGCCAGGCCGTTGTAATAGTATGTGATACCAAATGTAGGTATACCAATGGGCTGCACGGCTGTGAATGGTTTTGTATTAATGAGTTCCGGTTTCCAAACCATGTTTTGAGGTATGTTTATTTTCTCTATTCCGCCATAATCAGTTGGATTCCAAGACATTCTTTCATCCATCCACGACAGTTCAAAAACACCAGTGATTGCAAATTCGTTTGTTAACTGAACAAAATCCCGAATTGCTAGGAGATCGAATTCGACATTGACTTTTACCGGATCGGAGTAGTTGTTACCAGGGCGAGAAAGCCTTTGGTAATCCCTTAGGAGGTCTGCTATTAAACGAGTGTTGTTGAAGACGGAACATGATGCAGATTGGAACATTGTAATTACAATAAAACATCCGAGTGTTATCCACTGGCTCATTCTGATGGCAACAATGGAATCCATGGAAATATTAAAGTAAAAATTGCTGCTACAGCAAGTGGCGATCTTCCTTTCAAAATTTCTCTTTTGCGACACTTTGTGAACTGATAAACAATATGATTTTGTTAACGTTACTTTTAACAGTAGGATTGTCTTAGACGTACTGTGTCCATATATCTCATATACCAATGTCAATAAGTAAACAAATAATCACAATAAATCTTCAATATTCCAGCTGGATAGGTGTGAGATGTGTACACGGAGAGGATGACTTTCCTTCTATGGCACGCAGGCGTATCTGTTCTATATGTGGTTGTGCGTCCTTAAATTTGATTGGTTAGAGACAAAATACAGCAGTATGTATTAATTGGTCTGGAATCCAGTTTGTTTGTTTTGTTGGCGTCACTAATTCATTATTACAAAGTCATGCTAAACCACGCGAGATTTCCTGATATTTTATCATGGATGAGTGATCAAATTGATTTATCACAGACAAAGAGGTAGAATCAACAAAGTTGATGGTCGCATTCTTAAACACACCGAATGTCTATTGTTTTGTAACTGGTAGAGATACTAGAACCTCTACATGTAGTAAATGTTTTGTAACTGGGTAACATACTAGGATCTCTACGTGTAGTAAATGTTTTGTAACTGGTTAACATACTAGGATCTCTACATGTAGTAAATGTTTTGTAACTGGTTAACATACTAGAATCTCTACATGACGTAAATGATTTGTAACTGGTTAAAATACTAGAATATATACATAACGTAAATGTTTTGTAACTGGTTAACATACTAGAATCTCTACATGACGTAAATGATTTGTAACTGGTTAAAATACTAGAATATATACATGACGTAAATGTTTTGTAACTGGTTAACATACTAGAACCTCTACATGTAGTTAATGTTTTGTAACTGGTTAACATACTAGGATCTCTACATGAAGTAAATGATTGTAACTGGTAGAAATACTAGGATCTCTACATGTAGTAAATGTTTTGTAAATGGTAGAGATCTATAATAGGATTTCTACATGTAGTAAATGTTTTGTAACTGGTAGAAATACTAGGATCTCTACATGTAGTAAATGTTTTGTAAATGGTAGAGATCTATAATAGGATTTCTACATGTAGTAAATGTTTTGTAACTGGTAGAAATACTAGGATGTCTACATGACGTAAATGTTTTGAAGTCCGATGATCAATCAGTAAGTCAGACATAAAGTGACTGATCAGTCCATTCTCACATAGTGTTAAAGATAAAAGTGGCGCTTGATCACTTAAAAAATAAAACAAAAATATGTATAAGATGTCACAAAAACCGCTATATTGATTGATTCGTTACTCACACCATAATATCACACCATAACGTTCTGCATCTTGATTGTTAACAGTCTTGTCCAAAGGTCAAAGGTTAACCTTTCACAGTCAGTCAAAATTAAATGCTGAATATCACAAATTACATAACTGTATCAGTAGACATATACAATGTACGTGTATATTCGTTTTCCATACAACCAAGACCCTGGTGTGTAAACTTCTTAGCGTGTTGGTATCAAACCATACTTAACCAAGACTTACCAATGACATACCTGTATGTAGTTATGAATCAAAACAAACTGTTTCTACCTCTAAGTTAAGATCGACATTGCTACAGGAAATGTGTGTTTAATTGTACCTATTACTAACTTAAATTGAGTATAATTGATTGACATTATATATCTATTCAAAATATATAATCTAAAACAATTAATATCAAATTATCTGTCTGTAACTCAAGAGGTTAGAGGCTATAAAAACAAGGAAAATATAGAAATAGATATTCGGTCTTGGATTGGTATATATCAGGTATATATCATTGTAAACAGCGGAGATCATAATAAGTAATTTACCCTGTATGTGTACTTCTGTATATAGGCTGAATAGACTATCTAACAGATTCGGGATACCATAGGATACAGAAGTAAAGCCAATTTTCATGATCATTCGTTACTAAGTCGTATATACTTTCCAATGGGAATACTGTAATTTAAAATCTGGGACAATATTTACTGACATTGTTAAGAAAAATGATACGGGTAGGGTAAGAAAACAGTTTGGACATTAACTTAAACCGTGAACAGAGGGGTAAACCAGTACATGTACTATCACTAAGGACGCAAACATATTACATTCTATGTCATCATTCCGTTTAGTTTCCCTGTGTTAAAGCAAGCGTTTAATTGACACTGTGAATAATGCACATGATCGTGAGGATAGATTATCGTACAATAAAGTTAATAGGGTGATATCGACCCGTCACTATTACGAGATGGTTCACTAGAGTGAAAGCATTATCTATAAACACTGAAATCTATCGCTTATAATTTATGTATAAGTCTGTATATGACGATTTTTAAAGTTAAAAAAACCCCAGATATTTTCACGTTCTGTTCATAGTTTTGATACAGAACTGGGCAAAATGTATCGACGCGGAGTAGGTATTGTTGGTTGTTATAGCTCCAAAATCCGTGTAATTCCATATTCACATACATATGTATTTGAACATACCTGCAAACAATATCTCTTTATCAAGACGCATTCAATTCTTGTATGATCATGCATTGAATGTATTTTGAAGAAATTCAATGAAGATACAGGTAGTGAAAGAACTAACGATATACATCCTGAAATATTTTTGTTATGGAAATCATTGTCAAACTATTAACACAGGTATTCGTCTTTCGTATTGTGGTTCTATTATTCGCGTATATAGATTTTTCGTCAATATAGATGCAGTATCAGTATGCATGAATAAGTAGTGTAACCAGTACTTCATTATAAATCAAAGAACACATTTGGTTGTGTTATCCTTCTACTCAAACCAATCGTTGTGTTAAAGAAAATGGAGAATAACAGTCTTGTTTTGTCTGGGTCCCGTGAGGTCCGTCTTTCCAACATCGCGACATATGAGTACAAAATTGTTGCGTCCAACCACCCCCCACCCCCACCCCCAACCACCCAACCAGCCCTCCCCCCCCCCCCCCCCCCCCCCCCCCCCCAAAAAAAAACAAAAAAACATGCAGTGCACAATAAACGGTTGTTGAGTTAATGTTCATGTGTAGATTAGTACCCTTGTAGATTTCTAATAGAGTATACCAAATATGGATGCAGAAAGTGTAATAAAATACTTGAAATTCTCGTTCAAAAACTGTTAGGTTTTTTTGTAATGTATAGTCACAGTGTAAAATTTGGGTAAAAATAATATTAAAAAATGAAATAGCTGCAATGTAACTACAAAACGTACAAAACGAGGATACCAAACAGGAGGAGTGTTGGTTTTGGGGGTATATTACTATATTTGGGCTTAGAACCCTTGAAAGGCGCTCACAGCTCGGATTTACTAACTAGTTAAGTTTAACAAAGGACAGGCAAGTGTTCCGAGATTAGGAATTTTATCGGAGAATCGATTTGTGGAATTTCATGAGAGAGAAACAGAGCACAAGAGATCAATTTCCGATGGACATGTGCTTGTCTTGAATTTTATCCAAACCGGTCATACGTGTGGCTTTTCACAATACATTAGTGACGTCACATTCCTAACCGAGCTATATACACGTGCTGGTGTATGTCACGTGCATCCTACCACAGATGTGTTACGTAAATGCACATACCTGTACATGTAACACAGCCTAGCGGACAGTACACCCGGAGACCAGGAACGATGTACCCCTGTTTCCCTGTCGTTGTAATGGTATGCTGTTGTGCAGGTCTATGGACAGGTATGTGATTTGAGCGATCAGTTCTTTTTATGTTTGTTTTAAATGCTTTAAATCCTGCAAAAATATGTCATTTTAATAATTCTTTTGTCTCATACTGTGATCAAAATGGTATAGGTTGATTATGACCCGACCGATAAAACAAAGGCATTCCCATGTTGAGTAAATCTATTAAAATGCACTCACCTGAATTTTTTTAAGCCAAAAATTACATGGTCAAATCAACGGCCAGAAAAGTATGTGATATAATGTATCAATTTGTTTACAAACTGGGCAACGCTTATTTATCAAACTTGTTTATTTTGATACATTTCATCGATAACCGCTCCTATTATAAAAGTTTTTGTTTGAAAAGTTTTCTATTCCTGACGATTTATCTGATTGTATGGCCTCCGAAATCACCGGCTTTCAGAAAGTATAAGAATCAACTAGAAATTCGTCAAAAACGCTTGTGATATCAATAAAAATTATCAAAATGGAATACTTTGATGTTCTATATGAATGCGCACTCATTCCTAAAATTACATCATCTCGCAAAATCGAGACTGACTCGACTTTCCGCGGGAATTATCAGCCCGATCATGATGTCACTGCTGTTGACTTGTCGTCCATTAGATCTAATGTCTCCGTGAACTAGACACCGATGAGAAAGGTTCACATTGCAGTCTGTGTATGAATATGCCATTTTATATCAGCATTATGAAAAAAGTTGACATTCCTTTTCAAGGAAAGTGTCTAGTCAGAGTTTCCTCTTGCTCCTACACCAGCTGTTAGACTATATGACGATCAAATTCGGGAGAGGAAATATAGTGTACTACTTTATAAAAATGTGAAAATCTCCCGAAACTGGTCTGGTGTCGCAAATATTTCGGTGCAGATAAAAGAAATTCTGCGTGACATTTCAAAAACATTGTACCTTACAACTATCGATCAGGAAATATTTTTATCGTCTTTTTACTCTGCTGAACATAGACACAAATGGAAATAATGAAATATAACCTGGAAAGCAAAGTCGCCGTTTAATGGCCTGACACATTCGCCCCGATGATCCTCGTTCTGTCGCTTTATTGGGCGAAATAACGATAATCCAAAATATGCCGCTCTACTGGGAAAAACAACGATAATCATCGCTCTGTAGCTAAGCGAAACAAAATATAAAAATCGTTCTATCGCTCCGCGGGACAAAATAACGATAAAAATCGTTGTCTCGCTCCGCGGGACGAAATAACGACAATCTTTGTTTTGTCGCTCTGCGGGACGAAATAAAGATGTATTTTGTTTTGTCGCTTTGCGGGACGAAATAAAGATGTATTTTGTTTTGTCGCTTTACGTGACGAAATAACGACTATTTTGTTTTGTCGCTTTACGTGACGAAATAACGACTATCTTTGTTTTGTCGCTTTGTGTGACGAAAAAACGACAATCTTTGTTTTGTAGCTTTGCGTGACGAAATAACGACAATCTTTGTTTTGTCGCTTTGTGTGATGAAATAACGACAATCTTTGTTTTGTCGCTTTGTGTGACGAAATAACAACAATTTACATTTTCGACTTCTTCTCAAAAACCCCTTAACCAAATTCAATTAAATTTGGCAGGAAGCTTATATGGCTAAAGGCCAACCAAAATTGTGAATTATATGGCCCCAACCCCCAGGGGCCTGAGGGGCGGGGCTAAAAAGGGTCAAATTGACTAAAACTTCAAAAATCTTCTTCTCTATTCTCAGATATGGTGGGATCAAACACTCTTCATAGATTGAATAGTCTTAAGGTGCTTTACCAAAATTGTGAATTTCATGACCCAGGGGTCTGACTTTTGCCCCTGGGGAGGGGGTAGACTTTACTATAGTTTGTATAGGGAAATCACATTTTTGGCTATGATTTGTTTTATTTCTATTGGAATTCATTCGTATTTGGTTAACATTATCAGCTTGGGATGGCAGTTTGATGGTATGCACATGTTGGCCCTGACTGACCCCCAGGGGCTGATGGGCGGGGCTAGAAAGAGTCAAATTCACTGAAATTTCAAAACTCTTCTTCTCTAATCTCAGATATGATGGAATCAAATACTTTTCATAGATGGAAGAGTATTAAGGTGCTTTACCAAATTTGTGAATTTCATGACCCTGGGGGTCACACATTTGCCCCTGGAGAGGGTGTAAATTTTACTATAGTTTGTATAGGGAAATCACATTTTTGGGTATGATTTGTTTTATTTCTATTGGAATTCATTCTTATTTGGTTAACATTATCAGCTCGGGATGGCAGTTTGATGGTATGCACATGTTGGCCCTGACTGACCCCCAGAGGCTGATGGGCGGGGCTAAAAAGGGTCAAATTGACTGAAATTTAAAAAAAAATCTTCTCAAGACCCAAATAAGGTAGAATCAAATACTCTTCATAGGTGAAAGGGTCTTATGGTACTTTACTAGATTTATGAATTTCATGTCCCTGGGTCACAAGTTTGTCCCTGGGGAGGGGGTAAATTTTACTATAGTTTGTATAGGAAAATCACATTTTTGACTATGATTTGTTTGATTTCTATTGAAATTCATTCAACTTTGTTAACATTATCAGCATTGGATGACAGCTTAATGGTATACACATGTTGGCCCTGACTGACTCTAGGGGCTGATGGGCGGGGCCAAAAAGGGTAAATTAAATTTACCGAAATATTTCAAATCTCAGGTGACCGTTTAGGCCCATGGGGCTAGCTCTTGTTAATGAATGCCATCCGTGAGAGCCTCGACACGATTAAATAACAGTAATACAATTTGTATACAGCTATGAAAACCATTTTGACAAATTATGCATATACGTACTACACATTTTTAAATGATTTAAGTTATTACGAATGTATACCGCGCGGCTAGAGACTAGTAAGCCAGAGGTCCAGGGTTCGATTCCTGGCGAATGCAGTGATTTAAATTAAATTAACCATGCGCTCTGTAAGATTGGCGCCAAGGTAGAAGCTCGAGAATTATAATTAGCGATACTTGAGAAAGCATCGCTATAACCCCTTGAAATTCGAGGACGAGTTCTTTCCAGGAGGGGGAGTATATGCAACCATGGTAAATACTATCCACAATATACCGCTCGGCTAGAGAGATCTTCTCTCTAGCTCACGTAAGTGGGACCGGGATAGATCCCTGGTGGAGCAGTGATTTAAATGTATTTAATCATTCGCTCTGCTATATGAATACAAAAATTCAGAAAAGAACTTAAGTTAAATGCGTTTAATAGGAACAAATTATAGTCAGAGGCAAATACCTATATATCTTTCAAATATTGTCGCATCAGCAGCACACGTATAACGGCTGTCGTAATATAATCCGTCATGTATTTCCTAGTTGTTGACATTCCATCAACAGGTACTTCCGGTTCATCAATATCGCGCAAGGCTTCGTCATTCAAGTTACACGAACTGTCCCAGTACCGGCAATTCGGTGACAGGACTTTTAGTACCGATGTTCCCACGACCACAGCTACCACGCCAACGCAAGTGCCATTGCAATACCAACACTGGGTCGAGTGTCCAATACTGGAGAAACTGCTCGATAAGCGCATGAAGGGGTTCCCGGAAGTGACGAATGCAATAGGTAAGTATTGGACAAGTTTCAGAATGGACGGGGTGGAGTCGTGACACATATGTAGCAATTGCATTTCTTTCTTTTTCATTATATTTATTTTTTTGGGGGGGGGGGGGGGGGGGGGGGGGTAGCAACATGAATCCCTCTCACATCAAGACCTTTCCTAAGCTTCGATATAGCTTCAATTAGGACTAAAATAGAAATAAAAATAAGAGTAGCTGTGACTCATATCACATGATTTGTAGAATTAATATTGATTAGTATTTGTAAATAAAATGTGACCATAGGTTTTATAACGCTAATTTGAGTTACTTTTTTTACTTTGGCTTTAAATATATGTCATTGCCCAAATAGAGACAGTTTTTTCAACTTATAGATGCCCTCTCCCATCATACAAATATATTACATGAAAACATTGAGATAGGCATAAACATATAGAATATCTGACATAGACACAAGTTCGTAAGAAAAAAAATTCAAGAATAGACTTCAAAATATATTGCTAGATTTGATGTAGTTTTGCACATGTCGGAACACAAGAGAGTTAAGGTCTTCAAAAAGATCTGCATTTCCAAACAAGAGAAGACCAAACTTAAGGCATATTTAATCTTTCTAAGTCATACAATTTGCATTAAAACAAATTGAATTTTGCACAGGGGACATCACTAGGAGACTAGAGTGTTCTCTACAAACGGCTATACTGGTCTAGGTGAACTATGCATCAAATCTCGAAATCTTGCAATAAAATAATGAAATTGCAGGACAGAAGCCATATTGCTTGGAAACGCGGAATTCGAAAGTGTAGTTTAGAGCTTTAAGCAATATTTTACATGTTAAAAGAGTCGATATTTTTTCGTGTAATCTAAATGACATCACAATTTAAGCGCACTTGCATACACAAGTAACGAATGAAACTGTGACAAGGTGTTCTTCATAAATCGGAATATATATAATTAAATTGCCTCCCCTTTTCAAGATTCATTTCAGATTCCCAACATGACCTTTAAAACGGCATTACAAAGAGCTGCGAACACCTTTGCCTATATCCAGAATCCCGGTTTAACCATGGATCTGTTAATTGGTGACTTGGCGCGAATAATCTTGGATAAAAGGGGCAATTGTACTGTGACAATGTACCAGAGGGTGTTTATTTGTAAGTATACGGTAAAAAGTGAATGTCTTGTTTTGAGACGAGTGTGGGTATTCCAGCTAGTTAGAGGCGCGCAACCTATCAAACGGTTCTAAATTCGGCGTCGAAGGGAATGACGACTATTCTTCAATTTTTCAATATTTCTTAATTGACCGGCTGTGGTGTCCTGTAGGGTGTCTTAGGCAGCATGCTTCATTGAGATAGCTCTTTAAAGTCAACGTCAGCTCGCGCCATTTCCACAAGAACTGTCACATGAATAGACATGTGTATAATTGTCAGATCGTCGGTATGTAACGTCTACAGATATAGTATCTAGGTAGCGCATTTTACAAGTATTAATACCAGAAATTTACCCAAAAATCTTAGCAGTACTAGCATCTGTCGTTTACCCAAACATTTTACCAGTGCTAAAACCAGAAATTTACCCCAAAATCTTAGCAGTACTAATATGTTTACCCAAACAGTTTACCAGTACTA
This sequence comes from Pecten maximus, assembly GCF_902652985.1. Taxonomy (NCBI): domain Eukaryota; kingdom Metazoa; phylum Mollusca; class Bivalvia; order Pectinida; family Pectinidae; genus Pecten; species Pecten maximus. The sequence continues at coordinate 33,669,062 of NC_047016.1, read as the reverse complement.
TCATCTGGACTTTACCCAAACATTTTACCAGTACTAATACCAGAAATTTACCCAAATATCTTACCAGTACTAATATAATGTTTACCCAAACAGTTTACCAGTACTAACATCTTAACTTTACCCAAACATTTTACCAATACCAACATATGAACTTTACTCAAACATTTTACCAGTACTAACATCTGGACTTTATCCAAACATTTAAACAAGAATAACCTCAAATGACGAGACATTGTGTTATAGATGCAATGTCGAAACAATTGGATGCCATGATGCGTACTGACGATAAGTCCATGTTGAGTCAAGTCGTGAAGATCGTAGTTCGACATTTCCCGTCAAGACAGGATATGGTGATGCTGTGTCCACACATCGTGCATGGCGTGCACGAGACTGTGTTCAAAGAGATCGTTGTCACTCTTCAACGGCTAGAGTTCCGATGTACGTGTTAAGTTACTCAACTCTTATTAATCATTTGAAAGTAAAGTGTTCTTATTTCTTTATAAAATGGTACCCATCAGTTTCAGCGATGTTTGAATGATAAAAATAATGTCGTTTGAAGCAATTGTTATTACTTAGCAGGGTGAAGATATAGATTATTTTTAACAGTGAAATAGAAAGAAGTATCCCATCACTGAATGTGTTATAATCCCACACTTCTGTTATAAAATATTTGTAAGACAAGTATTGATTAAAACTCAAATAAAGTTACTGAGTCAGATTAACCAATCGGAAGGCTCGAAACAAAAGGAGCCAGATTCAAACAAAATTATTAAAATTGTCAACTTATTCCTAGGAATTAGGGAGCAATACAACGTTATTATAAACAAAATATTTGATAAACCTGCATTGTTCTTTTTTTTCCAGATTTAGACTGGTTGTTGCATATCGTCAGAACTAAAACCCAAGAAGTTTTTGATACAAGTGGACAACTGTCTTCCAATGACCTCGCAAATAAAATGTGGGGTATACTAAGTCAATTTCTTGGTATATTCCCGGAGGTACTAAAGTGCACTTCGGCGAATGACTTAATTGGTATCCATAAGATTGTTGCTAGCCATTTCTCTGATCAGTAAGTCATGCCTTCGCCCTCATTGCCGAATACAGGTTCTAACATAAAATTAAATATATGTACAATGATGCTGTGTGATTGATTTAGCTGAGTGAAATTGTATTTTTAATGGAATTTGTACGTGTATGATGTTGGTTTATCATGGGTGTGATAGTGTTCCATTTAGAAGTGGGGTATTTTCATAATAATCTAGATCTAAAATAAAATAAGCAAGCATTCAGTATACGGATCGCAATTTAACCAATTTTTATTGCTGACCATAATATGCATTTGTGACAAGGGAGATAATCCATCCAATAATTATGATAGGGTTATCTACCTTTACTTATACTGCAAACTCCATGTTTTTACAAATTATAAGGAAACTAATAGATTCTATCCGTTCGTGCAGCGATAAGCAAAAATAATCCTCAGGGTTTTAAAAATTTAGAATTGTGATGCAATTGACAAATTAGACAATAAATTGATATATTGGCTTAAGTTAAGAAAAAAAATCATTAGTGTAAATAATTGCCAAATATAATAAAAATCTGCCAAGTTTTTTTTACAGAAAAAGAATGTTTCTGAACGTGTAGCCTGTCGGCTTGATTTATAACAGATGACTGTTTGATTTACAGTTATTTTAAAATGCTTAAGACTGGATACATCTCCTCTCGCGTGATCGGTGACCTTGACCTTCTGTTTCGACTCCCCTTTAACGGTCTCACCAGTCCAATAGACATGGATGACCCGAAGGTGGACTTGATGTTGAAGGATCTGGAGAGCATTATCTTGGACTACGCCACTGAAGTCATGAACAAGACAGAGGCATACGAACAAAGTTTGACATTGGTGGGCGTCAAAGAGCCCCCCGAACTTCTACTGAGTATTCTCAGTGAGTGAAATCTGTAGGACTCTTAATGTATTGTAGTTAGAATACCTCTATGTAGATCGTTACTGGTATCTAAAGGTCGAGATCTTCTATTCGAACGAAGTCCCTAACTGGAGAGATACAATATGTAATTAGCCATTTTTCATACATTTTCTTCGATATATAATAACGTCATATACACATTCATCTTTTCTCAACATTTGAAAATGTTTATGATTTTATAAAGTGTTTTTATAGATTATATAACTCGTGACAGTTTACCATTTAATTCTCCAGCGCCAAGTGAAGTAGCAGACACCATGACACTATTTACACGTGCATTTGGCTCGGTCCCATCACCAACAGGTAACTCATTAAAATATTCCACTCACTCTATATATGAGGCATGTCAAACGTTGCACTATGTTTATATTCAATTTGTTTTTATTTATATTGTATATTTCCAATTTGTATTAATCAGTTTCAATTTGGATTGTATATTATTCGTTATCTTTATTTCAATATTAATGTTTAATTATATATATTCTAAATTCCACATTTGTATGCTAAAGAAGATAATTCATATTCAAAATTCTGTATATATATTGTGTGCTATCTATCACATTTTTATTTCATAACCGAACCATTTTATTGTAAAAAGTTATTTATATTCAGATATGTAATACAAATACAAAAAAAAACACGATACAAATTTTAACCCATTGAATAAAATTGAAAATATAAAATTCAAATAAAAAAAATGAATACAAACACAAAATTATTGTATCCTGTCCTTCACTCTACCAACATGGAATTAATGTTTTGATAGATCGATTTTGGTACCTCGATATGCCAATTCAAATTTGAGTGATTGGGAAATCGAAATAGCCATCTTCGATTTTTACAGTTGGAAGTTTGTTAACCTTTTTCATGAAGTATTTAATAGATATTTCTCAAACTTCATTCAACTTATCGGCGAGGGGATATATAGAGGTTACACAACGAGCGGTTGTTGGATATGAAATTCTTTGCATACTGTACTTGTACGTTATTTTTTTTTAAAGTTACAAAAGACACGAGCTGTAGCGAGTTTCTTTCGCAACTTTTAAAAAATAACTTACGAGTGTGAAATAATTTCCATATAAAAAAATTACGCGTCGTGTGACCTGTTTCTACCACAATAATATCGGCTTAAATCGAAGGGAATCGTGGCCAAGTCTTTTTTAGCGTATACAAATAAGGTGTACAGGTGACGGCCGGGACCCGGTGATGTGACGTCAGTCGATTATTGAAGACGTCAATAACAATTGCAGTTTGGGTGAAAGTTCGAATTCTTTACCAATCAAAAGACCGAAAGGTCAATTACTACCAATGGAATTTAACCTAAATATATCCAACAGTTTGCACATTTATACAATGGCTTGAGAGTGGAATAACACAGTATATTGTGGTAGAAAGGGATATTTACCACGTAATCCCAACGGCATCCTCGCTCTATCGACTTCGTTGATGTCCAAATTGTCCTGAAACTTCATACACTTATTTAAAATTATCGGCTCTTGCACAAGTACCTTTGGTAAAAAATAAAGTCACTGTTTTTTTTTTGTTTTTTGTTTTTTTTTTTGTTTTTGTTTTTGTTTTTAAGGTACAAGAAATTTTAATGCCCCAGAACATTTTTTTTCAGTTTTGAAATCTTTTTTATTCATCCTTTTACATATAGTATACATACAGGTACATTATATTACATGGTATAATAATACAGACATATCATTACAGCAGTAAGATGTACAATACGTATTAAGTGATGAATAGAAAAAAAAAAAAGGGTTGGTTTTTTTTTGGAATACAGAGACAAACAAACAAACAACCTTCCACTCACGCTTTCTCTCATTTTAATATATTGTGTTTAAAGGCATAAAAAAAGAAAAACTTTTGACTTACTTTTAAGTACATGTTATGATATGTGTGAAGAAGATCTGAAAAATTATTCACTTATATAGACCATTTTTTCACAAAACTATCATACTCCATGTTGTTTTTGTAAATTACCTCCTCTGTTTTTAGATACAAATCTAGTTCTTTTATGAATCCATTAATACAGGGGAGACAATTTTTATTTTTTTGTTTATAAATATGGAATTTTGCTATTAATACTAATGTATTGAGATATTTGACTTCTTGATCTTTATGTAACTTTCCCAAGATTACATCCGTAACATGTAATTGTAAATTAGTTAAAGTATCATCATATAGCCATACTTTGAAATCTTCCCAGAAGATTGCTACTAGTCTGCATTCCCAAAAAATGTGGACTATAGTTTCTGTATGACGGTTACAAAAAGTACATAATGGAAAGTCCTTTAGGTTTATCATATGTAGATATTTGTTTGTACTTATAATCCTGTGTATTGTTCTATATTGAAACCATCTTAATTTACAGTCTATAGTGGATTTGAAAGGGATTATGTTTATTTTTTTCCATCATACTGTACCTTCTACCAAATTCAGTTCTTCTGACCATTTTGTAATGTATTTATTGTTTGTTTTTAAGTTTTTAATAAATAAATTATAAACAGAACGACCTCTTTGCTTGTTTGTGAGTATATAGTATATATGGATTGGACAATGTGGTAGAGAAAAGGTGTGGTGTCTATTTTGAATAGCATACCAAGTTGCTCTGATATGCCCCAGAACATTTAACAATTTGGACTGCTGCCAGGGTTGAGGCCCTGGATTCAGTATCCTGACAAATATATCCTCATACAAGAGGGCTCTCATTCATCACCTTACATTCATTTACACATTTCATTCCTTTATTTTCTTTCAATGTATTACACACATTCATACACTGGATTCATTACCTCCTAAATAATTTCACTCACCATATATACATATTTAAGTGGGTCAAAATTGAGGTCACTGTTACTACAAAAAGATATTGAGTGAAACTCTCTAAACCAACTCCAGTAATGATCCAATTACCATGAAACCTCAAACAGTTACTTACAACTAGCATCTCTTGCACGAAATTGCATTTTAATCAACTGGGGCCAAATTGCAACTGCTACATGTACAATAGATCATTGTTTATGTCCATGCTGGACAGACTAAATTACTTACCTGATTGCTCTGATCAAAAACTCAATACACTTACAGACACCATTTATTGCACGAATTCAAGTTCCACCTACCTTGTGTCAAAATCAAAGCCACCGTCAGATTTCACCCACCACTTGGGGCCAAAACTGAGGACATATAACGTTACTATAAATAGATTGCCGATTTCCTTGTTCTACCAGCTTCATTATTTTTCTCATCGTCATGGAACTTCACTCGCTAACAACCATTATATCTTCGGTAAATTTGTTATTCAATCACCTTTGGTCAAAACTGACGTATCTGTGACCTGCTATTTTACTACTATAAATAGATGTTTGATGTCCTCCCTCTACCAACTTTAATAATCATTTCTTAATTGTCCGAAAACTGTATACACTTGCTCTCGACTATGATCTCATGAATAACTTTGCATACCAGTCGCCTGGGTTTCAAATTGAAGATATTCTTTCTTTGAATATATTTCCATCGTCATCGCTCTACTAGCTTTGTTAATTATCTCGTGTATAAAATTCTGTTAATTCAAACTCCTACTCATAACTATTACATGTATCTCTTGCCATATTCAGTACAAATTTCCTGGGCGATGTTATGTTACGATTATGTTAAGAGTTCTTTCCATATTTTGTTGTCTATTTGGTCAATGTTGATTAGCCAGGGGATCGTATCGCTTAACATTCATTGTTAGTCTTGCAAAGAAAAATGCAGTTCGATCTTTATATTACTTAAAACAAACAGTGGTGAGGAATGAATTACTTATTCGTCATGTATTCACACATAAACTCATCTTGACGGGAATTAGATCGTGTTTTTGTTGTTAAAGTCAGGACTTTCACCAAAAAAATCACTCCAAATTTCGCTGATAATTATTTGAATATCACAAGATCACAACGGTAAGGTAAATATCAATCGCAACATCTCGGTATTTTACCATTAATTCCGCTAAGGTCCCGGGTTTACGCGGAATTGTCCGAAAGGTTGCGAGCTGGTTAAGCGCAATTTAAGAAATTAACATATCTCTGCTGTTTTTCAGATGCGGGCATAGTTTACAGTCTTGCAGACACTTTAACTCAAGGAAAACGAGAACTTTCTGATCTCTTAAAGTAAGTAATGTCTCTTCCACATGTTCATACGAAAAAAACAAACAAACAAAAAAACTATATTCAAACAAGTTCTTTCTAAAACTGTATATATTATTTATTCGTAAGCTTTCTCATTTAAGCAAGAGTTAGTGGCTGCCTACCACAAATGTTTTAAAGAGGCTTCTTATGAAACATCATAAGTATATTGGTGGTAACTTTGTTGAGCGCATGTCACATGATGCAATCCGAGCCATGTCTTGGCTTCTGGTTGGCTAAAAATTCACCTGGATGTATATTTTGCGAAACAGCATGAAACTTGATGGAAGGTATTCCTGTGCAGACCTTTCTATATAGGAACATAAAATAATCCTCAGTATCCCAAAAATAGCTGCCATAGAAAGGTTATGGTCTTACTTGATGGAGTGGAAATGTAGGTGTATTATGTTACTGTAACCATAGCATAATTAACAGCTATTTACTAGGCACTGATTGGCGGAAAGTGATTTATCTTATCCATAATATTTGGTGTGTAAATAGATTCGATAATATAACCATAATACAAGCTGTCGTCTTCTTATATTAAAAGAAATCGACACCGAATGATGTTTATTGTTTCACATATCTTTAATGTTTTCCTGTAATGTTGAATGGTTAATTGTCACGCTTAATTATTCACTGTGATGTTTCGTGGTTCAGTGCGATGTTTAGTGGTTCATTGTAATGTTTAGTGGTTCATTGTGATGTTTAGTGGTTCATTGTGATGTTAAGTGGTTCACTGATGTTTAGTGGTTCATTGTGATGTTTAGTGGTTCACTGATGTTTAGTGGTTCATTGTGATGTTTAGTGGTTCACTGAGGTTTAGTGGTTCATTGTGATGTTTAGTGGTTCACTGATGTTTAGTGGTTCATTGTGATGTTTAGTGGTTCACTGATGTTAAGTGGTTCATTGTGATGTTGCAGCAATTCATTGTGTTGTTCAGCGGTTCACTGATGTTTAGTGATTCATTGTGATGTTTAGTGGTTCATTGTGATGTTTAGTGGTTCACTGTGATGTTAAGTGGTTCACTGTTGTTTCGTGGTTCATTGTGATGTTTAGTGGTTCACTGATGTTTAGTGGTTCATCGTGATGTTTAGTGGTTCATTGATGTTTAGTGGTTCATTGTGATGTTTAGTGGTTCACTGATGTTTAGTGGTATATTGTGATGTTTAGTGGTTCACTGATGTTTAGTGGCTCATTGTGATGTTGCAGCAATTCATTGTGTTTTAGCGGTTCACTGATGTTAGTGGTTCATTGTGATGTTAAGTGGTTCACTGATGTTTAGTGGTTCACTGTGATGTTAAGTGGTTGACTGTTTAGTGGTTCACTGTGATGTTAAGTGGTTCACTGTTTAGTGGTTCATTTTGATGTTTAGTGGTTCACTGATGTTTAGTGGTTCATTGTGATGTTTAGTGGTTCACTGATGTTTAGTGGTTCATTGTGATGTTGCAGCAATTCATTGTGTTGTTTAGCGGTTCACTGATGTTTAGTGATTCATTGTGATGTTTAGTGGTTCATTGTGATGTTTAGTGGTTCACTGTGATGTTAAGTGGTTCACTGTTGTTTCGTGGTTCATTGTGATGTTTAGTGGTTCACTGATGTTTAGTGGTTCATCGTGATGTTTAGTGGTTCATTGATGTTTAGTGGTTCATTGTGATGTTTAGTGGTTCACTGATGTTTAGTGGTATGTTGTGATGTTAAGTGGTTCACTGATGTTTAGTGGCTCATTGTGATGTTGCAGCAATTCATTGTGTTTAGCGGTTCACTGATGTTAGTGGTTCATTGTGATGTTAAGTGGTTCACTGATGTTTAGTGGTTCACTGTGATGTTAAGTGGTTCACTGTTTAGTGGTTCACTGTGATGTTAAGTGGTTCACTGTTTAGTGGTTCATTTTGATGTTTAGTGGTTCACTGATGTTTAGTGGTTCAATGTGTTGTTTAGTGGTTCACTGTGGTAAGCGGTTCATTGTGATGTTTCGTGGTTCAGTGTGATGTTTAGTGGTTCATTGTAATGTTTAGTGGTTCATTGTAATGTTTAGTGGTTCATTGTGTTGTTTAGTGGTTCATTGTAATGTTAAGTGGTTCAATGTGATGTTTAGTGGTTCAATGTGATGTTAAGTGGTTCACTGTGATGTTTAGTGGTTCACTGATGTTTAGTGGTTCATTGTGATGTTTAGTGGTTCACTGATGTTTAGTGGTTCATTGTGATGTTTAGTGGTTCACTGATTGTTTAGTGTTTAGTGGTTCATTGTGATGTTTAGTGGTTCACTGATGTTTAGTGGTTCATTGTGATGTTGCAGCAATTCATTGTGTTGTTTAGCGGTTCACTGATGTTTAGTGGGTCATTGTGATGTTAAGTGGTTCACTGATGTTTAGTGGTTCACTTGTGATGTTTAGTGGTTCACTGATGTTTAGTGGTTCATTGTGATGTTTAGTGGTTCATTGTAATGTTTAGTGGTTAATTGTGATGTTTAGTGGTTCATTGTGATGTTTAGTGGTTCATTGTAATGTTTAGTGGTTCATTGTGATGGTTAGTGGTTCATTGTGATGTTTAGTGGTTCATTGTAATGTTTAGTGGTTCACTGATGTTTAGTGGTTCATTGTGATGTTTAGTGGTTCATTGTAATGTTTAGTGGTTCATTGTGATGGTTAGTGGTTCATTGTGATGTTTAGTGGTTCACTGATGTTAAGTGGTTCATTGTGATGTTTAGTGGTTCATTGTGGTGTTAAGTGGTTCACTGATGTTTAGTGGTTCATTGTGATGTTTAGTGGTTCACTGTGATGTTAAGTGGTTCACTGTTGTTTCGTGGTTCATTGTGATGTTTAGTGGTTCACTAATGTTTAGTGGTTCGCTGATGTTTAGTGGTTCATTGTGATGTTAAGTGGTTCACTGTTGTTTCGTGGTTCATTGTGATGTTTAGTGGTTCACTGATGTTTAGTGGTTCATTGTGATGTTAAGTGGTTCATTGATGTTTAGTGGTTCATTGTGATGTTTAGTGGTTCACTGATGTTTAGTGGTATATTGTGATGTTTAGTGGTTCACTGATGTTTAGTGGCTCATTGTGATGTTACAGCAATTCATTGTGTTAAGCGGTTCACTGATGTTAGTGGCTCATTGTGATGTTAAGTGGTTCACTGATGTTTAGTGGTTCACTGTGATGTTTAGTGGTTCACTGATGTTTAGTGGTTCATTGTGATGTTTAGTGGTTCACTGATGTTTAGTGGTATATTGTGATGTTTAGTGGTTCACTGATGTTTAGTGGCTCATTGTGATGTTGCAGCAATTCACTGTGTTTAGCGGTTCACTGATGTTAGTGGTTCACTGTGATGTCTAGTGGTTCACTGATGTTTAGTGGTTCATTGTGATGTTAAGTGGTTCACTTATGTTTAGTGGTTCACTGATGTTTAGTGGTTCATTTTGATGTTTAGTGGTTCACTGATGTTTAGTGGTTCAATGTGTTGTTTAGTGGTTCACTGTGGTAAGCGGTTCATTGTGATGTTTCGTGGTTCAGTGTGATGTTTAGTGGTTCATTGTAATGTTTAGTGGTTCATTGTAATGTTTAGTGGTTCAATGTGATGTTTAGTGGTTCAATGTGATGTTTAGTGGTTCAATGTGTGGTTCAGTGTGATGTTTAGTGGTTCATTGTGTTGTTTAGTGGTTCAATGTGATGTTTAGTGGTTCAATGTGATGTTAAGTGGTTCACTGTGATGTTAAGTGGTTCACTGTGATGTTTAGTGGTTCACTGATGTTTAGTGGTTAACTGTGTTCAGTTTTTCCCGGTAATGTGTGTTTCTTTCGAATACTAAGTGACATGTTTTTTTTATTTTAGCGTCATTGATGACATGGAACGAAGCAATTCTACAGAACAACACATCATTGTTCAGATGTCGAATATCATTGGCAACAAGACTACCTTTCTCAACCGTTTGGAAAACCAGCTCCAGAATAAGCCATAGCATAGCAATGGACTCAATCTTTGAAATGTATACTTAATATATTAAGTTTTGAGAAAATAAATACTTAAATAGCTTTTCGTAACATTTTCCTTTTCGTTATAACTTGGTGAAAATTTTGAAAATATTTCCTCTTTCCAACATGATAAGCCATCTATAGGTACATGTAATTCCACTGGCCGATTTTGATTTTCGCAACCAGGGAAATACAAAATTATGAAGCGCTCTTCAAATTGAAAACAGAAAAGCGTTCTTTTTCATAAATTTGAAACAATAATGCATGGCAAAAGTATTGAAAGGCCGATTATAACATTGACTGTATAGCATGAACAATTCATGGGTACTTTGTCGTGGTTTAGATCTGACTTTTCTCCGGGTACTCCGGCTTTCCTCCAACTCCAAAACCTGGCACGTCCTTAAATGACCCTGGCTGTTAATAGGACGTTAAACAAAAACAAACCAAACCAAAATCGTGGTTTAGAGCTGACTTCAAATAAGTAGTAAAAACTTTCATACATACATAAACACTATAAAAAGTATTTTAACGAAGTTTATTGCAGTTTATTTTTTTGGATCCTCCTCAACCACCAACCTGCAAAAATGTATGAACATTCCATGGTGTACAAGGATCATTTGCTGCGACTAGCAAAATTAAAAGATGTCCGATGTGTTTTCAAAATTTGTTGAAAACAGGAAACGATCAACACACGACCTGGCTAAGGTTAATGGCCGTCGTCGATTTGGACATTTAGACTATTATCAATAAATCATGACGTTACACAATGTTATTGGTATATGTATATTATCATTATCGACAGTGGTACTGCAGAAACTCAATCAAATTGGAAAATTAGTCTGGTTGTCAAGTGATATAATAAATATAACAGTTTCCGTATGATATACATGTAAGTTATATAACACAACCAATGTAATATTTAAGGGTGTCACGTTTCGATGACTATAATGTCGCCTTCAGACCAATGACCAGTGTGAAGCGTATTTGCACTGAAATACTTGTGTCCGAGATGGTAATATACTCGACCGTCTTTTTTTTAGGATTTTTCGTCTCTAAAATGATACATATGACCGAGGAAGTATTACCATCTCGGACACTACAATGTCGGTAGTACGCTTCACCTTTGTCATTAGTCTGATGAAGGTGAAGTGCTGTCGTCGAAACGTCACACTCTTAAATATCATATTGGTTGTATCATATTTTCCAGAATAACGGTATCCGATCTATTTCGCGTCAGCTAAGTTGGTACATCATACCAAGCAAAGAAATCTTATTTGAATAGCATGTATTACACGCCAGATCAGCTCGGTCTTTTCCGTGTTTAAGTTACGGAATCGACCGAGGACTTATTATACAGGTGTGCTACATTTTACACTTTTAAAACACGACTAATAGCTTTACTCCGGAAATGGAATCAAGGGTTTGCGCATGCAGGATCAAGTCATTTATATAAATTAACAGTTATTAGAATACACGTATAATGTCCCGAAATACTCGTGAAGCTCCGATAGGATGTTGCTTCCCATGGTTTGAATGATGACGTCATAAGTAAACACATTGTGAATTGGTTTGGTTTATTTTTTAACGTCCTATCAACAGCCAGGGTTATCTAAGGACATTTTGAAGTCATTGAGTGAAAAAATAATTAGTTAGTTTCTATTAAAAAACAAATTGATTAACTTCATCCCGACTTAAATGCAACATCCTCAGATTCCATTCTTTGGTCTCATTCAGGAAATTAAACTCATGTAAAATCCTATCGATGTTAATTTCAGTGTTATAATCTTGATATTAAAGTATCCCATATCAACTTGTATGCCCTAGTGTAACAAGAAAAACAGATATGTATTATAATACTCAATCCCCTAAATCTGGAACAGGCTTCGGTATTGGTCTCGAAACACTTTCAAGTACCGGCCCTGTGTAGTAATAATTCTCCTTTAAATTATCCAATAGGATAAAGATAACGAAAACACGTGAATGTATTTCACAGCGACAGAGGTACCGCATGATTTTAATGAAATCAAACACATATATAATACATATGTATACAGAAGGCAATATTTAATGCCTGCTCAACGAGATGTACATACTCAAGATCAATTACATACTTTTTAACATCACCCTAACCCACAAAAAAAAAAAAAATTTCCACGTGTACACACCGCTACCTGTGTCGCCTGAATGACCAACCCAGGTACGACCACGTGTAGGCCGATATTTGCACCACTCGCACGTGCAAATATACACACAACGCCACCTATTGGCGTAAACATACCAAGGAGAAAATAATTTCATCCTAATACCGTAAACGGATAAAATTATATTTCTCCTTTAAATTATCCAATAGGATAAAGATAACGAAAACACGTGAATGTATTTCACAGCGACAGAGGTACCGCATGAAGAATAAAGAACGGGCAAGAGTCCGATATTGAGAAGCCCCGAAGAAACATGACCTAAATAAAATAAAAAAGTTCCTAGGAAAAACGTTTACAGATTTAAATGCCTAGAAACATTCAACCGCTCGCGAAAATTGTCTTCAATATAGCCATCTTTGGCTGTTTCCGACTTCCATCGTCCATGCCGTTTGAATAATCTATCCGGTATCCCCGCATTAGCTGCGGCTGATGCTCCTCCAGCACGAAGACTATGCAAACCAAACTTCTTAATATCCGGAACCACTGAAGAAAACGTTTCCATAAAAATCTCCCTGAACCTCGAATATGTCATGGGCTTATTTAACTTTCTTAACACATATGTATCTGTATTCAACCTAGTGAGATTCCTGAACACAAACTCCTCGGACTCATCCACTATAGATGCTAACTTCAAATATAATTCGAAATTACCCACCGGACACAATCGGGAACCACATATCCTACTCACAATGATCCACGAACCATCACGATATACATCAGTCTTGGAGTGCTCCACGAAAATCTCCATGTGAGATGCGCGTATCTGTATGTCTGATCTCCTTAACGCGAGTACCTCTGCGCTCCTCATGAAACCTGCATAAGACAATAAACACATAGTAATAGTTCTCTGATTATACAGATTGTTTTTATCAAAAACTTTATCATAAACATTCTGAAGAATTGAAATAGTAACTGCCTGTTTCTTCTTTACCGGTTTAGCTAATAACCTTTTCGCTCCCTCAAACACATTCCTCACTAACAGGGACATCGTAGGAGATATTTTCCCCACTATATCGTGCGCCCATTTAACGCCATACATAGCATCTGACAAAGAACCAATATTTGCATTGTTTTTCACCAAAAACGATAAGTATATACACATATGAAATGGCTTTATGGGAAAGATGTTTTCCTCCTTGAAATGATTCTGATTAGCCCCCTTCCGCCAGCGTAAGAATCCGTAGCAATACTTTCTAACCGTACTGTCAGCTTTACAGCTCTGAAGAAGGTCGGGGACCCCCAAAGCTAATTCTTTAAGATGCTCCGGTACCATAGCGTACTCATCCCGCAAGGCATATGAAACTAATCGTATAAAATAAAAAGAAAATCGAATATTAAAATCGTTATATATATGCATGTATATATAATTAACAGAAACAAATGATATACATTATAAGCAAAACCAATGTGGTGATTAAAAGACATTTTGCTGGATGAAAAACATCAGCAACACAATGCTGGAAACAAACAAAAACTGTATAAACATCAGCAACACAGTGCTGGAAATAGACAACAAATGACGTAACAACATCAGCAACACACTGCTGGAAATCGACAACCACTGTCATATCAACATCAGCAACACAGCTGAAAACCGACAACAAATGCATCAACATCAGCAACACACAGCTAGAAACCGACAACATAAGACGTATCAACATCAGCAACACACTGCTGGAAACCGACAACATAAGACGTGTCAACATCAGCAACACAATGCTTGAAATCGACAACAGATGTCATATCAATATCAGCAACACACAGCTGGAAACTGACAACATATGTCGTAACAACGTCAGCAACACACTGCTGGAAACCGACAACACATGTCGTATCAACATCAGCAACACACAGCTGGAAACCGACAACACATGTGTCGTATCAACATCAGCAACACACTGCTGGAAACCGACAACACATGTCGTATCAACATCAGCAACACACAGCTGGAAACCGACAACAAATGTCATATCAACGTCAGCTGGAAATTTATAATGATGTCATATGAACATCAGTAACACCCTACTAGGAAAAGACAACAAATGTCATAACATCAACAACACAATGCTAGAAACCGACAACAGATATTGTAACAACCTAAACTGACTACGAAATTATGGAATCATCAGCAAACACATTGTTTGAACATAGATAAATAACATACCAACAATAATAAGAAATCAATTTATGAACCGCAAAATAAAAACCAATAATGTAAAAACCAATCAAACTAACCATGAACAACTAATAGCTGACCAAATTTGTACGATGTATACATAACTAATACACGTACATTGTATGTCCATACGTGCGAGATTCTATCGACGAAAATCTAACCGCAAAGCAAGCATTCGGAATTTCAAGTCAACATTCCCAAACATTCCTTTTCCTGAACGAGAGGGAACATAAAATGACTTCCCAGTTTCCAAAAACTTATACTCCTGAATGCCACCCATAAAATGCTTACCATCTGGACAGATACATGGCCAAAATCTCCCAGACTTCCAGAATGGAACAATCAGAGTACCGTAAGCTCCACACATTTGCATATACCTAACAACCCTTGAAATAAGGTATACAGGTGGGTTAAACCACCCATTTTTACCCGACCAATTTGACGAAAATGCGTCAATACCCTCGGATCCCGGATTCCAGTACCTGGAATAAAATGGGTATATTTTTGCATTGTGCCAAGAAGCAAACCAGTCCACCTCATAAGGACCCCAGACTTGATTTAAGTCCCGGAATACACAATCAGCCACAGCCCAATCATCGTAATCTACCAACTTACTTATAAAATCGGCTCTCTGGTTTTCCTCTCTCGGAACCCATTCCATTTCTAAAGAAATATGATTCTGAACCATCAAACGGTAGATATCAAGAGCTATGTCCTGTAAATCAGATTTCATGCTACCTTTTTCTACAATCTTCACAACAGCCTGATTGTCCGAGAACCATTTTACTCTAGATCCTCTTAACACATGCGTTAGAGACAATAAAACTCTATAAACAGCTGTTAACTCCCTAAAAGTTGAACTTTGACCTGCTTCATACGGTGACCAAGACCCGTGCGATACCCCTTCCGGTGACTCTACACAATAACCACCGTACCCAGTCCCACTAGCATCTGAATACACAATCCTATTACACTCAGGTGTGTAACGTATTTCTCTTACATTGATACAAACAAGATGATTCAACCAAAACCTCACTTGAGCAAGACATTCTTGATCTAGCGTAATTTTATCATTCCATGACTGTGCCTGTAGCATGCAAATAGATAAACATCTAGTCATCAATTGGGTAATGTTGCCAAGCACAATACCCATCGAAATAATCTGTCCGACAAAACTAGACACTGCTTTCACGTGCACTGCCTTTCCACTGGAAACAAACTTCAACATGTCTGTAATACATGCGCGCGCCTTCTCAATACGGCGCTCGGGTATCCTCAACACTCCTAAAAGAGTATCAATATCGACTCCTAGAAAACATAGACACTGAACCGGATCCCACATAGATTTGTCAACTTTCGGAACAAAACCCGACTCGATCAAGTCACCTTTGACCTTTGCACTCTGTAACACTAACTCTGACCTACAGACATTGTGACATAAACCGTCATCTAAATACATTAATATCTGAAAACCCTGACCTCTCCATTTTCCAATTAACGGTCTAGTTACTTTAGTAAAACAGTAAGGAGCAGTTGATAAGCCAAAAGGCAAAACCAAAAATTTAAAATATACCTTTTCTGAACCAAATATCCACGAAAATCCCAAATATTCGGTATGTGGAGAAAAGATATCTATATGATGATAGGCCGAATGAATATCAAATTTAATAAGCCAGCCCTGTCTCTCAATAAAAATCAACGCCGTTCTAAGATCATCGTATTTGACAGACTGCTTCCACAAATGCATATTAACCTGTCTTAAATCTAAAATCAAACGTTTCTTTCCGTTACTTTGTACTGAAACAGTTAATGGATTTACAACCAAAGGCGCTGATTGACATCTTTCTACTAAATCACGTTTTTCCAAATCTAAAATAGCTTCCTTAACAAAATCTTGGTTTCTAAGTGCGGATACATTGTTAACCATTTCACTACTAACAGGTTCTGAATAAAAAGGTAATTTATAACCGTTATCAATAGTGTCCAATACAAACTGTGAACTTTCTATGGACTTCCAAAACGAAATGTTCCTTTTTAATCGACCCCTCACTTTGATGTCTATTTGACCTTGTTCATATTCGAAATATTCAGAAAATAAACTGTCATCATGGGTATTGATATCATCAGATATAAAATCATACTTATCTTTTACCACCTGTCCATCTTTGATATCCAGCTTATTAGGAATTTCCGGGCCTGGAGATCTTTGGGCAGTCTCTCCGGATATGGCCGAATTCACCACACCCGAAACATCCTCGTGATCCGAAACTCTGTTGGCCACGAAAAAGCTGCTTCCCACTATCAGAGATAGGACGAACATAACTATCTTGTCCTGCCGAGCCCGTAGCAAAACTGGGTCTCCCATAGTTATACCCGTTTGTACGTGTACGTTTAGTGTCCTTTGTCTTTTTCTTCTTATCTTTCAGCCTTTTAACTGCTTTGCTGTCCGCTCTAGCTATTTTCCGGTCGTCATCAGAATCACTCGCTAATGGATTAGCTACATATTCCTTAACCGCTCCCCAACCAGCCTCAGAAGTGTCCGCTATCCGGATTAACTTGTTACGCCTAGTCAGCTTACATGTTAACTCCTCAAGAAGTTCAACCGAGTACTCCGTTTTACCGGAATTAACAGCCCATAGAACCTGTTGAACTTCCTCTAAAATTTCTGAATTAAACTTAAACTGTTCTTTGTTTCCCTCACGCTTCCAAACTGTGTCTTTTTCCTCCTTCAACTTTTGAACTTGCTTAGAAACATCTTGAGTTTTATCAAGTACTGACAGCCTGGAGTCCAAATAACTTCTAAGCTCCCGTTTCTGGTCCTTCAGCTGACTTAAAATGTCGTTGAGGGAAACCTCCGCTGACTTCTCAGTAGAAACTTCTGTGTCGACTTCCATTAAATTAGATAATTTACACTGTACAAACGGAGACAAAATGTTCACGTGTACACACCGCTACCTGTGTCGCCTGAATGACCAACCCAGGTACGACCACGTGTAGGCCGATATTTGCACCACTCGCACGTGCAAATATACACACAACGCCACCTATTGGCGTAAACATACCAAGGAGAAAATAATTTCATCCTAATACCGTAAACGGATAAAATTATATGTATATTAGCTATGAGAAAATTCTCCCGGTCAGCTTTACCACGAACGCGTAAATCAGTTGGACAACAGTAGACAAAGACTTGTATTATTGTCGACATTCTAGGTCATTGTCATTGTCAATTTTGTCCGTCAGCTTTTGTTAACCTGATAAAACAAATTTCAATTCGACTAAGTTGGATGTTTTACTAGTTTTTGGCATAACCTCGAGTTAATTATTTTATTTAAAACATACATAACACGTGCGTGTTACTCCGTGGAACCTCACTGCGTTTATACTGACGTAAATTGCAGTCACGGAGATGAAGTCTACGTTCGATTCAGGCTTAAGCGACACGTACACATATAAGCTAATGTCTAGATCATCTACCTATTACAATAATCAATTTCAAACGACACATCCAACAACCAACACGCTAAAAACCTTTAGAACATTAGCTTTTTATTAGATGTCATTATCGGACCCATCGGCTGTCAAGTTTATAATGAGGCCTGTCGTTAACTGACAGAATTAAAAGAAGGGAAGTAACTCTGACAGATCAGTATGAATTATAGTTGTCTTGCGACTAAATGTTGTGAAGCATCTATTGACATAGGAGGTTCCACCATGCTTCTCTAGTCGTGTTGACATACAGTAGATTCTGGTGACGTACGGTGTTTGACCATTCGTTTGGTTATGACATTAATTATGTACAATATGATATTGAAGATTTCTAAAATAGTAATTATTTTAGAGAGATGATATAGAGGAGCGTACAAAAAAACTGCATGAAAGATTAAAACGGCAGTATTACAATGGATACGCAAGACGCCTCCACCTTGGTGACCATGGTATACCCATACTATACGTCACAAGAGGACAATTTGTTTTCAGTCAATAGATCAATAAGAAAGAATTGATTTTGGCAAATAAGGTAATTGTTTCTTATTAATAAAATTAATAAATGGGCATTACTGAAAATATTGTCTCATTCACAGACGTTTTTGATATAATATAGTCAATCCATTCATCGACTGATGTATATTTGAAAATTATCAAAATAATGCCCGTTATATAAAAACGCTGTGAATAAAGTGATTGAACAATTTTCAATACGTGTGCAGTGATATGAACGGACATTTTGTCTGCATGCAATTGCGTTCATATCGCCGTAAACGCGATGAAAACTAGGTTCAATCCCTGCGATAGGATGGCTATCAAAACGACACCGACAGAAAAAAAGCACAGAAAGACAACGCAATCAGAATAACGAAGGAGGACGCCTACATTTCAAGTGTTCTATGGCGGCAGCGGATCAGATGTATATACGGACGACATTGTGGAGACTGCAGAGTACCCAAATTCAGCCGCCTCACGAAGTAAAATACAGCCGGCCTAATTCTCAAGCTGCCCCATGTCCTTTGAACAGAAGATAATTAAAGGGTAAAGTTGGTATACATGTAGTCTTTTCTCGAAGGAATAACCCTAAGCTATGTACAAATTACAGTGTATTAATATTTATTAAGGTAAAACTCCGCCAGTCTAACCCTAACTCCCTGTATATATACACCAACACTTAGAGTTGTTAACCTTCAATACAAAACGATTAAGGTCAAACACACAAAGGACTTTGAAAGTGTTTTGTCTAATTAATTTGTTCATTCCGTTATGTATAAAATAACAAAATATCAAATGGATCATAGTTTAATCTGAAATAAGAATTTTATCCCTCACCTTAGTAGGTCTTTAATACTACTCTTAATCCGACAATAAATCATAACTGTATCCATACACAATTAAACATTCGGTGGCCGTGTGGGTGGATACAACAGTTGTGCATTTTACTGTTAGGAAGGAAAGGAAAACAGAACTTAAAAGCAACAAGAACCAAACAAATGACAGTGGATATCATGAAAAATAGATTTCAATCATAGAATTACTTCTTGAATATCTTATTTGGATTATTGGATGACGTACACAGTGATACGTCACAGATTGGACCACACGTGCTTGACATTTTATCGCCGTTTCAATTATCGTGAAACTGGAATAATTAACCCAATGGTCGAGGAATAGATCATCCTAAGGTTTAGGTATAAACTGTTCTAGGATTGCGGGACAAAATTTCAGGATCGAGGAATTTAATTTGGCTGCTAGATGGTGACACTTTAGACTAATGATGTCGGTTGCAGGTTCAACTTCAATCAGCTGGAGAACCGAGTCTCCTGCTAGTTCATATGACGTAACAAAACCTATGACGACGTCACATTCATCGGTCCCTCGTAAGAAGAAAATGGTGAGAAAAATAAATTAAGATAATATTGAGTGAAACGATCACAAAAATTAAGAATTGAGCGGTTTGATTTAAAATATTTTATAGGAATAGACAAATGAACAATATGATTACATAAAATACGAAATGTATTGGGCTGTTATCCAGTGAAGAGAATTCGCCCGTGTCATATGTTTTTCATCATTGTTACTAGTGTAATATATCCTGAAACGTTTTTTATTGGCCAGTCAGAAATCTATTGTGACGTCATCAATATGGACAGGGACGTGACGTCATGCAATTGTGAATGGTCAAACAAATGGCTGTCTCCGTTGGATTAATTAAGTTTTCCACATTTTGACTTTAAAAGCTGTCAAAATATAAGTTTCTGAATCATATGATAAAAAAGTATCTGAATTTTGTTTTCGTTTCATAGAAAATTGTATGAAACTCGTCTCTTTTATTTTCGTGAACCTTGGCGAGCGAAAACTTAAATTTAATATCATATTATTTCATCACATAGAAAGTCATATACCAAACGAAGAAGTCAAATAAATTGCTATAAAACAATAATGAAACTGAATAATTGTAGTTGACAATATCTAAGTGCTGATAACAGAAGTTTTTGAATCAATATATTTCTATACTTAAATGATACCGTAAGCTTTATCAAACGGCCGTCATGTTCCTCCATATCACATGGCAATACCATCAATATCGTAACCCAAATGTAATGATGTGACGTCATGAATAAATGACGTCGTGATGACACATATAATTGTTTTCTTAGTAAGAACATACAATTCGAGCCGAAATTAGTCAGTCTTATAGCGAAATGAATTTGAGTGTTTTCTCATGTACTCTTTTTTCAAGCTTTTAACTTAATTTATGATGTAACTCCCCTAAAGCGCGAGACATGTCAATTTACCAAACTGTTGTAACATAGTCTACATGTATATCAACTTACTGAACTCATGTAATATAGTCTATATCATCTTACTTAACTCATGTTATATAGTCTATATCAAATTACTGAACTCATGTAATATAGTCTATATCAAATTACTGAACTCATGTTATATAGTCTATATCAAATTACTGAAAACATGTAATATAGTCTATATCATCTTACTTAACTCATGTTATATAGTCTATATCAAATTACTGAACTCATGTTATATAGCCTATATCATCTTACTGAACTCATATTATATAGTCTATATCAAATTACTGAACTCATGTTATATAGTCTATATCAAAATACTGAACTCATGTTATGTAGTCTATATCAATTTACCGAACTCATATTGTATAGTCTATCAAATTACTGAACTTATGTTATAGTCTATATCAAATTACTAAACTCATGTATTGTAATCTATATCAAGTTGACACTAGTGGTAGGACCCCTTTTCTCTGAAGATGAATACACTTCAACACTTTCATGGGCGCTGTAATATTTCTAGCTCGACCATTTGTAATCTGAAAAATATTGTTCAATATTTCGAATAGAACTAAAACACTCGATATTAAAACGATGTTAAATACTATTCTCTCCGAGAAATTGGATTAACACTTGACGATGCTTCATCTCCGACAAAGAATATATAAAATCGATTGAAAACAAAAACAGAAAAAATCATACGTTACGCTACATTTGTACTACACGGCTCCAAAGTTTTGAGCTCTAATATTCAAAAAAGGTAATTAATTGTATCTCAAATATTTTTATGTAACACTCAGCCTTGTAAGCGACCATTATATGCTTTTCACTTGCTAGAGTTAATTAGACAAATTTCTATATCAGTGATGTAATTTTGTGCATTTTGTGAGAGACAAATCGTGCGTGCGCTGTAGTAAACGGAACTAAAGGATAACTGGATCACGGGTTTTATGAGACGTATTTGGTACGTACACAAGTGTGTACGCTGCACATGTTCGCTTAGTATTTCTCCTGGGGCCGCCATTTCAATGCTTCGCAAGGCTTATTTCTCTTGATTTTAAAACAAACGCAAACCTGTTCTGACTCAATCAGAGCCGCGCGGTCGTTTTCATGGCTGTACTGTATCTAGCCGTAGATTCGTTATGATATGTGTTAGTGACGTGTGAGTCTTTTGTAAAATCCTTCAATATGGGTCGAGTTTGTTTTATTGGTGTGGCAATTAATGTGTAAAGTATATACAACATGATGACTGTTTTGCCGGCGATGCAGCATCTTTAATGGAATAGACTATAACAACATGAAGGATGTCCGATTAAGGTGTTAACTTTGACAACAGACTCACAATAAATATAAAATCATTATCATTGTAGATTAAAAAAAATAATTCTGGAAAATCTTATTGGGCTTTTTATCGAAATATATATAATGCTATTCGTGTATAGCAATCTGATATAAGGATATCCTACCGTCCATACACAGAATGGCCATTGCCTTAATCCAGTGTAATCGTATTAGCATGAACCCACTGACTGTAATTAACCTCAAAATATACATACGACACAACGATACCGTATATAAACTTAAGCTAAGTATAGCTATTTACAAACCAACAATAAAGACTGTTGTATATTTGATCTCCGACGATTGGCGATTTCCTCTATAATTCAACTAACACAATATGATATTCTCATCTCAAAGTTTTTATTTATCAATAAACATTGACAGTACATAGAATTACGATAAAATGGATTGGACAATAGGATAAGCCTATAATGGTCCTTTCCGATACGTACGAGTTATTATGGGTTTATTCTAAATATTATGATATTAATACTGATATTACTGAAATGATAATCCTACAACGACATTCTTACTAAAATGATAATATAACAATGACCATTGTGATTTTCATGAAATAATAGATCTACTGTCATTTCACCGTTTTGTATTTCGTTTACACGTAGGTTATATAGGCTAAAAACTTGATAAGTTACCATTTCGTATTGTTTTTATTCCTAAATGGTTTGTATGAGCCTTATGATAGAGAGTAGTATCTTACTAGACACAAAGACATGCACATGTTAAAAAAAGACGTTGATTACAATGCTTCAACAAAACCTTTTATACTAATTTTGTACATTCTGATTAAGCAGAAATATATATGCCTTCATACATGTATAAACCCATTTTTATGTATCTGATATAAGTCTACACCAAATGAATAATCGTATATCATGAAACATTTTTTTGCATGTGTCACTTATATAATATACCCTGGCCCGTTTTTCATAGCCTCAATCGTGAGGTTCTAATATGGACAATGACGTTACGTCATGATTTGAATATGGCGCAGCAAAATTTCTGTCTCCTTTTAATTTTTTTGTCTTCCATATTTTGAAATTAAAACCTTTCAAAATGGAAGCTTTTTGAATTATGTGGTAAACGTATCTTAAACTTAACATTACACATGAGATTTTATTAAAATCGTCTGGAAATTTTAATATTTGCTCGCCTTCTAATACTCGTTTCATCAAATCTCATTTAAGTTCCTATACATCTACCCATATATAAAGGAGTCGTTTAGTGATTTGAGGGTGAATCCACACGATAGAAGAAAAACTACCTAGACAATTATGACTTTGACAGTCTTGTTTTTCGAAAACGCGTTGCGTAGGGTAAAAAATGTCTGAAGACGAGATTATAATTTAGGACTTTATACCTGACGAAGGTGTAGAACACTACTTGATATTTACGTCACATATACATTGGATACCGACCATCGAGTAATGGTTATACATACTGGTACAGATCAGCGACGTTAGTGACCAAAAATGTGGGAAACCAGTAGGGAAGCTAAGGAAATCAGAATGGTTTGTTTAACGTCCTCACAACTGTCAAGGTCATTATAATCAAAACGGACATAAAAATTGACAATATAAGAAGAATAGTCGGTGAGATACACTTCTTTATTAAGTCAATGGAGATTGACATCAGAATAAAGTGACGAATAAAATAACAATGGTCCACATTACTTTTCGAAGAGAGAAAAAAAACAAACAAAAAAACATGAAAATAAACTGATGGCGGGAGAAGGACCCGATCTCTGTTATTTAGTAAAATCATGGACGACACCTCTGTCATTTAGTAAAACTTGGACGACACCCCACTGTTATTTAGTAAAAACTTGGACTACACCACTGTTATTTAGTAAAAACTTGGACGACACCTCTGTTATTTAGTAAAAACTTGGACGACACCACTGTTATTTAGTAAAAACTTGGATGACACGACTGTTATTTAGTAAAACTTGGACGACACCTCTGTTATTTAGTAAAACTTGGACGACACCTCTGTTATTTAGTAAAAACTTGGACGACACCACTGTTATTTAGTAAAAACTTGGACTACACGACTGTTATTTAGTAAAAACTTGGACGACATCTCTGTTATTTAGTAAAAACTTGGACGACATCTCTGTTATTTAGTAAAAACTTGGACGACATCTCTGTTATTTAGTAAAAACTTGGACGACACCTCTGTTATTTAGTAAAACTTGGACGACACCCCTCTGTTATTTAGTAAAACTTGGACTACACCACTGTTATTTAGTAAAAACTTGGACGACACCACTGTTATTTAGTAAAAACTTGGACTACACCTCTGTTATTTAGTAAAAACTTGGACGACACCCCTCTGTTATTTAGTAAAAACTTGGATGACACGACTGTTATTTAGTAAAACTTGGACGACACCTCTGTTATTTAGTAAAACTTGGACGACACCTCTGTTATTTAGTAAAAACTTGGACGACACCTCTGTTATTTAGTAAAAACTTGGACGACACCACTGTTATTTAGTAAAACACTTGGACGACACCTCTGTTATTTAGTAAAAACTTGGACGACACCCCTCTGTTATTTAGTAAAAACTTGGACGACACCACTGTTATTTAGTAAAACACTTGGACGACACCTCTGTTATTTAGTAAAACTTGGACGACACCCCTCTGTTATTTAGTAAAAACTTGGACGACACCACTGTTATTTAGTAAAAACTTGGATGACACCACTGTTATTTAGTAAAAACTTGGACGACACCTCTGTTATTTAGTAAAAACTTGGACGACACCACTGTTATTTAGTAAAAACTTGGACGACACCTCTGTTATTTAGTAAAAACTTGGACGACACCACTGTTATTTAGTAAAAACTTGGACGACACCACTGTTATTTAGTAAAAACTTGGACGACACCACTGTTATTTAGTAAAAACTTGGACGACACCACTGTTATTTAGTAAAAACTTGGACGACACCACTGTTATTTAGTAAAAACTTGGACGACACCTCTGTTATTTAGTAAAAACTTGGACGACACGACTGTTATTTAGTAAAAACTTGGACGACACCTCTGTTATTTAGTAAAAACTTGGACGACACCTCTGTTATTTAGTAAAAACTTGGATGACACCACTGTTATTTAGTAAAAACTTGGACGACACCCCTGTTATTTAGTAAAAACTTGGACGACACGACTGTTATTTAGTAAAAACTTGGACGACACCTCTGTTATTTAGTAAAAACTTGGACGACACCTCTGTTATTTAGTAAAAACTTGGACGACACCACTGTTATTTAGTAAAACTTGGATGACACCACTGTTATTTAGTAAAAACTTGGACGACACCACTGTTATTTAGTAAAAACTTGGATGACACCACTGTTATTTAGTAAAAACTTGGACGACACCACTGTTATTTAGTAAAAACTTGGATGACACCACTGTTATTTAGTAAAACCTTGGACGACACCTCTGTTATTTAGTAAAAACTTGGACGACACGTCTGTTATTAAGTAAAAACTTGGATGACATCTCTGTTATTTAGTAAAAACTTGGACGACACCTCTGTTATTTAGTAAAACACTTGGACGACACCACTGAAATTTAGTAAAAACTTGGACGACACCACTGTTATTTAGTAAAACACTTGGACGACACCTCTGTTATTTAGTAAAAACTTGGACTACACCACTGTTATTTAGTAAAAACTTGGACGACACCACTGTTATTTAGTAAAAACTTGGACGACACCTCTGTTATTTAGTAAAAACTTGGACGACACCACTGTTATTTAGTAAAACACTTGGACGACACCTCTGTTATTTAGTAAAAAACTTGGACGACACCACTGTTATTTAGTAAAAAACTTGGACGACATCTCTGTTATTTAGTAAAAACTTGGATGACACCTCTGTTATTTAGTAAAAACTTGGACGACACCACTGTTATTTAGTAAAAACTTGGACGACACCACTGTTATTTAGTAAAACACTTGGACGACACCTCTGTTATTTAGTAAAAACTTGGACTACACCACTGTTATTTAGTAAAACACTTGGACTACACCTCTGTTATTTAGTAAAAACTTGGATGACACCTCTGTTATTTAGTAAAAACTTGGACTACACCTCTGTTATTTAGTAAAACACTTGGACTACACCTCTGTTATTTAGTAAAACTTGGACGACACCCCTCTATTATTTAGTAAAAACTTGGACTACACCTCTGTTATTTAGTAAAAACTTGGATGACACCTCTGTTATTTAGTAAAAACTTGGATGACACCTCTGTTATTTAGTAAAAACTTGGACTACACCTCTGTTATTTAGTAAAAACTTGGATGACACCTCTGTTATTTAGTAAAAACTTGGATGACACCACTGTTATTTAGTAAAAACTTGGATGACACCACTGTTATTTAGTAAAAACTTGGACTACACCTCTGTTATTTAGTAAAAACTTGGATGACACCACTGTTATTTAGTAAAAACTTGGACGACACCTCTGTTATTTAGTAAAACACTTGGACTACACCTCTGTTATTTAGTAAAAACTTGGATGACACCACTGTTATTTAGTAAAAACTTGGACTACACCTCTGTTATTTAGTAAAAACTTGGATGACACCACTGTTATTTAGTAAAAACTTGGACTACACCTCTGTTATTTAGTAAAACACTTGGACTACACCTCTGTTATTTAGTAAAACTTGGACGACACCCCTCTGTTATTTCGTAAAAACTTGGACGACACCTCTGTTATTTAGTAAAAACTTGGATGACACCTCTGTTATTTAGTAAAACTTGGACGACACCCCTCTGTTATTTAGTAAAAAACTTGGACGACACCACTGTTATTTAGTAAAACACTTGGACTACACCTCTGTTATTTAGTAAAACTTGGACGACACCCCTCTGTTATTTAGTAAAAAAACTTGGACGACACCACTGTTATTTAGTAAAACACTTGGACTACACCTCTGTTATTTAGTAAAAACTTGGATGACACCTCTGTTATTTAGTAAAAACTTGGACGACACCTCTGTTATTTAGTAAAAAAACTTGGACGACACCTCTGTTATTTAGTAAAAACTTGGACTACACCTCTGTTATTTAGTAAAAACTTGGATGACACCACTGTTATTTAGTAAAAACTTGGACTACACCTCTGTTATTTAGTAAAACACTTGGACTACACCTCTGTTATTTAGTAAAACTTGGACGACACCCCTCTGTTATTTCGTAAAAACTTGGACGACACCTCTGTTATTTAGTAAAAACTTGGATGACACCTCTGTTATTTAGTAAAACTTGGACGACACCCCTCTGTTATTTAGTAAAAAACTTGGACGACACCACTGTTATTTAGTAAAACACTTGGACTACACCTCTGTTATTTAGTAAAACTTGGACGACACCCCTCTGTTATTTAGTAAAAAAACTTGGACGACACCACTGTTATTTAGTAAAACACTTGGACTACACCTCTGTTATTTAGTAAAAACTTGGATGACACCTCTGTTATTTAGTAAAAACTTGGACGACACCTCTGTTATTTAGTAAAAAAACTTGGACGACACCTCTGTTATTTAGTAAAAACTTGGATGACACCTCTGTTATTTAGTAAAAACTTGGATGACACCTCTGTTATTTAGTAAAACACTTGGACTACACCTCTGTTATTTAGTAAAAACTTGGACTACACCCCTCTGTTATTTAGTAAAAAACTTGGACGACACCACTGTTATTTAGTAAAACACTTGGACGACACCACTGTTATTTAGTAAAACACTTGGACTACACCACTGTTATTTAGTAAAAACTTGGACGACACCACTGTTATTTAGTAAAAACTTGGACTACACCTCTGTTATTTAGTAAAAACTTGGACGACACCTCTGTTATTTAGTAAAAACTTGGACGACACGACTGTTATTTAGTAAAAACTTGGACGACACCACTGTTATTTAGTAAAACTTGGACTACACCACTGTTATTTAGTAAAAACTTGGACTACACCTCTGTTATTTAGTAAAACACTTGGACTACACCACTGTTATTTAGTAAAAACTTGGACGACACCACTGTTATTTAGTAAAAACTTGGACGACACCTCTGTTATTTAGTAAAACACTTGGACGACACCACTGTTATTTAGTAAAAACTTGGACGACACCACTGTTATTTAGTAAAGCACTTGGACGACACCTCTGTTATTTAGTAAAAACTTGGACTACACCACTGTTATTTAGTAAAAACTTGGACGACACCACTGTTATTTAGTAAAAACTTGGACGACACCTCTGTTATTTAGTAAAAACTTGGACGACACCCCTGTTATTTAGTAAAACACTTGGACGACACCTCTGTTATTTAGTAAAAAACTTGGACGACACCTCTGTTATTTAGTAAAAAACTTGGACTACACCTCTGTTATTTAGTAAAAAACGTGGACGACACCTCTGTTATTTAGTAAAAACTTGGATGACACCTCTGTTATTTAGTAAAACTTGGATGACACCTCTGTTATTTAGTAAAACTTGGATGACACCTCTGTTATTTAGTAAAAACTTGGATGACACCTCTGTTATTTAGTAAAACACTTGGACGACACCTCTGTTATTTAGTAAAAACTTGGATGACACCTCTGTTATTTAGTAAAAAACTTGGACGACACCTCTGTTATTTAGTAAAACACTTGGACGACACCACTGTTATTTAGTAAAAAACGTGGACGACACCTCTGTTATTTAGTAAAAACTTGGACTACACCTCTGTTATTTAGTAAAAAACTTGGACTACACCTCTGTTATTTAGTAAAAACTTGGATGACACCTCTGTTATTTAGTAAAACTTGGACGACACCTCTGTTATTTAGTAAAACACTTGGACGACACCTCTGTTATTTAGTAAAAACTTGGACGACACCTCTGTTATTTAGTAAAAACTTTGACGACACGACTGTTATTTAGTAAAAACTTGGACGACACCCCTCTGTTATTTAGTAAAAAACTTGGACGACACCTCTGTTATTTAGTAAAACACTTGGACGACACCACTGTTATTTAGTAAAAAACGTGGACGACACCTCTGTTATTTAGTAAAAACTTGGATGACACCTCTGTTATTTAGTAAAACTTGGACGACACCCCTCTGTTATTTAGTAAAAAACTTGGACGACACCACTGTTATTTAGTAAAACACTTGGACTACACCTCTGTTATTTAGTAAAACTTGGACGACACCCCTCTGTTATTTAGTAAAAAACTTGGACGACACCACTGTTATTTAGTAAAACACTTGGACTACACCTCTGTTATTTAGTAAAACACTTGGACTACACCACTGTTATTTAGTAAAAACTTGGATGGCACCTCTGTTATTTAGTAAAAACTTGGACGACACCTCTGTTATTTAGTAAAAAACTTGGACGACACCTCTGTTATTTAGTAAAAACTTGGACTACACCCCTCTGTTATTTAGTAAAAAACTTGGACGACACCACTGTTATTTAGTAAAACACTTGGACGACACCACTGTTATTTAGTAAAACACTTGGACTACACCACTGTTATTTAGTAAAAACTTGGACGACACCACTGTTATTTAGTAAAAACTTGGACTACACCTCTGTTATTTAGTAAAAACTTGGACGACACCTCTGTTATTTAGTAAAAACTTGGACGACACGACTGTTATTTAGTAAAAACTTGGACGACACCACTGTTATTTAGTAAAACACTTGGACTATACCACTGTTATTTAGTAAAAACTTGGACTACACCTCTGTTATTTAGTAAAACACTTGGACTACACCACTGTTATTTAGTAAAAACTTGGACGACACCACTGTTATTTAGTAAAAACTTGGACGACACCTCTGTTATTTAGTAAAACACTTGGACGACACCACTGTTATTTAGTAAAAACTTGGACGACACCACTGTTATTTAGTAAAACACTTGGACGACACCTCTGTTATTTAGTAAAAACTTGGACTACACCACTGTTATTTAGTAAAAACTTGGACGACACCACTGTTATTTAGTAAAAACTTGGACGACACCTCTGTTATTTAGTAAAAACTTGGACGACACCACTGTTATTTAGTAAAACACTTGGACGACACCTCTGTTATTTAGTAAAAAACTTGGACTACACCTCTGTTATTTAGTAAAAAACGTGGACGACACCACTGTTATTTAGTAAAAAAACAAACTTGGACGATACCTCTGTTATTTAGTAAAATTATGGACGAACCTCTGTTATATAGTATAACATGGCATCCCTCATTTCTGTGGTAGTTAAATGTAGTTAATTTATTTTCAAATACCTATGCACGTGCTGTTTAAATTGTTTAAAACTCTTTTGAAAAAGAAATACAAATGATAATAAGGCAGTACATAGCCTTAAGTAACTCGGTCACCACGTCACGTCGGCGTCCAAACAAATGTATCGTAACATTTTTATATCTTTATTAATCAGCTGTAATCGGATAACGCTATTAACACCAGCAAAACGTAGTAAAGTAATAGTGTTAAGATATCATTATAACGACAGACATTGTATATGTATTTATGTATTCCAATGTCGAGTTATGCATATACAATACTTATATGGATTATGATAAAAATTCCCATAAACCAATAAAAAGGATAATCTTCGTGTACACTACCGGACAAAAGAAAAGCATATAGGCAATTTGACCCCTATTTCTAAATTACTTTTGTATTTAATACATACATTTTCGCTATGTTCATTCTTTCTAGTAACACATTTATTTTACCTGTAACATGAAATATAAAATTATATATAATGTAACGAATGAAATTACGAAAAAACACATGAAGCATTTCACCAATAAAGCAGTATCATTTTCAATATGCAGTACAGTATATTTTTTGCTACAATTTTATTGATCTGTATTTTTACTAACATATGTATGACCCCCTCTGAGATATTAATCTGCATACACCGTACACACACTTGCCAAAGAATATAGTCGACATCGTTTCCTGGTCAATTCGTGTAAAACATATATATACATAAATAGCTATTACTCCTTGTTATTTTCAATAACACCATATTACATTTTTTCTTCTTCAGAATGTGGCATCGGCAAAAAACTCAGGTATGAAGTTTCCATCATGGCGGGAAGGAAAACCCATCCGGGCATCTCGCCCCTCATCACCACGTGATCATCTCCAAGGTTACCAGAAGAACTTTCCCATTATTCGCCGTAGTCTCGATGTGAAAGGCGAGCACGATGTGAAAAATATAGTTAATAGGCTGTCTGCTCCTACGCTATCCGCCAAAATGAAAAATGTAAAGTACAAACCAAATGTGGTTATGATGAACATGAATTACTATTCCTGGGCCAATATGGCGGCTTACAAA
This sequence comes from Pecten maximus, assembly GCF_902652985.1. Lineage (NCBI taxonomy): Eukaryota > Metazoa > Mollusca > Bivalvia > Pectinida > Pectinidae > Pecten > Pecten maximus. The sequence goes on along the minus strand of NC_047016.1, from coordinate 33,637,525 downwards.
GATCACCAACGCACCATCTATAACGGAAACGGAACTACGAAACGGTCTAATTGCAAATCAGCAAGACGTTAAATTTACGGAAAGATATTTATTTACTTCGATTGATTCTCACAATAGTTTGTTAAGCACAAGCAAATATCCTAATGAAAGCTTGAAGGTACATGTACAGTGGACCCTCGATAATCCGAACACCTTCGTTCCCAGCCCAAACCGTCCGGATTACGAGTTTTCCGGACTACCGAATTTCGTCTACCAGGTCAAAAAATTGTTGTGTAAGAGTTATCTCCCTTGATTATATACAATCCGGGACGTTTTAATGACGTTTCATAAACACGTCTAATAGTCAGTCTTTTTAAAAAATAAATACACTTATGTTCTTGATATGATTCTTGTTTTCTTTTATTTTGTAGAAACTAAAAAATAAACAATGTTTTTAAAAGAACATGTGAAGTGAAAGTTGTTTTATTTATAGCGGGCATATGTGACCTACAAACAACACACATGGGTTACGTCCCAGAGGTTCACAAACGAGTAGAAATTACATACGTTAAATACCTGAAATGAAAGACCCACTATGTACAATGTACGTTTTTTTACGTAAATTATGAACCTGAAATGAAAGACCCGGTTTTTACAACTTACCAACAGTCTGTGTTTTTGTGTTTTTTTTTACTGTAAGTTAAAAACCTGAAATAAACGAACTGCTATGTACAATGTACGTTTGTTACGTAAATCAGAAACGTGAAATGAAAGACCCACTATGTACAACTTACCATTAGTCCATGCTTTTTTATATGATTTTTACGTAAGTATGAAGATACAATGAATAAGTTGCAATGTGTAGTTTGGTATGTTCACAGTCTTTATATCAGAAGTTATCGCATCACGTTACGCCCATTTATTCTGATTGGATAATAATAATAAAAACTATTCACAATATTGTGTGTTTTTAATCGTGTAAATAAAATTCAGACATACGCCACGTAATAATTAACATTAATTAATGTGGTGAATCGTAACTCACTTTGCTGTACCAGAAACTCCAAGCTACCTATCTAAAAGTACGCGACACCAGCGAGAACTACCCAAGCTGTCCGATAATTATTAAACCCGTATTCACTTAACAATGTGACACTTACTGAAGTAAATCAGCGGTATCTGACGACTTATTAGTGTGTAATTAACCCGGTTCTTGTGATCACTGCTTAATACGTAAATGTACCATGTGTGTAATTAATAACATGCATCTTTCAATGAGTCGTCATTACACGTAACGATGTTACAAGCCGATATCCTTGTTTACCCAATACAATTGTTAGTGATGTTAATTACCGATAATAAATTTATTACATGCATTTGTGATTGATTAAGTATCGTATCACATACTGTATGTTAGTGAATTAATTATTGCTAACTACGAAATAGCACTATGTAAAATAACTATAATAGATATTGTACGTCAAGTTGATCAAAGCAAGACCAGTCTACACTATAAAACCCTTTAATACTGTAGCATTTAGGTCGATCGTAAAGAAAAGCAATGTACCGTTATAAAAACAGAGCTACATTGTAACACAGGTAAACACTCGGGGCTATGACCTGGCAGCGGTCGCTATGACTACGCACAGTGTCAAGCGATAGTCTGTACAGCTGTCGACACGGGTGACTTGCCCGACATTTTTCTCTCCTCGTGGTGAAAAAATCGTCCGGATTATCGGGGGAAATTTACTAATGAAAAGTACTTTCCGTTCCCAAAATGGGCTTCCGGAATCGGAAACCGAATTTCCGGACTGGTGAGTACAAATAACGTTACGGAAATCCGTTCCCGTGCTATTCCGTCCGGACTGCGAGTTTTCCGGACTATCGGCGTCCGGATTATCGCGGGTCCACTGTACTTGTTTTCATATGCTTGGGATTTGAGAGGAAGAAGCTGAATGATGAACGGCTTTTAATCAACAAATTTTAACACTTCTTATCATAACATTTATAACAAAAAACTTCTAACCAATAAATCAATAAAAACAATAAAACCTTCTTCATCGTGTGTATTTGCCTCCAGAAATAATTTCTCTATACAGTGGGTGTATGCTAATAAACACGCATTAGACGTTCAGTTCAAGCTAAATCGTGCTATTAGTAAATCATTATAGCTAAAAGAATGGAGACAGATTTGAAGACAAAATATTGTTCCAGATAAATCGATATTATTCCCTGACGCCACTATTTAATATAACGCAGTGAGAATCTTCTTAGATTGGAATTTTTTTATTGTGTTTCTAATATGTATATATATATATTAACCTCCAGTACACGAGTTCTTTATCTACCATTTCTCTTTTCATTTAATACAATTTTAATAATGTTTTTCTCAGTGTCCATTCCAATAGCCATCGTAAGCCATATACACACAAAACAATACCCATTGTATCCCACCGACATCATCATCCCCTTACTCAGGAACCCTGATGTAGGTCGTTAATCCCTTTACCATATTCCCATACAACCTCCACCTTACCTGTAAATTTGACTAATGCCGCATAGCAGGCGTAAAGTCTGGCTTTTATCTCATTTGGACCGTAAAGAGGCGGGATGTCGGCCGGCTTTGTCCTATGTGAGGAACATTCGTCATTTCTAAAATACTTTGATCAAATCGTGGTCAGATTAATAATGGCTGAAATATTAATGATTTTGTAGTTGCAATCTGCACGTATCCCACCGTGGCGTCTTTGAAATCATTCCCTTCCCTTAATATAAATGAAGTTCTATTTCCGTTATGTAAATCTTGGCTCTTGCACCTTTCGCTCTTAATCCATGTCAAAACATGTTCCATGCTGTTTCCTTTCAATTGATTTACCTTAGCTAGGCTCGTGACGTAACACTTTGTAATCAATATACATATAATCCTGCACTTTTATATTGGTTATGTGATATCTCGATTTATAGACGGGACATCGTATGTGACCACTTAAAGCTAGTATAACATATAGCGATAAATACGATAACCAGTTATAACTAGTATAACATATGATAACCAGTTTTAACTAGTATAACATATGATAACCAGTTATAACTAGTATAACATATGATAACCAGTTTTAACTAGTAAAACATATGATGACCAGTTATAACTTATATAACATATAGCGATAAGTATGATAACCAGTTTTAACTAGTATAACATATGATAACCAGTTATAACTAGTATAACATATGATAACCAGTTATAATTAGTATAACATATGATAACCAGTTATAACTAGTATAACATATGATAACCAGTTATAACTAGTATGACATATGATAACCAGTTATAACTAGTATGACATATGATAACCAGTTATAACTAGTATAACATATGATAACCAGTTATAACTTATATAACATATAGCGATAAGTATGATAACCAGTTATAACTTATATAACATATAGCGATAAGTATGATAACCAGTTATAACTAGTATAACATATGATAACCAGTTTTAACTAGTATAACATATGATAACCAGTTATAACTTATATAACATATAGCGATAAGTATGATAACCAGTTTTAACTAGTATAACATATGATAACCAGTTTTAACTAGTATAACATATGATAACCAATTTTAACTAGAATAACATATGATAACCAGTTATAACTAGTATAACATATGATAACCAGTTATAACTAGTATAACATATGATAACCAGTTATAACTAGTATAACATATGATAACCAGTTATAATTAGTATAACATATGATAACCAGTTTTAACAAGTATAACATATGATAACCAGTTATAATTAATATAACATATGATAACCAATTTTAACTAGTATAACATATGATAACCAGTTATAACTAGTATAACATATGATAACCAGTTATAACTAGTATAACAGATGATAACCAGTTATAACTAGTATAACATAGTATGATAACCAGTTATAACTAGTATAACATATGATAACCAGTTTTAACTAGTATAACATACGATAACCAATTATAACTAGTATAACATATGATAACCAATTATAACTAGTATAACGTATGATAACCAGTTTTAACTAGTATAACGTATGATAACCAGTTATAACTAGTATAACATATGATAACCAGTTATAACTAGTATAACATATAGCGACAGATATGATAACCAGTTATAACTAGTATAACGTATGATAACCAGTTATAACTAGTATAACATATGATAACCAGTTATAACTAGTATAACATATGATAACCAGTTTTAACTAGTATAACGTATGATAACCAGTTATAACTAGTATAACATATGATAACCAGTTATAACTAGTATAACATATGATAACCAGTTATAACTAGTATAACATATGATAACCAGTTATAACTAGTATAACATAGTATGATAATCAGTTATAACTAGTATAACATAGTATAATAACCAGTTATAACTAGTATAACATATGATAACCAGTTATAACTAGTATAACATATAGCGACAGATATGATAACCAGTTATAACTGATATAATATAACTTTTTCTTTTGAAATTTATTTGCTTGTTCAGGAGAAAACACATTGCACTCACCCCACTCACAGTTCCTCACAGACTTACATTATGATTATTCAGGGATTTTGAACAATATTAGCATACTATCAAATAAATAAAGTATAAAGATTTTTAATCTAGATATATGTCACTAAAATTTGCATGTAATCTCCATCTTTGATGAAAAGCTAATATTTTTGCATTACATTTAGATATATATATATATATTTCACTATTATAATAGTTTTTAATTAATTTCTTAACACTTTCTATGTATAACATATCACCTATCACAGGCCGTCAAAAATACATATATGATACATCCAACATAAAAGGAACCCATTATGATGGGTGAAACACTATAATATTATATTCACAAGTGATTGTTAATACAGTAATCGTTATTGAATAGGTACAGTGTTTAATATATAGCACATACACAAATGTACACTGATCAGCTATCAGGGTCGGAGTATAATATTAGTATTATAGCTAATGATAACCAGAATACATCAAATTAAGAACATCAACTGTTTTGGTATCAAAATCGTATATATTACGGTACACACTGTTTAAACTGTTTAATATTCCTGCTGGCCATAGTTTCCCTTGCAATGCCTAATGCAATATTTATATATTCATCCATTTTTCCAATAGTGTCAAATTCATTGATGTGGGGGGCACTGAGCCGACTAACGGTAAATGGTAATACCTACAGTTCCTTTGTATTCCAGTCAAGCTTCTCATGTACAGGTAGATAGGCATACACAGATTGATATTCAGACGGTTAGCTAGTTATATCAGTGCTATACAGCATGTGTAGGTGTTTTGAACGGTAGTTTGTCCTCTCGCACATGCTGTTTGGGTAAGGTATTGTATTATATTACGATACGTAGCCAATATAAACGACTGGACGGATTTAAAAGCATCAACACCGGCCTCCTCTGGAAATTCTATTTTTAATAAATCCTCTTTTTCATAAGCATTGAATTTTATAAGAAGTCAAGTCTTTGGATACCTGCTGATAACTTAGTTGGGTTTACGCCTTTACATCCCGATAGTGCTTATTTGTTTTGTCTACGATAACGACTGGAGATTTAGGTTAGTAGGCGATATAGACTATGACAACTCGGTGATTTAAATGCCTTCAGCCAACACTAATTGGACAATAAAGAAGTGCATTGGAGAACTTCTAACAGTTGGGCCAGGTAAGATAACTTCATTTATTATCAATGATGAATTGAATCCCTAATATCATCATCATGTTTTACCAACGTGAATACTATTTCATTTACTTTCGATATTGTCTGGTACTTAAAATTTAAATATACAGACATGTATAACAACGCGACTATTTTGTGTTGTATTAGAAATGGTATTTAGATTTTTACTTTACAATATTGTACACAAAATACCAGCATCTAATGGTTTATACTTGCGTCCGCTGTTGTTTCACACACTTAATCAATTGTTTTGTTGATGTACCTGTATGTGTGCCCATTGTAGGTTCAGCGATCTAATCAATTCTCCATACATACATTATCCGCGTTGTTTTAGGCGCACAGTCAATTATTTAATAATATGTACATATATCCAATGTCTTTGCACACACCTGGTAAATTATTTTATACTTGTGTCCGCCGTTTTGTATAAACAACTAATCGTTTGTTTTATGCATGAGTCCACGGTCTTTAAAACGGGACAAATAAACAACGTATAAACTATGAAAATCTGTTCGATCCACGAATGAAATATAACCTGAATTCCTCTCCACACCACAAGCGTATTTACTTTATTGACACATCAATTGCAGAATTACAGTACATGTCCCCTATTGTTTAATAATACACTCATCATAATCCAATACGTACATTTTGTATTACGGCCATCATTCTATTTATTTACATTTATCATGTTACTTATACATATAAGTATTTGTTTATTTGAGAAGAGAAAGTAATATAGGCTCTTTATCCTTATCATCACTGACGAGTCCCAGTAGGACGAAACATCTATATGATGTCCCTAACATCACTGACGAGTCCCAGTAGGACGAAACATCTATATGATGTCCCTAACATCACTGACGAGTCCCAGTAGGACGAAACATCTATATGATGTCCTTAACATCACTGACGAGTCCCAGTAGGACGAAACAGTTATATGATGTCCCTAACATAACTGACGAGTCCCAGTAGGATGAAACATCTATATGATGTCCTTAACATCACTGACGAGTCCCAGTAGGACGAAACAGTTATATGATGTCCCTAACATCACTGACGAGTCCCAGTAGGACGAAACATCTATTTGATGTCCTAACATCACTGACGAGTCCCAGTAGGACGAAACATCTATATGATGTCCTAACATCACTGACGAGGCTTAGGAGGACATAACAGCTATATGATGTCCCTAACATAACTGACGAGTCCTATTAGGACGAAACATCTATATGATGTCCTTATCATCACTGACGAGTCCCAGTAGGACGAAACAGTTATACGATGTCCCTAACATAACTGACGAGTCCCAGTGGAACGAAACATCTATATGATGTCCTTATCATCACTGACGAGTCCCAGTAGGACGAAACAGTTATACGATGTCCCTAACATAACTGACGAGTCCCAGTGAAACGAAACATCTATATGATGTCCTAACATCACTGACGAGTCCCAGTAGGACACAACAGCTATATGATGTCCTTATTATCACTGACGAGTCCCAGTAGGACACAACAGCTATATGATGTCCCTAACATAACTGACGAGTCCCAGTGGAACGAAACATCTATATGATGTCCTAACATCACTGACGAGTCCCAGTAGGACACAACAGCTATATGATGTCCTAACATCACTGACGAGTCCCATTAGGACAAAACATCTATATGATGTCCTTATTATCACTGACGAGTCCCAGTAGGACACAACAGCTATATGATGTCCCTAACATCACTGACGAGTCCCATTAGGACGAAACATCTATATGATGTCATTATCATCACTGACGAGTCCCAGTAGGACGAAACAGCTATATGGTGTCCCTAACATCACTGACGAGTCCCAGTAGGACGAAACATCTATATGATGTCCCTAACATCACTGACGAGTCACAGTAGGACGAAACATCTATAAGAAGTAGCTTGATTTATTTCAGCTCTACTGTAGATATGGATTTGTAATGAAAGGTGTGAATATCTTTTGTGTCTTTTGTCTGATCTGTTGAGACGACTCCTCTCATTTGAAAGTTCCTCGTCTCCGCTTATATCTATTTTCCATGCCTATATGCTCATATACATGCACATCGGCTTCTTTTTTTTTGGCAAATATTACTTTTAAGATTGATATTATCGTTTATTTAAAACAGCAAATGTCTTTAGAGAAACGGAATTATTGATAACGTGTTGACTATGATATTATCTGGGTCTCGTCACTCAGACACAGCAAAAAGCTTGTTAACGTGCCAACACGACCGTGCCAGACACCGGGTATCGGCTTAACCTGGAACTACCAAACTTATAGAAGTTACAGAACCGCGTACGTGTCATCAACCGGGCCAAAGGACATTATAAAAGCTTTCAGTATAAACGCTCAATAACGCTATATTTCTCATTGGAATGTATTCATGAAATTCAAAATAAATTCTGAAAAGCAACTATTTTTTCAGCCTTGAGGAAAATAACTTTTGCGTAAAGGGAACAAAAATGAAATGCAGTTATATTATGCACACATAATGGTAATCTATGTCTGCCTGATATGTCGGTCCCGGGTCTTCGTAGGTATACATTTAAATAGAGGTATGTCATTAATTGTCTTACCGTTATAGATAATGACAATACCATGCGCTTATCATTGCCAAAGAGTTAGTAAACGATACCATTATATCTACATTAATGTACTCCTTCCCGAAGACACAATCTATTGTTAAATTATAAATAGTCTTTAACCTGTGACACCGGGATAACACGTGGAATCGTCAGGTCACAGTACCCGAAATCAAATTATGGCGAGTTTTCAGTGGTTTATGGCATCTATCTTAATATTTCACTACGAAGGCAGAAGCATTCTGAATACCCCGATATATCTATATATTTAGAACACGTGAACTCATCAAGTCACCGTACACAAGATCGAATATTCGCCGCGTGTTTTCAGTATTTAATGACATATGTTTTAACATTTGACAACAGATGTAGGGGAAATCTGGATATTCCGTGATAGTTCGATTTAAATGTAACCATGATTAATCAATATATTAACCGTTTACATGCCTGTCAACTGACGTCTGACTCTATTTACAGGTACTCCTTATAACACCCGCCAGTCAGTGGTAGATAAGAACTTTGTCAGATAAGCCAAATGTCAGCTCGGTCGCCTAAACACGTGATATATTAAACACTCGCAACATGTTACATTACCAATCGGGGCCCTCGAGTTGACTTACCGCATGTGTTCCTACGTAGGAAAAAAGGTCCGTCATGATTGGGTCTGATTTTGTAAACTGATGATTTTAGTGTTCTGTACCTTTTTATTTGGGTTCCAATTCGGTACTTTTTATTTGGGTTCAAATTCGGTATAGTTTCGTTCGGGTTCCAATTCGGTACCTTTTTGTTTGGGTTCCAATTCGGTACCTTTTTGTTCGGGTTCCAATTCGGTACCTTTTTGTTTGGGTTCATATTCGATACCTTTTAATTCGGGTCCCTATTAGGTACATTTTTGTTCGGGTCCCTATTAGGTACATTTTTGTTCGGGTCCCTATTCACTACGTTTATGTCTGTATATCCATGTTGTATTATATATGTGCCTCTGTGTTGTATTTACTTCGTTTACACTTAAAAATCGATATGATGAAATTGAGATTTTGTTTGAATTCATCAATTTCTGAATAAACGTTGCTTTATGCATATTTTATAACATATTGGTAAAGAGGTAATTCTATACTTTAAACCAAATAATAATATATGTAATATTGGAGGCCAACTGGATTTAATTCATTATTGGTACGAGATAACTGGTTATTGATTAACATATATACTTACCGTCGTTTTGCATTCTCTAACTAGAATAAGAAATATCGGGACACAGTTTAAAGTTGTCATCAATCTATACTCATACCAGACAAAGAAAATCAATCACGAACATTTCGTGATGCATTCGGGCGTATGCAATAAAAATGAAAATGTACAAGGATGCTCCAAATCGTTTATTTTCCATTTCTAGATAGTAACATCTCTGCTTTCCCTTCCTTCGGGGTTTACATGTCCATGTTGATTCAATATTAAATGACGCGTTCCCACTATTACGATACACATAAAAATGTCGACTACTGACGGAGAAAATAACACATTGTATCGAGTGTTATAGTTTAATGAAGGTAACGGGGGAAATGCGGTATGATGTCAAACGTGTTCGGATGCTTGTTGATATGCCTTCTGGTTCCGTTGTCAGCACCCTAGTTATCATTTTAAGAATTAGACTTAACCCGATTTAACCTAGATTTGCATGGCGGGTGTCGCCGTGACCTAAATTTGTATGGCGGGTGTCGGCGGTGAACCAGAAGACGGAACACATATTAAGAGTCTCCATGCAAATCTGTTTTTTGTTCAATTTTTGCACTCGTTCTATTGATTCAGAGTTAGTTATGGTTTCGTCGTTATGTTGGTAATTTTGTTATCATTTTGCTGAACGTTAAGGTAAAAATGAGACTAAAACCTAAAAGCGTTCTCTAAGTGGTCGGCCGATTAGCATTAATCAAAATGAGTTGAAAAATGTTTCCCATTAATATCATCACTATTCTTCAATTGCTTGATTTATTTTTATGAGAACTACACTAATAAATGCCGTCACAATATACCATAAGTACCTTAGTATTGCTACGTGGGGCCGTAACTGACAAAATGTGGAATACAAGATATAGTTAACCGACACCTTTAAGGCTACTCAAGTGCCATGTATATATGACTTAAGAAGTTATGACCATGAAGTGACTATATTAAAAGAATTTTTTTCAATATAAACAGGATCTGTATCAAATATCACTGTAAAAATCTTAATGTTTATTCTTACCGAGTCAAACTTACCGGATTTACTTTTCTCCTCGTCTGTTTGTCCTTAACACTCCCATTCAAACACCATAGGGGTATATAACGTCATAACGACCATATTTATGATAGATGATTTGACATGGACAAACATTGCCACCACACTAATGTCCGGGCGTGTGTCCTAACTGTCAAACATTACCCCCAGGCTCCCCGGGGAGAAACCAAAACGTCAGTACGTGTCAAGGGTATTTGTTCATTTTGTATGCATATAAATTGACCATTACTTGATCTGTTTTATATACCTTTGTAAATAGTTATGGTGCTTTAATGAACAGCTTTCTTCGTGTGTCATTGAAATGCTATACTATGGTATCCATGTGTTTGAATCTTAGACACCCTGGTCCAGTGTTTATTAAAAACCAACTAAATAAAGTCAGTCATCCACAAGGACCCTTATTGAAGTAAGTTGATATATATAAATATAGTATCAATATGTTTGCTTTATTTAAAACATCATATCCGTGTGGTAATGTAAAAACATCTAGAGTGGTAGTCATGGTGATATTCAGCGATAAATATCAAATTATTGTCTAAATGTAGCTTTATTTGTACTATACAATAGATTTCCATGAATAAAATGCATTCTCACAGATGAGTCTCGTTTTAATAGTGTCACCAATAACACAATCGTTTCATTTTATGTATATTCAAGCAGTGTATTAGGGGCTACTTGTCGATCTGATTCTAGATCGGGTTAACCTTATCAACCTGTTTATAGATCGGTGTCTATATCGGTTTAACCTTATCGAGATTTGTGATGCAAATTACAGGGATAATACGTCGCTACTTTAGTAATTCACATAACACTATGTTGAGAAATATAAATTATACGTTAATAAATGTATTACATAAAGTGCGGATGCACGTCAAATATTTGATTTTATTACATTTTTTACCTGTGAAATAGGAGAAATTATCAACTATAATCTAGTGATGATATTACTTTTGTTATAATTGGTTATCTCAGAACGCTTTGCACTCGTGAAAAATATCAAGATTCCGTCATATTCGTGAAATATATGTTATATTCAACGAGAAACCATTCGGGATCATGTTTTTAACATTTTACAACGCCTGGCACCTAATACACAACTTTCATTTTATATATATTATATTCTTTTATGTAAACTTTTGGATTTTTAAGAAAGATGACGCCGTTAAACTTGCCGTGAAATCTAGCTTTTATTGGATATTCGTATACAATTACAATGTAAAAATTTGAAAATAATCTCTATTAAGAAAAAAAATCCGAAGAAATTCGTGTGATTAAAATGCATAAATAATACATATAAAATAACATACTTCCATGAATGTTTAGTTTGACGTTTGTAACATTTGGTTGTTTAGAAGTTATGTGATGCTGTATTGCTGTTAAAGTGATACATGGTATGTCGTGGTGTCGAGAACAAAGACGTGCATAGATTAATATTTCTCGTTTGCTGTCGACATTATCTGAGTGAAATTAAATAATGTGATTTATTAGTTTGTCGATATTGAATTTCCTTCTCTAAACCTGTGGTCAGTGTTGACACAGAACTATAAGGTTTATCGGAAAGGGAACGGTAATATACCCGTATATGTTTCAGACGATTCTAGTTCAACCTTAATGATATCGAAAAAGTAATATTTTTATAGTAGAGTTGCATACATTTATAAAAAGAAATGTGTGTTGCTATCATGATATTTAAATTGTAATATTGATATATTTCACACAAAACGGTTGATGCGTTTACCTCAAAGTTCAATGATTCGTTCCTAAAAAATTGCAGATCAACGAACATAATGCTGTATGAAAATTCAAAGTGATAAATATTTACACAGATAAACATTGCATCAAGCATGCCTTTATGATGAATTTTCAATTTATATTTCACCTATTTAAATTGTTTAACCTTAGCTGTACACATGATCATATCGATCGGGCTAGCTGATAGTAAATATAATCAGTTATTAACTTCCTTATACACTTTTGATGAATACCTTTGACATAGGATCTCTGATAACAATACTTAATGCATAGTTATTTACATGATAAGACGGCATATGATCCAGGACACACACACACACCACACACACACACACACACACACACACACCCTATCCCCTTCCCAAGAAAACTAAATTTATTCTATCTCAAATTACACAGGTAAAATCTATGTATAATTGTATGTTAATTTATTGTTTTGGATATCTATCTACGATAGCAACAATAGGGTAAGTGAAATTATATATTAATACAAAACTTCCATATGGTTTAGTGAACACAATACATTATTACTTGATATTTTTGGGTTATAGGCTTCATGCATTCGAATGTTCATTGCATTACTGGAAATTAGCATGAACGTAGCATGGTAGCCGTTCGTGTTTTATTATGTTGTTTTTAATGGGTTGGGTAGGTGAGTAGGTTGATGGTGAAGATGATTAACAAGAAAATTCTAAACAGGATTGTCCCTTTGATTACACTTTGTAAGTACACTTTAGAATACACGACAATGCATTGTTTATTGTTACACAAAGGGAGATATGACATCAGTATACAATTAAGAATCTAACAAAAGATGGATTATCGGTGATACTTTTAATTCGTGGGTTACCTAGTACTCATACCATTGTCGATAAAACTATGGTGGTGTAGGTATGATTTAAATCACCATACGGCAGTAATATCATCATTCTAGTTCTTAACATGCCACGTAAAGATAGTTTTCAATTAATGTTTTGGTATTTTAACTGTGGAAATTCCATAGGTCTGTGACGTTAGACGATAAAAATGTACAAACACAGACCACACTAAGATAAAAGTCTACGGCTTCTGGTTCTTTTACATATTTCAATAAATGATATTTGTGTAAATGATTGGCGATATACTGTAAATTATATCATGGTTTGATGTTTGATGACAAATAAATAAATACTAGTTTACACTTAATTTAATAGGCCAGCAGGTGTCCTAATGGGTTTTTTAAATGGTTGTCAATTTATACACGGGAATACCATCTTTAGAATTGATGTGGTAAGAAGTTATTGCTCGTGCTGTCAGCAATATCATTTATTTTATAGCAATTTATGTAGTATATTCGATTACACCAAGCGGAACATTGAAAAAAAATCAACATAGAATATTGACGATTGAGAGTATTTTTTATTGATATTCCTTATCAAGAAATTTGTATTTACTCGAAAATATACTTATTTTTGGAGTTATTTGAAATGAATACGGCAATTTCCCATATATGACTTGAAAAGGAATGTATGATATCCATACTCGATTCATATTGGGTTACTTATTGAGGGTTTGTTCTTATCATATAATGTTATCAGCTTACATATTGCTAAACTTCCCGCTCTTGGGTAATTGCATTTAAAGGGACGGATTCACTTTGCGGTGTGACTGATTTAAATGACATACATGTATAATCAAATGTTACTGGTCTGCTATCTGTAACAGAGAACATGTATCTCACAGATTGATGTGCTCGTCTGTATTCATTATACATACGGGGTTGTTGTTTACCACGAATGAGGCCTTCTACTACCAAACCTTTTAACGCGATCCAGAATCTAACGGTAAGGAACGACACCTCTATTGTTATAATTTACTCATTGTTGTCATTTCCAATATTTTCAACAACAGCAATTCAGCCATCACTGGACTCAGTGGCCGCTTTATCCAGACTTTTTTGAAGGCAGATTATCGGCTTTAGTACAAATCTAGATCAAGACATCTTAATATATACAATCACTTTCTTTGAACAGAAGATGACTGGATTATAGAAGCTTTACGTATGTGTGTCGATCAATATAAAGTCTACCGGCGTTATAAAGTCAACGTGGGCCATGCGCATTATATGTCAGTATATTCCAGTAGGACACATCATAACGTGACTAGTAATATTGACATCACTTATACCTACAGATGTGGTACAATCGTTGAATATGACTGTAGACAGTTAACGTTGTATGACTGTAACTCTGGGTAGCTATAGGTAGTGTTTGAGTGTAACCCTGGGTAGCTATAGGTTGTGTTTGACGACTGTAACTATGGGTAGCTATAGGTAATGTATGACAGTAACTCTGGGTAGCTATAGGTAGTGTTTGACTGTAACTCTGGGTAGCTATAGGTAGTGTTTGACTGTAACCCTGGGTAGCTATAGGTAGTGTTTGAGTGTAACTCTGGGTAGTTATAGGTTGTGTTTGACGACTGTAACTATGGGTAGCTATAGGTAGTGTTTGACTGTAACTCTGGGTAGCTATAGGTAGTGTTTGACTGTAACCCTGGGTAGCTATAGGTAGTGTTTGAGTGTAACTCTGGGTAGTTATAGGTTGTGTTTGACGACTGTAACTATGGGTAGCTATAGGTAGTGTTTGACTGTAACTCTGGGTAGCTATAGGTAGTGTTTGACTGTAACTCTGGGTGGCTATAGGTATTGTTTGACTGTAACCCTGGGTAGCTATAGGTAGTGTATGACTGTAATCCTAGGTAGCTATAGGTAGTGTTTGACTGTAACCCTGGGTAGCTATATGTAGTGTTTGACTGTAACCCTAGGTAGTTATAGGTAGTGTATGACTGTAACCCTGGGTAGCTATGGGAAGTGTTTGACTGTAACCCTGGGTAGCTATAGGTAGTGTTTGACTGTAACCCTGGGTAGCTATATGTAGTGTTTGACTGTAACCCTAGGTAGTTATATGTAGTGTATGACTGTAACTCTGGGTAGCTATAGGTAGTGTTTGACTGTAACCCTAGGTAGCTATAGGTAGTGTTTGACTGTAACCCTGGGTAGCTATAGGTAGTGTTTGACTGTACCCCTGGGTAGCTATAGGTAATGTTTGACTGTAACCCTAGGTAGCTATAGGTGGTGTTTGACTGTAACCCTGGGTAGCTATAGGTAGTGTTTGACTGTAGCCCTGGGTAGCTATAGGTAATGTTTGACTGTAACTCTGGGTAGCTATAGGTAACGTATGACAGTAACTCTGGGTAGCTATAGGTAGTATTTGACTGTAACCCTGGGTAGCTATAGGTAGTGTTTGACTGTAACCCTAGGTAGCTATCGGTAGTGTTTGACTGTAACCCTGGGTAGCTATAGGTAGTGTTTGACTGTAACCCTAGGTAGCTATAGGTAATGTTTGACTGTAACCCTGGGTAGCTATAGGTAGTGTTTGACTGTAACCATAGGTAGCTATAGGTAGTGTTTGACTGTAACCCTGGGTAGCTATAGGTAGTGTTTGACTGTAACCCTGGGTAGCTATAGGTAATGTTTGACTGTGACCCTGGGTAGCTATAGGTAGTGTTTGACTTTAACCTTGGGTAGCTATTGGTAGTGTTTGACTGTAACCCTGGGTAGCTATAGGTAGTGTTTGACTGTAACCCTAGGTAACTATAGGTAGTGTTTGACTGTAACCCTAGGTAACTATAGGTAGTGTTTGACTGTAACCCTGGGTAGCTATAGGTAGTGTTTGACTGTAACCCTGGGTAGCTATAGGTAGCGTTTGACTGTAACCCTGGGTAGCTATAGGTAGTGTTTGACTGTAACCCTGGGTAGCTATAGGTAGTGTTTGACTGTAACCTTCGGTAGCTATACATACACATGCGCCACACGGATGCATGTCGCATGCACGGGAGGCCGTCCTTAAATGACCTTAGCTGTTCATAGGACGTTAAACAAAATAAACCAAACCAAACCAAACGGTAGCTATAGGTAGTGTTTGACTGTAACCTTGGGTAGCTGAAGGTAGTGTTTGACTGTAACTCTGGGTAGCTATAGGTAATGTATGACAGTAACTCTGGGTAGCTATAGGTAGTGTTTGACTGTAACCCTAGGTAGCTATAGGTAGTGTTTGACTGTAACCCTGGGTATCTATAGTTAATGTTTGACTGTAACCCTGGGTAGCTATAGGTAGTGTTTGACTGTAACCCTGGGTAGCTATAGGTAGTGTTTGACTGTAACCCTAGGTATCTATAGGTAGTGTTTGACTGTAACCATAGGTGGCTATAGGTAGTGTTTGACTGTAACCCTGGGTAGCTATAGGTAGTGTTTGACTGTAACCCTGGGTAGCTATAGTTAATGTTTGACTGTGACCCTGGGTAGCTATAGGTAGTGTTTGACTGTAACCATGGGTAGCTGAAGGTAGTGTTTGACTGTAACCCTGGGTAGCTATAGGTATTGTTTGACTGTAACCCTAGGTAGCGATAGGTAGTGTTTGACTGTAACCCTAGGGTAGCTATAGGTAGTGTTTGACTGTAACCCTGGGTAGCTATAGGTAGTGTTTGACTGTAACCTTCGGTAGCTATACATACGCATGCGCCACACGGATGCATGTCGCATGCACGGGAGGCCGTCCTTAAATGACCTTAGCTGTTCATAGGACGTTAAACAAAATAAACCAAACCAAACCAAACGGTAGCTATAGGTAGTGTTTGACTGTAACCCTGGGTAGCTATGGGAAGTGTTTGACTGTAACCCTGGGTAGCTATAGGTAGTGTATGACTGTAACCCTGGGTAGCTATAGGTAGTGTTTGAGTGTAACTCTGGGTAGCTATGGGAAGTGTTTGACTGTAACCCTGGGTAGCTATAGGTAGTGTTTGACTGTAACCCTAGGTAGCTATAGGTAGTGTTTGACTGTAACCCTAGGTAGTTATAGGTAGTGTTTGACTGTAACCCTGGGTAGCTATAGGTAGTGTTTGACTGTAACCCTAGGTAGCTATAGTCAGTGTTTGACTGTAACCCTGGGTAGCTATCGGTAGTGTTTGACTGTAACCCTGGGTAGCTATAGGTAGTGTTTGACTTTAACCTTAGGTAGCTATAGGTAGTGTTTGACTGTAACCTTAGGTAGCTATAGGTAGTGTTTGACTGTAACCCTAGGTAGCTATAGGTAATGTATGACAGTAACTCTGGGTAGCTATAGGTAGCGTTTGACTGTAACCTTAGGTAGCTATAGGTAGTGTTTGACTGTAACTCTGGGTAGCTATAGGTAGTGTTTGACTGTAACCCTAGGTAGCTATTGGTAGTGTTTGACTGTAACCCTGGGTAGCTATAGGTAGTGTATGACTGTAACCTTAGGTAGCTATAGGTAGTGTTTGACTGTAACCTTAGGTAGCTATAGGTAGTGTTTGACTGTAACTCTGGGTAGCTATAGGTAGTGTTTGACTGTAACCCTAGGTAGCTATTGGTAGTGTTTGACTGTAACCCTGGGTAGCTATAGGTAGTGTTTGACTGTAACCCTAGGTAACTATAGGTAGTGTTTGACTGTATCTTTGAGTACATTAAGAGGATAAGACTAAGTTAAGATTATTAGACTCCATTAAGATTATCAGACTAAATTAAGATTAAAAGACTACATTAAGATTAAGACTAATATCCTTTATTTACTTATCATAAACATTTTTGCAAGAACTAAAATCTCGCATTGTTTATTTCTAGTTGATTTTGGGTAAACATCATTAGGTAAATTATTAGCAAAATAAATATAACGATTGTAACGCCTTCAGCTGTATCAATCCTTAAATGACCAAAAGTGTTGATAGGAGGTTAGAACGTGCAAAACCTAACCTTTCGTTGTATAATGAGATGCAAATAAATACAAAGTAAGTGTACTCTACAACACACATTTAAAACTATTGATGTTGAACCAACGTAGACTCGCATTACTATCGATGAACTAGGTTTGGTTTACGATTGTTTAACGTTCTACCAACAGTTATGGCAATACAATAACAGGTTTTACGTACATACAGTAAGGTTTGTTACAAGAAGGTGATCGGCATACCGTATACGTTTTTATCATCAAAAGATGAAGATATACTTTTTGATTTCAAAATAATTCTGTCCTGGATATACCAGGAGTTTCATCCAGGGGTTACGTAACTTTCGCTCTCTTCACTACAGGGATATGTCATGGCTCAATCACTGCCATCTTGAGGATAAAAAAAGATTGATCCTTCGAAGTACATCAAACGAACCTCAAGGTCGCTATACCGTTAAATTCTTCAAATGAAATGCATCACCTTAGCAAGTAGTCTTTTTTCCTGTCACAAATCAAGTAGCTAGTCGTGGACTATCGATTTTGCCACGTATCCCAATGGTGCAGAACTCCTGGAATACCCGAGACACACACTGGGCCACTGTACGAGTTGTCTACCTTCTGATACTGCTGTGTATAACATTGACCCGTATTGACATCTCCAATGTTTGTAGTCAATCTAGGTTTTCTCTACAAACAAAATCTGAGCCTGTCATAAATGCTTTGTGTGCTTTCATAAATCAATCCCTAAATCAATTAACATTTTGAGCTACAATTTAAAAGAAATTATCATCTTGTCCATATATTTACTGATGTTGTACATTTCTGCGACTCTTTTTGGCTATCAAATTGAGGATGTGGTAAAATTCTGCAATGATTAAACGATGTGGTATATGGTTTACTGTTCCTCTTTAATGATATTTGTGTTAGGTTTGCCTTTTGTCTTCACGCTGAAAGTTATAGAATTTACAGTCGTATATATATATATATATATATATATATATATATATATATGTGAACACACTGTAATCATTTTCCTTATTCTTTTAGCGATACGGTTAATATTGTTATAAGCTTTATTTCATTTATACAAATTTATATGTGAACATAACACATTAAATTATTTTTCCGTATTTGAACCGGATTTAGAAACAAGGTTTAAAACTGATGTAAATCCGTCTCACACAGAGGGAATCCGGAGGTCAGGTTACAGAAAATATGTATTTTGCCAATGTTAGCTCTCTATGTTCCCCACAGATGTCAAGTGTAAATATGTTTACACATGAGTTATGGAGTGGGCGACATTTAGTCTAGTGAGCATCGGAAAGCAAACGTTTGGCTCTGCTATGTGAAATTCCTTTTCCAATTAAGCATTTGTATTTATATCTGACAGTGCACTCTTTTGTCTGGGGAACAAGTTTAAGAAAAGTTAAGCAATGTATCAGTTTAGTTTATAATTGAGACATTTATATCAATCAACTTCAATCAATATGTATTCCATTTTACAGTGTTCAATTTATATCTAACTAAATCGTTATTCCTACGGTCAAAGAGCAAAATGTTAAGCTTGAAACTATGTTGCACATGTTTAACAATGTTAAAAGAGAAGTAGAAATGATAATATAACGGGTTGTTCGAGGAAACGTTCTCCAAGATGTTGACTGATAAAATTAGCATTAGTGCATACAACATCTAAAAGCGAATTAGAAGCCCCAGTATGAAAAATTGATAATTCTACAAGTTATTATAAGCTGAAGTAAGCATATCGAGAAATGAGAGGACTGATGTTCAACTGATAATTTAATTGTTAAAGTCACCTGTTAGTACATTTATAAATATACTTTGATATATATCATAATATATCTCATGTGTTGAACGCTAATTTGATAGATTATGTGATGTGATGTGAGAACACATGATAACGACGAAATTTGAAACTCAATAAAAATTGCAATGTGAGCATTTTTCCGTATCAACGAATAACAAGGTAACTCAAAAGCTCGCCTTCTTTTAGCAGATAGGTGCACTTTAACACCAACATAAAATAGTGTATCGTCTATGTTGTACCTTTTTAAAGGGTCAGATTATCATAAAATTCACGTTTTTGCCAATAATCCATTATTCATTAGTTGACAACTTTCCATTAGTATGTTAACCTCTATAATGAACAAAACTTTATAAAAAAAAAGGGGGATACAATTTTCATTTACTTTTTTCTCTACTCAATATGTAAAAAAATAAGTCTTTTAACAGAAACTTTTAGTCGATACCTTTCCAGTCATGTTTGTGAAAGATAAGTTTATTATGCAAAATAAGTATTTCAAACGAAATACAGAAGAAGTCAACAAAGAATGATATCTAAATACCCCCAGTAGCCCATAAGGCGATGAATAGTGTTTTACTTGAGCGTTCACATGTAAAATAGATCAATGATCTCATTAATAGGTAGTATGACGTTTATTCACTGACCAAAACCAACATATATTTTTAAAATGCACTGACCTATGCTAAGGGCTAAATCAATGCATTCATGGAAAATATAGTTATAATTGGTGTGTACCTTCTATAGCGCTACCAATGTACCTCACAAGTAATTAACCTCCCTTTTGTACCTACAGACAGGTATCCTCCTTAGATAATAGGCAATCGTTTGTAGGAGTTCTGTGTAGCATCTTAAATCCAAATTCACTGTACCCAGAGATTTATTATGATAATACTATAAACTGTTTTATGGAAGTATTCTTAGTCATGCATGCTGAATCTGACCTAGAGAGAGTGGTCAATAATATCTATTCAAATAACTATTTTTTCTCGAATATGGACAGATTTCGCTTTAATTATTTCAAAGGTGTCTATCGTTATATAGATTTAAAGCGGCCCGACCATGACATGTAAAGAAAATCTACAGTATGTTTAAAACTGTAAAATATATTAAATAAAAAGTAAAAATACATTTCAAAACGATGGTTCAGACAGAGAACTTTAAATGCAAATATTCATTGAAATCAAGCGATACTCAGGTGCATGTAGTTATTATCCTTCTTGTGAGTACTTTTATCTACTGGCCGAAGTTTGGACAGGAACACATCATTTGTTTATTTGATGGTGCTTAACGGTTCAGCAACCATTCCACTAGCAAGGGGCCATTTATAGTTATACAACTTGATATATCTCAACAAGCTAACGTAATATAAACTAGTACATTGTATTGTCACTGTGGCAACAAATCTTTTAAAGTTTCAAATCCTACGATACGAACCAATTTCATGTTACAATATCCCAAACCTGTCTCTAAAATAAGCATCATCGATCCCGATATTTGTTTCTCAGTCTTGCGTCCTTTAAATAAATGGCAAAAAAATCCTATACTTATCCATTTGAAATACACAATTGTATATATTTGCCGTTATTTATAACACGAATCAAGTTGACATGATCTATATAACAATCAGAATTAATTTTGAACAATCGTGGTATGACATTCCTTGTCAATTACAAAACTCAATAAAGGCTACTTTTGAAATCCAGTTCTGAAGTAAGTATACAATTTAAGCTGTAAATGATATACTTAATTTTATCTTGTCAAGAAGAAGCGCATTTTCGTGTTATAAATACCCTTCCTCTAGACAAGATTTAATATATCCCTTCAGTACTGTCGAAATGACAACCACTGCAGTTTTATTGTTTCTTCAGATAGCTTAAGGTGCGGTCAGGTGTGAAATTGTAGTATTCTTTTGTGTCGTTTTATGCAGTTAGCATTTAAATTTGAACCACAAATAACTAAAACCGGTTATTTATCGAGACTGTACACAAAGTAAACAAAAGTATTAATTTCATCCATGAAGATTTTATTGAATACACAAATCAATCGAGTATTGGGCAAAAGGTAAAAATCTATGAAAGGAGGGGGAATTCGGGATAAGCTTTTCCCAAAGTCATTTGGTCGTAGTGTAGCAAGTTTAATACATCCATGGAAATATCAGCTTAAATCATAGACCAAGAAAAAAAACTATATTCAAAAAGCATTATATTTAAAAGCAGGTGAAGTATACTACCGGAAGTAAAATTACTGTGAATCACTTATATTTCGCCAGGGATATATTTTCGTGTTAATATACGAGGAGAGTTGATCGCGAATTGAAATCCCTCGCAATTATAACAGTTTCCAAGGCTACTAAGCTTTCGCTTACCGATATAGGAGTCTTGTGGAATCCGTGACTCCAATAGTAAAGCGTTCGCGAAATCATATGTTCGCAAATATGTCTGAAGAAGTAAGTTTGCAAAATAAAGTACTCGCGAAATCTAAATGATTTACAGTAATATATGATGACTCAATACGAGAACTTCAGGCTCGGTGATTTACGATTCTGGTTAAGCAGTATAAGCAATATTATCCACCGTATATATTTGTCTGACTTTATTTATGATGTGGATATAAAGTGGTGTATTATATAGAAGCTACTATCAATACCTCCAATAGGGATCTTAAAATTTGCATACTTTGTATCATTTCATCAACTTCACACTTTTGTCGTCTATTAGGTGTGCACTTTTAGTTCTATACATCAGCGGACATGGAAATGAGTATAGGAGTAGTGTACCGACGGACACTCTGTAGTGAACAGTCGTGTGAATACAAAACTAAAATTCGTCTGGAGGCTAGTTATAGCATATTGATACTAGCTAATGAACTGTACTTCTACAGTAGATACCACCCATTTGAATTCTCAAGGTACTAGTCATGTTTGGGGCAAATGAAGGAGAACTATTTCAAGAAAAAATGATATAGCTACATACAGAAATACAAACAGAAAGCAAAAAGCATGCAAACATACACAAAAAGCAATAAAGTTAAAGGGCTGCTTTGTTTTAACGGAGAGTTATTATGAGCTAAATCCATTGCTGAAGGTACCGGATGATGCGAACATTGATATCATTGGCACATATCTCTTTACCATATAGCAAAGATTCTAAATTTCTGTCCATATCAATCTTCTCAACAGATCGTTAAAAAATCACAAGTTGGTTGTAAATAATAATTTGTTGATTACAGCTTTTACATTTAAGATAAATTGGAAGCATCTCTACAACGAAAAATATACAGGAGGTTTTCACTCTGCGTAACGCCTACATTTTTAAAACATTGCCTATTATCTAGAAAAACAGAAGAGGGAGTCAATTATCCAGACCAGTCTACAGTTGTAGGGAGGATTGTAAAACCTAATAACTGTTAATGTAGTTTTACTTCATGAATCACGCTTGCTTGTATTGACGAATTAATAGATAGAGGTTGGTAAATGCAATCTGGTGTTCGATTCCGTTACGTTTGATATGTTTGACTTAATTTTCTTATATTCTCCCTCTCAGACTGTCTCATGGCTAGTTCCCTTACACCATATAAAGACGTGATATTAACATAGGACGATTTTGAACTGCCTCACGTTGTGCTTTCTTTGACTTTAAAAACTCCAACTCTGAACATTTCCCTCAATGTCAAATGCATTTTCTAAAATTGCCATCATAAAGATTTTAAGAATTATATCCTAAACAAAGTCACTCTATTTAACTCGAATTCCTACATTCTTACGATGTTTCTCCTTCAAAGACTGAGTGTAGATGAAAGAGGTATATATCGCTTTAGTCAGTTGAAGAATATCTATCTTTGTTTTCCTTTTATTAAGACAAAACACCTTAAATCTAGAGTGAAATAAATAGCAATGCCTTACACAGTACAAAGTTACAGCATTTGTAAAATTTGTCTTTATCTCTCTGTTAGCTGATCGGATACTACTTCGTGTGTTGTCAGTTCTAGGAGTGTATCAGTTTCGCTGCCATCAAGATGAGTTATCCTTCACAATATCATTTAGTAAATTAGCCTTGTCTTAATTGGAGGTACCTAGAATGTCTTACTCTGGATCTACCAGTGAAGGATCTTGTTAAGAAGATTTCATAAGGCCCTTAACAAGACTTTATAACGTTTCATTTCGTAAGAGAAATATTTTCCATGATAACACCATTTACCTTTTCATTAACATTTAAACGGGCATTCCTTCATGAAATTTACTTTTTTTTATTACTTTCTTCTATTTTTTGATGTTATATTGTTACTTAGTTTTCCTTTCTACCCAGAGAATCAAATGTAACCACGCCTGCATGAAACAGTTTTCAAACACATAGATTTTTATTGACCTTAACACCGTTATGTTGTGTTGTTATTTCCTTCCTAACAGAGCCCCTCCATCCTCTCCCCCACCACGCCAGTGTGTGTTCCCAGTAAACAGGTACTAAAAAGAGTATATACATAGGTATATAGAAACGTAAGCCGCTGGTATACTTTAGAGAGTGGCATACATGGCATGGAACGTATCATACGCCGAATTGATTCCTAAAGAAAGTTGATAATCTGCTCTCTATAAATGAAGTTGTTAACGTCACACGGAGATGTGAGAAGATTTATATATAGACATACTGCCAACAGTGATATTTTCTAGATTGATGAATTTACATGGCACAAACGGCCACGGGTCTTTCTAATCGTACATAAATCTCGCAATACGAAATTTGTTGATTTGTAAGAATATCATTCCGAGACAAAGGTTAAAATGACATCAATCCAAATATCGGCCGAAATGCATTACTTCAAACTTCAAAATCGTTATAAATAATTAACTTGTTTGTGATTACAAGCCAAATCATAAACAAACTCTTCATTGATCCAAACATTGTAATAATTATATGCACCGTAGGTTTGGAGAGCATTGGATTAAGCTATACATGGACAAGCTGTGTTTGAATGGGTGCTGTCATGGGACGACTATTGTGGAATCCCTGTAAAGTCCGCGGTTCTCCTACAGAAGGGAGAACATATTTGATCTGCTGCCATGTTGCGCTTACTTTGCCCTCTGTCATATTTTTTGTCTATACTTTTTGTGATGAATTTTTGGCACGTCTGTTTTACCTGTTGACAAGAAAAGGTTACTCGGCGGAGTACCGTGTGCAAATAGGTCCAATTCACAGAACTTGGACAGTCGCCGTCATCAAAATATACATTGATTATTGTGATAACGTAAAACCGAAACGTTTTGGAAAATATATTAACCAACTTTATGTTGTGTGTGTGTAGAAGGACCATACGCAGAATAATAAAAATGTAGAACCTTAGTGGATTATTAAACTTTTATAAATTTCTTTGTGTATAATTTTGAGTCTTCCCCTGACAAAATCATTAAATATAAAGGCTCTATAAAAATATACATGTATTGTGTATACTAATTAAGTTTCATGTCAGAAAATTCCCCGGCGAACCTTTAAATATCCGGATTATTTCGTTCGAGCTTGTAAAATGGCGGTATCTCTGAATCGGTGAAAGAATCAGTGAAACGTCACATCGATGTATTAAAGCCGGGAGAAGAAGCTTCAGAATTATACCGATTCATATCCCTATGAATGCCATGTAAAGTATAACAGCATGAATGTACGTGATGCTGTGACCGTTTGTACTCGAACTTCCCGCGTTAGGGCTACATCTTACATGGATATAGGTAAAAAGCTGAATCATACAGGCTGGATTGTGTGTCATAGTTTCCCTACTTCGCTTTATATTGTCATTAATGAATGCCGCCTGGCAAAGATTGATAGTACTAAAACATGTATTAACATCGGGATTTCAATGGAAAAGAACCAAATCTCACAAATATTTACTTTGTTTATAAAACTATCTGTGTGGAGCTAACAAAGCTTCTTTTCTCCAATTTCTTGTGAATATAAATCTTGCCAAAACTTGTAGATTTACATCAACAAGGTGACAAGGTCATGTCGCTATTACAGTTAAACACCAGGTCGTAAATCTGGAGGGAAAACTTAAAGGAATTTTTCATACACAATAAATGGCGCTCTTCATTTGTTTACCGAGTTAAAATGTTTACATGCTTCAGAAGGTATTTGACCTTACTCTAAAAAATATCTTTTTCTTATAAAATCTGATCACATACAGCAAATAATTCAATCACATATAGAGTGAAATGTGTGTGTGTGTAGCGGATTACAAAGCAAACACTCTGAACACGCAAGATGTAGAATTTAAAAAAATAGCACCATACATATTTTCATTTTATTTTGTAACAAATAATTACCCGTTCTAGACACCAGGAAGGATACATCATGAGTTTAGCTATTATCGCGAGTCCCGATCGAATTACGTGGGCTCTTTCTTGGCTATGGAAACAGGCCGTGTATTCTTATCACATATGTCTGTGTGAGCTACATGTGTTGACGAATTTGTTTGCTTTATGCTAATAAACAAGTGTTTGGTGTACAGAAAATACCTCCTATAAAACGTTTAACGAAATGTTCAGAAAAGACGAATAAGTGGAGAATAAAATCAATATAAATCCAATACGTTTCATTGATTTACACGAATGTGAGGCTAAAAGATCCGAAATACGGATGAAATGTCAACGAAATTTACAGGAAATTGATTAGTCATTTATCAACAGTTCAAAAAAAATGTCATCATGGTGTATCGTATTGACATATTCAGGTTGTGTTTGTTGATATGCAGACACCTGGAAGTAATATTTGTGTCATTGTTTGTTTGTCAATTAGTCACGATTGCTGATAGCTACAGGTATGGAAACTTGTGAATACATTTGGGTTGTATACAGAAGCACGACTTGAGACGAAGATAAATAATATATACATACAAACATGGGTTCAGCTCCCAACATACGTATTTGCCTGAACTTTACAAGCGTCTTGCTGAGTTTGATCCGTCTGATGTTTAACTACATGAGAACTGATAAAAAGTCGATGCACTATAACAATATATGGTATCAATCATTTAATATTTAATATTTTTTATCTTTATTACAGATTTCATTCGTCTTACGTCATGGAAAGAAGAAATTTTGGAGAAATCTACATAAAATAAGAGACTGGCGTGTTTCAACCAGACTGGAATTGATTTCCCAGGATTCCAACAGAATAAAAACGTCGTCAGAAATAGCAATCAGTGCTTGTTATTTCTAATGACGCATATTGATGGAGTGGTGCGCGTGCACCAATTCTATATTGATATTTACACGTGATTTGGCGATTATTTTTAATTGAATATAATCAAAGATATTAAGCAAGTCAAAATGAGTGGATACTTTCTCAAAACATACCGTTCACAAGAAGTCGCACGTGAGCGTAATAAGCGCGAGGACAGGAAATTAAATTTGAACTTAAGTGGTAAAAATGGACCGGAAGCCGTATACCGATTAAATATGGACAAGGTGAATCATGAGCAGCGCGTTATTGCACGAGAACTTGGCCGGATACGAACGATGGGCCCGGCACGAGCGACAGGGGACCTTCAGACACTCACTAAGGAGCAAAGTATGGCAGAACGCCAATTAGAGAAAATCCGACAGGGCATACATAAGCCCACTAATAAAACATTATTGACGCCAGATAAAAAATTCCATCACCCTGTATTCAATTTTACAGATATTCCAGTGCACGAAACAAACACAAATGTAGGTGCGAATGAGATGAAAAAAATGAAAGAAAGTACGAACTCTATCGCGGATTTAAAAGGTCTGTCTTTAGATAGATCTGACAGAGAAGTAGATGGGTTTATGATCATCAAATATCTCGGAGACTTGCACAACAACACACAGATATACGCTAGAACCCCTCCACCCAGTGAAAGAGGTGCTAAATCCCCGGTGTATCGCTCCCCGGCCAATCAGATCGATATCGATACACCGCGTTTAGCTTTTAAACGACTGACGGAGATGGGCAAAATTGACTCCGATCAAGCGGAACGATTCTATTCAGAGACAACACCACAAGACCCAGAAAAGGCGGCTATTAACACAGCGAATACCACTGGTGCTCGATCAGGGGAAGCGAAAGGGGGCGTTTCCAAAGACAGAACGACAAAAGTACCAAGAGAACACAAACAGAGGGCGGTAAAGCACCAGAAAGAACATATCAGCACCTACACGTCGTCACTTATAGTGCCAGAAACAACTCTCAGGAGTGAATCGCAGTCAAATTTATCACAGAAAAACGAACTCTTAGATTTGGCGACAGCCGCGAACGTTGATATGGCAAGCGTTAAGAAGAATGTAACTAAGAGATTGTCCAAGGACAACATTAGTAGCAAAGGGTCAGCGTTATCAGACCCCGGTTCTAACAGGAAACCTAACAGCCGTAAAGGGACAACATCGGCAGATCCAGAGGTACAGTCCGGCACGCAACAGAGCTATGTCGCCAACAACGACATGTCTGCATCATCAGTCAAATCAGAAACGGATGATGCGCCTCGGCCGCGACAAGAACGGCGCATGTCCAAACAGCAGGTGGATGAAATGCTCCGTAAGCCTGTTTTGGACCCGGATATGTACAACGTAGACGGTTCCCTTAAGACAATGTTTACGCTTCCAAGTTTTGACAAATCCTGGGAAGAGGCACAAAAGGCCCGTTATATACGTCCGAAGGAAAAACTCGAACGAGACCGTGAGCTTACCACAAAGGAAATTTTCTCTCCTTAATTAGTGCGGTTATATATTTATTGATTTTTCTTATCCACGACGACAATTGGATGTAGATACTGTCATTCTGGATGCGTGTATGCATATTTGTGCCAAGGAGTTAGAAGGCACGTGCGTACGTACCCGCACGTATGTCATGTGATATCCCTGGACCAGGGACGTGTTCTCTATTGAAAATTTTAAAACAAGAACACTTGGGTGAAACAATTATGAACGAAAATGAAATCGACGTGGATGTTTTAAATTATTGACCACTATACCACATATCCTAGAATGGCTTGACGCACGTGCGAATGTTCTGGTCAGTTTACAATCGTTAATATTTCTTTGCGTGTTGCGTGTGAACCTAATACGGTACATTTTAATTAACTAATAAGTTCATTTGTGTCTGAACAATGTTTCATTGATAAAGATTTTTTTCTTGAATCACGCGATTTTGTTGAAATTATATACGATGTGTGATTTTAAACTGCGATACATATCGAAACATTCTGTAATAAATCGCTCATTTATAAAATGTTTCCTCGCAAACCTTGTTTATGTAAATATACGGCCTACAAAGTTGTAATTTATATTTCAAATAGTCGTTTTAAATTAAATCAACAATGAGTAGAGACTGTTTGAAAGACTTGTTCACCTTGCCAATTTCAGTAATGTCTATTTACAACAATATCGCTTTGTATTAATACAAACATGCCTGGATGTTATCTTTCATGTATATAAAGTTGAATTTCTGTATGTTTACCAACAAACACATTTTGTAATACTGTACTGCGGAAGCCTTTGTTAGCGATGTCAATTTTCTGTCGGGAAGTCAATCGTCGATATATACAATGTATACATGTATGTTTCGTGAATAGCTATTTTTTATTTGCCCTAGGCTGGCTCTGTATATATGCGCTAAGGGTCTCATAAGTCTTAAATCTCGAACAAATATTGTTATTTATTAGCATTCTTTGCTAGAGTGTGTTGTTTACATGATTAACTTTTTATAGTAATAAACATTCATTCGCATCTAAACTTGTTCTTGTCTCGGACAACACGACAAACTATGTACATGTGTAGCGTGCGAAGTATCTTGATTTCGGCACCATCTCTATTGAGACAGTTGGTCCTCTTCAAGAATATTTCAATGGTGCGTATCCCAGCGTAGATTTATTCTAATATTCTCTGTCTGGAATTAAATGACACACACTACAGTTGATAAAGACTGGGCTTACACTTGTTGTTTCAAAAATGATGGGTATATCTCTTATTTGTTAATGCAAAGGTACATGTAGGCCTGTATATACTATTTACCTTGTAACATTCGCGGGTGATTGAATTACTCAATAATCGTGGTTATTAAAGAGAAAACGATACTTGTGATCTCCGTGAAGTTATTATCTTATTAATCGATAATTTATAGGTCTAAATGTATTGTCTTCAAGTAACGTAATGACCAACTTTCAACATTATCTCACAAGCCTTATGCTGGGTGATTTAGATATAGCTTCGCGACATTTATTAAATAATTGATTAATTAGGTTAATAGTGGTTTCCAATTAAGAGAACTGTTTTAAAAAAATCTTTTGTAATTACATGACCAAAACATATGCTATGGCCTCTTGTTGCTTTGATATACATATATATTATCATTTTTACGTTTTATATTGCGATAATACATCTTGTGGCCCGTGTTCTTGGACAACACGCGTTTTTCTTCCCCACTTCCACGCGCTTTACTAGGATCTTGTTTATATTAACGTATACCCATCGCTAACCAGGAATAACGGCAATAAACGTATATCATAGTTAATTATATTTTTAATTATTTATAAACCAATTAACTCCTGAATTGATTACACGCATATCAAAGTAAATCGCATTCTGGCCGAAGGATAAACATACACCAAATCGTTATTTACAGGGGAAATGGATCCCGTTTATACCAATAAACTGTATCTTATTTCACGTCATTGAGAGTGGTATACTCTTTCTCACATACTGATCAATTGTATTTTCGTGTTCGTGATCTGGTTCGAGTAAGTCAAAACATATGTAAACAGTCAGACCAAAACAGGACAGTTTCATTTAACCAATTCAATGTCAATGTAAGTTGATGGATAAACGCCGCAGTTTAAGACGTACACTGTATTGGTATATTATAATTAGCAGTACACTATCGGCGTTTTAGTACGGATGTGTTTTGGACCTTTCATCGCTGTTATTATTCCCATAAAACGGTTATTATTATTTACAGATGATTGACCTATAATTAAAACCCAAATAAAATCCTGAGATAGCATACATGTATAAAGAACAAATATTGATGGATCTATACTAATATAACGACATTTTCGCTCGTCATACAATTAAAGTTCAAATACGTGTTTTCTTTGAAATGAAAAAGTCGGTCATAAAATGTATGGGGTCCATTTAAAAATCCGTTATCCTTAAAGGGTAAAATGTATTACTACACTCGATACTGAATAGGCGCTTTATAAAACCGGACCCACAAAAACGTTAAAGTCTTTAGCTGTAGTTTTATTGATGTCGTATAAACAAATTAACAACATACAATGTAAGGTATGTCATGCTTATTGTAAACTATATGCCACCTTACCCCTGACATAACCAGGAGATACAAAGACTCGAGGACGGAATTCATTATCCGGAAATTGTGTACGAGTCACTCAATCGTTAAACGTTGTCCTTATAAACAGCACCATAATTGGCCTGTCGTCTGCCATTTTCGAAATTTAAGGGCCCCGCTTTCGACATATGTGGTGAGAACGGGTGTCTGCTTAAAACCCGCTATTAAGACCACATCCCGATTTCGCCAATACTCCTTATCTTCAAATCGTCCATACAGCTGTAGTATACCATTGCAGACATTTTGGAGAATTCCTTGGCTAAGATTCCGTCCAAATAAACCTAATGATGTTTTCATATGAAAACTTTTATATTATAAGGAACGTTGATCATGCTGGGGCCAGATGTATCCCATCACTGATGTACCTCCGTCATATACAATGAAAACATTGTTTTGCGGTAGGAAAAGGATTCAAACATTGTGGAAATTTCTGATAAAAGATTGGGGTAACAAAGAACAAAATCTCAGCGACCTTTTGCGATCGTCCCAAACTGACATTTTCGACTTCTCAAAAAC
This sequence comes from Pecten maximus, assembly GCF_902652985.1. NCBI lineage: Eukaryota > Metazoa > Mollusca > Bivalvia > Pectinida > Pectinidae > Pecten > Pecten maximus. Next base: position 33,605,690 of record NC_047016.1, on the reverse strand, counting down.
CCTGTACCGACTTGATGTAATTTTAAAGAGACCTGTCAAAGGCGAACACAAATTGTAGACATGTGGAGTACCCGCGAAAGAGGTCAAACTGGTTGGAATTTCACAAACATTTTCTTGAAATACGACACATGCAAGAAAAAAAGCTTTTTCTAGCATAGAAAGATCTCGAGATGCTTTATCCTTGACTTTCTTACTCAATTTAACATTTCCACTCACGAAGTACAGAAGTAGCATAACATCCTTCACCAAGTAATGTTTAGGTAATCGTCCATCTCATATTGACCGATTCTCTGAGGATGAGCATTGTTATAATAGGCGAAAACGATTGTACTGAAATTTAGTAAAAACATTTTACCTCAATATTAAGTAAAGTACTAAGTAAAGACCACGAACTCAATCACTCTACTTAATATTAAGTGTTGTTCAATAGTTATTATGTATATCCTCCAACATCCGGAGGGAAGCAATACTTTATGCTGCAACTGTGTGTATATCAATTACACCAGTATCTAAATGTTGTCGGTGTTGTTTGAAAACTGCAATGTTAAATGCTTAAATATGAAATAAATGTCCCTGTGTAATTAGATCTATGTATTGTAATTCAGTATCAGCGCCAGCAATAGTGCCGAAGTGGTATCACAAGACATCTCTATCGTGACTCGACGTCGTCATTGACAACGGTTTCAACCCGGCGTCGACATATTGACCATTATCGGAATAAAGGTCCAGCAAAACAATCCCGTTTTGAAGAGTTATTTTGAAAATGTCGAAAGTGGTATTTGGAATTCATCTCATATGTTCACAATTACAATTCAAACAATTGTATGCCACCTTTTCCCAAACCAAAACTTTGTAAGCCCAAACCAAACCATTGTAAGAACATCGGTATCTTATAATTTAAGTGAGTCAGGTTTGTTCGTCTTGTTCAAAACTTTTATGTACGACTGACGATGCTCTTTGGAAACAAAACTTTTTACGCATGCCCGATAGCAATATACATATGTAAGATCTACTGACAATTGATTGGTTGTAGGCTCATAAAATTACTTAACACCGGCGTGAAGGACATTGATAGCTCAATGTTTGTAAATCAATTCTAGATATCAACAACAGTGATATTAATAGCGAGATATATTACACTACATTGCACAATACCCACTCGAAAAGGATGTCAATTCCATTAACTCTAGCCGAAAAACTTTTGATAAATCAGGGACATTGAAAAAAAGAATTAGCAGCTATGACAAATCATTTTTAAATGCAAATAAAGCAAAATTGGAATTTCATAAGTATGTTTTGAAATGAAGTTTACTGATGTAACATTATCTTTAGATGATGTAAAAAAATTCTAACATAATATCGGTTCCATGTTCACAATGACAGTTTTTGCCCAGGATGGAATTCAGTATTTACAGTCTGCATGCGTTTACTTAGATTAAACAAGAGCCTCAATGGACCTGTATCATCACTAATCAGCCTTTCATAAACTTGTTAGTAGGCAAGTCATGAACTCATAAGTAGCCAAGTCAAAATCAATTAATGTAAATCATTCCCAAAAGGGTGCATTTTCCTGCACCTTATGATGAAAAAGATTTAATTGAAATAGTTTATTCATATGGCTTTCAATGTTTGTTCCACTATATGTAACAATTACAGTTTGAAGATCTCTTGCTTATAAAACGACTTCGACCTATTGTGACCATGGAAGTGTTTCCAATCATAATTGGTATCACGAACCTAGGACTTCTGGTTATGGAGAAATCCTTGAAAAAAATTCAAAGCATTTGTCCCGTGCAACTTTGAAAGAAAGCAAAGGTCATTCATTTTAACTAACTTGGTAGCCCTTCATCCCAGCATGCTACAATGTTTTTGTCCAATTTATGATCCTGGGCCTGAGCTAGTGTTAGTGATTTTATGTTTAGACTTGTTCGCCATTCAAATCAATTGATTAAATCTCCAATACCACCATTATCTCATTGAGCAGTTACCAATTTAAAATTGTTAAAGAATATATATACGTATGGATCACAAATGAGTCAAAGTCTACAAGCATGACTAGTGTTTTATTACTCATATTAATGTACAGAATGTGTTCCTCACAGACATAAGAGACAGACAGACAGCAGAAGGGAGGCATCAGTTGGATTTGTAAATCATTTGCATAACACAGGAAAATGCTGTCTTCATTTAAAAAAAAAAACAAACATTGAGAAGAAAGGAAATGTTGGATTGATACTAAAACATATGTAAATCTAATGTAATTTTTTTTAAATACTAAACACACTTCTTTGTTCCTCATACTTTATAATAATTAAATCTATATAATAATTAAATCTATACAAAATGTTCACAAAAACAACTGAAAAGATTTCAATTTCCATAATTACAGAGTATGATTAAGATTTTTCTGGTTTAATGAATAAGAATGTTTTATAATATTTTACAGTATTTAATTAAGGTAACAAACCTTTTTACCACATGCTTTTCCTTATTGTAATACCTTAACCAAAATTTTTTCTGAAGTGATAATTTTGATAGTCAAAACGTATGTTCTTCATCCAAAACATAGCAATGTCATCTTTGATCAATACAAGGCTGTATTATATACAGTTTCTATTAAAAGATGAATATCTATTTAAACAGGATTGTAGAGGATTTCTTATAAATAAGGACTCTATATACAAAAGTTACACAGAGGGACAGGACACCAAGTCAAATAAGAGGACTGCAAATGGAACTAGAGAGTAGGGAAACTTATAACATTGAAACATCAGGGACAAATTCAGTTTCTAATGTCCTGGAATGTTTGTATTAAGAACTTCTGATACTGTGTAAAGCACACTCAGCAAAGGAGAAACATTTTGGAGCATTTCAGGATGTTTTCTGTTCTTAACATACCTCTTTATATCACATGTCTTTTAATCAAGCACATCGCATGAAGTATCTTAATGTTCACCTAACTCTAACCACTGGTAGTATACAACATGTTTATCCACATATAAGCTTTGTAAATGTTAACTTCATTTATTTTACAACAATTGCAAAACAGTTACAGGTACAACAACTTATTTAAATCACGCCACAGATGGACGTGCGCAAAGGGTATTGCTGTGGTAGGAAATCAACAAGTCCTCATGGAAAACCACATGGTCGGGCAGATAAACTTTATGCTTTTTTAAATTGGTAATAGATGTTATAATTCTATATTTCAGATATTGAATTTATTGACCATTAAAATTGTGCACGGCCATCACTTTTAATAATAAAGTAAATGTAAATTTTCCACACACTAAAATGCCAAGTGTGGTAGATGTATCTGGCACAGACTGAATTTCAGTCAAGTTGCTGTTACAGAAAAAAATGAACATCTGTGAGGAATTTTGTTAAGAACATTTATACATGCTCTGAGAATGCACCAGGAAAGAAAATGAGAGATGTGAAATCTTTCGACTTCATTACTTTTTTATTGTATAATGTTACACAACATCTTTGGAATTATTGAGAGATAATATTGTCCTGAATAGCGGGGACAGCTACAGCATCCAAGCCGAATAAATATGTTTACAGTGCATAACTAAATGACTTTAAGTTAGTGCAACTCTATACAACATTTTGCATTGATCTTTTTAAAAATCTACAATCTTATTAACAAAGACCTCCTTGTAACAAGGACAGATATATATATATCCATCACTGATATTTTTCTCTGCATTTTAATAAAAAAAAAATTCAGAATTTTTTTTAAAACACCTTGTAATCAAAATAAAAATCAACAAACATGATAAAAATGAAGATAAACTTTTTGAAATGAAAATCAATTATCCTGATTAAACATGTAATTTGTGATTTACAAAAATCACAAGAATAAATGATTAAATTTTGTTCAGCACCAGCATTCCATACAATATCAGACTTAAGATCAACCTAGGCCCTTTCTGGAAACATTATCATGTTCTAGTTTGAATCCCATTCTCACAAACTTTTTAGAATGCAACTGCACGAAATCCTATGACAGTCCAAAACTAAATCTCAAAAAGTGTTGAAATCTTTGAAACTCTTTAAAGTTTAAAGCCTATTACTGGATCAAAGAATTGGACTTGGCAACTGAACTTAAGTTTATTAAAGCATGAGAACGTTTTTATGTAAAGGTACATTTTTGAATAGCGATAAACTTATTTCAATTATCACTTTGCATGCTGGAAGCATTGTACCAAGTTATGGCAGTGCCAATAGCACTGTTTAATATTAATTCCATGGAAAGTAATGATAGTATGCCAAATCATTATTGCATTAATCTCACTGTTAAACTTTGACAATTCACACTAAAATCTGAGTGCTCCGAAATCAGTACATTTATATTAAACGCCTGTGTAGCTTCAATACTGTTTACAACAAGGTCTTCGTCCACAATAATTGTAGCACAACTAGCACTACTTCTTAATGTCATAAAAACATAGATAAAAGACAATTATATATCACAACAAATACACATATTCAATGATTCATTCAAGCATCACAACAACTACATCTAGTTATATACTCATGTCAAAACAATGTAAATTGCACATTTCAATTCGCTGTTTTCAGGGTGCACATTTTGTAACTTACTAGAAAATCAAATAGTTTTAATAGATGTGATCAAAGTACATGAACAGCAGATAAATTTAAAGAAATCTACATATTGAATGATGATAATCTAAAATGATTATCAATGAAACATGTCATAATATTCATCTTCATCTAGGAAGACCAAAGGGGAGATGACAACATCTTTACCATTTGAAATACCAGTAGTCAAAAATGTGCACAAAAGAACAGCAACAGTTTAACAATACACTTGGTAGTAATATCAGATTTAACCTTCAAATCAAGGACAAGTTGGATTTATATAGTAATGTTCATTAAAAGTATAAGTCCCTATCACACAACATAACGTTTCATCCTCAGGTCAGCTCAAAAACCTTTAGAATTTGTTCTGCCATATCATACCTTGTAACAGTTCTACACAAACAGACTTCTTCCATTCTTCTGGCAGTACTATGCTCTCATATTGGGTAGGAATGATTTGATGAAAAATAGCAAGTACTGCACTACAGTATTGTGAAATGGCCTCTTTATATTTAAATAGATGCCTGTCACATACATTAGACAATCTCTGGCCTAATGTCGGACATCCCCCCCCCCCCCCCCCCCCCATATACATACTACCTTTTATGTACCTGTCATGATTCTTTTAACACCAGTGACCAAACTGCTATCTGTTTTAATGCCATACATGCATATTATGCCATGAAGACCACGTGACCAGAGTATAAAGACCTCTTATATTAATACGTGGTCAGATTACCGGACACACCTAGTAACCAGCAGATCTGGGTTAAAGCCTCTACACTGATTGTTACTGTACTGCAATTCTACCTAAAATGTCTGTATGGGACATCAGTTGTTTACTTTTAACATGCCACACAAGAAAATCAGGGCCAATATCAGATCAGGGGTCCAGTTGTTCAAGGCACCAATTGTCCTGTTAACGCAAAACTTATAGCAAAAAAAGATAATGAAATTCAAAATAATTTTCTGTAAGTCTACAGTAATTCAAACTATCACAGAGTGATGCTAGAAAAGGCCTATCATGTTAAAATATTATCTAGTACAATGTAGAAGTTTGGTTTCCTTTTTATATAAAGGTTTTAAAAGACTCCGTAACATTTCAGATACTTATTACTGTTATTACTGGCATTTGCAATTTAGTTTTATTTATCAAAATAACCTAAACATATGAGGTATTCATTAAGATATCTTATAATTATAAAAAAAATTGTCAATAGCTGGGTGAATGGGATTTCTATTAATTACAGGTTATTATGTTGGTCCTGCCAACTGACAGCAGGGTATGGTGACCAAATCATTGATATTAAGTTATCCCAAAATGCTTATGCAACTTTTCAAAAATATCAAAATTTAAAACTAAAACCATGGATTTGAATTGGCCCAACATTGAACAACTAGACCCAGGGCACTATCAGTAACCATCTTCAACCTCAATTATACTAGGTACAAGACAGAAAGCTGTAATGCTTACTCTTCTTGCTCCCCAATGTATGTAAAGCAAATGTGACAAGATAAGCTGAAATGATCTTGTTAACACATAAACAAAGTTTTTTTTGTTATTTTATACAATATTTGATCCAGCTATATCAGTTTGCAGCAATGTGTGTCAGTGCTCACATTCAGTGTTAAATAGTTGAAACCACTGAACAGCATTGTCATTGGTCAGGATTAAATTTAAGCAACAGCATATCTATACTCTTGGATACAATGTAAAAGAATTATCAAGTGTTATTATTTTAGTGGCTTTTCTGATAAATAAATATATATAAATCACAAATAGATGTGATTTTGGCAAATACACCATTGACTAGGGAGCATGATGAAGATTAGTAACCTTTTGTGACGGAATGCCTCTCTAAGTCCACACACAAGCACACCAACATCCACAACCCACTGTGAATATACTCATGAACATGCATCACTCTTTCTGGTCCTTTTTAGTACTGCCTTGGTTTGTGGCTACTTTGATGGAATTAATGGTTTTCTGGAACCAAGTGTTCTTGGAGGCCTGTATTTCCGTGACAGCCGAGTTCAGCTGGTGAGTAAGGTCTTGGGTTTTACACTCTGACTCGACTAGAGCAAGTTTTGTCTGTGCAAGTTCAAGTTCAAGCTCACGAATCTGTCGGTGGAGATCTACAATCTTGGGGTTCACACTATCTGGATCTAGTTTTGGTTCCGGGAGTTGAACCTTCCCATCAGAAGCAAACATTTTTGAACACTGGTCACAACTTTTCACCTGAGACTAGAAAAAGGAAATATATGTAACACGTTATTTTGAAACAGTGTGACAGGACAATATTGGTACATATACAAGAGAGGAAATACATTAAATTATTTTTTTACACATTCACACAAACTGACTTCATATAACAAACACTACATAGTTTTGAAGGGAACTTTAACAGTCTTGTTATAAAACTTCAATAATTCATCACTATAATATGTTTACTTGTCATGATTGAAAGTATAAAATATTTAATTAATGAAACAAATTCCTTGAAAATAGAACAAACTTGTCGACAGTAACTGATCTGATTTGTCATATGACTACCAACCATTATCCTACTCAGCTCCTCTCTGTTAGCTGTCTGTTGTTTCTCTAACCGCTCACTCAGCTGGGAACAAATCTGTGGAATAGAATAACCAACATTAATTACCTAATGACTCTCGGTACTTACAAAATAATCACCGACAGTAACTACCTAATGACTCTCTGTACTTACAAAATAATCACCGAAAGTAACTACCTAATGACTCTCTGTACTTACAAAATAATCACCGACCGTAACTACCTAATGACTCTCTGTACTTACAAAATAATCACCAACAGTAACTACCTAATGACTCTCTGTACTTACAAAATAATCACCGACAGTAACTACCTAATGACTCTCTGTACTTACAAAATAATCACCGACAGTAACTACCTAATGCCTCTCGGTACTTACAAAATAATCACCGACAGTAACTATCTAATGACTCTCTGTACTTACAAAATAATCACCGACAGTAACTACCTAATGACTCTCGGTACTTACAAAATAATCACCAACAGTAACTACCTAATGACTCTCTGTACTTACAAAATAATCACCAACAGTAACTACCTAATGACTCTCGGTACTTACAAAATAATCACCAACAGTAACTACCTAATGACTCTGTACTTACAAAATAATCACCGACAGTAACTACCTAATGACTCTCTGTACTTACAAAATAATCACCGACAGTAACTACCTAATGACTCTCTGTACTTACAAAATAATCACCGACAGTAACTACCTAATGACTCTCTGTACTTACAAAATAATCACCGACAGTAACTACCTAATGACTCTCTGTACTTACAAAATAATCACCGACAGTAACTACCTAATGACTCTCTGTACTTAAAAAATAATCACCGACAGTAACTACCTAATGCCTCTGTACTTACAAAATAATCACCGACGGTAACTACCTAATGACTCTCTATACTTACAAAATAATCACCGACAGTAACTACCTAATGCCTCTGTACTTACAAAATAATCACCGACGGTAACTACCTAATGACTCTCTATACTTACAAAATAATCACCGACAGTAACTACTTAATGACTCTCTGTACTTACAAAATAATCACCGACGGTAACTACCTAATGACTCTCTGTACTTACAAAATAATCACCGACAGTAACTACCTAATGACTTTCCGTACTTACAAAATAATCACCGACAGTAACTACTTAATGACTCTCTGTACTTACAAAATAATCACCAACAGTAACTACCTAATGACTCTCTGTACTTACAAAATAATCACCAACAGTAACTATCTAATGACTCTCTGTACTTACAAAATAATCACCGACAGTAACTACCTAATGACTCTCTGTACTTACAAAATAATCACCGACAGTAACTACCTAATGACTCTCTGTACTTACAAAATAATCACCGACAGTAACTACCTAATGACTCTCGGTACTTACAAAATAATCACCAACAGTAACTACCTAATGACTCTCGGTACTTACAAAATATACAAACAATTTTACAATGTCCTATACAGTTTACGGTAAAATTTGCTATAACAAATTTCAGGAGAACAAATACAAACAACAAAAACAAAAAACACAAAAAAAACCCAACACAAACTATTTCTGAAGTTTGTTATTCCTGATTCATAAGACATGTATTGTAGCGAATTGGGTCAAATAAAACATCATTATTGCAGAAATTTGATTTTTCCCAACTTCCTATATTTTGAAGTTGATGAGATACACTTCCTTAATACAGGCCTAATACAGTTAAATTGAGCTTCTTTCACTGGTAGACTTTGTGAGACAAACCTGTTTGTAATCAGCAATGATGGCAGAGTTTCTGCCGTTCTCTGCCTCAACACGGTCGAGTTCCCTTCGACACATCTCCTTCACCTACAGACCAAAAGGATCACAATACAGATGAAGGTAAGACGATGCACATTAACAACAGCTAGAGAGGCAAGAAATAACAATATAAAGTTCTAGTATCAAACGATATCAAGCAGCTGTGGTTTCCACTGGTTCTTGAATGAGACAGGATGATATAACTAGTGAGTCCTGTGGTTAATACCAAAATTTAATTAGGTCACATGCAAGTTAGCAAGAGTTATGCCCCTTCCACTCCAGCTCTGTGCTTGTGATTGCAATGTCTCCTTCCACCAGCAAAACCAGCAAAACTTCACCTGAAGTGAAACTTGCAGAAATTAGCAATAATGAAATATTATAGAGTGTGATATTTGACTGGATATGACCTTGATCTTGTTTGTTTTTATTCTGGATATGGCCTGGCCACATTCAATCTTTACAAACCAGATTAGCACCATATATCTTGTCCATAAAATACTCCATAATAAATTCTTCCCCCAATAGTGCCACAGTAAACCTGGCAGCTAGAAGCTGTGCAGCCCTCCACCTTCATACTGACCTTCATAAGAATATCCTTGATTTCCTCGACTGCATTGTTCTGATTTGTGTGTAAAGATATAACAATTGCCATATATCGCCTGAGATACTTTTATTGAAATACATAGTTCAATTGTAAGACAGAACCATGTGTAGCATTGCTATGTCCTCTTACTAAAAGACAGGGGACATATCACCAGTATTTGAGCTCAATGTGTCAGTTCATATTGGTGAGTAAGCACTTTTAAAAGAATTTTCCTATCAGAATGCAGTTGTACTTACAGAAATGTTTTGTTTATTCTATGTATGCAGTATACACATCTAGTATTGTGAAAAAGTTTAAGTCCCAGACTGGTTTTCTGATTTCTGGTATTGTAATGATGATTTTCATATATTTTACCCATACGAAACTGAGACTGAAGAGGCATTTTGGATTATGACAGCATTGTGTAGAAGACAGGATAGATGGCTAGAACATGTGCAAATTGGAAGACTTATATATGTCATGTACAATGAAGTATGGGTAACGTTACTGTTGGTAGCTGGCATCTTTTAGTGTGTCACTGAATCACAAGATATGTACATTGAAGACCACCATTGAGAAAAGATACTTCAGATTAATTCTGTTTAAAAAGCAGAGCTTTTGATTAACATGATAAAGCCAAGAGGTATTACCAACCAGTGTCCCCTCATGCTCCAGCCAGTGTATTTCCTATTGAAGCACAGACATTCCATAGGGATACATTTTCTATTTATAATTGACCTGTGTAGCCTCATGCTCCAAATGATTTTATATAAAATACATGAAAAGATAGACATTTTAAATGTTGTAGTCTTCTTGGCAAAACAAACCTGTGCTACCTCATGTTCACGGCAAAGCATTTTATATAGTCAGAGTACATGGAAAGTTAAGACATTTTAATCTGCATAGCCTCATGCTCTAGATGAAATATCTTATAAAGAGGGCATGAAATGTTCAGATTTCTGGCTGTGTCGCCTCGTGAGCCAGATGAATTATTTTAGAGAAAGAACAACAACATGAAGTACAGCTTTCTCAATGTAACTAACCTGTGTTGCCTCATGTTCCAGCCTCTGTTTCTCCTCCTGTGTGTCGGTCAGTAGTTTCTTCGTGACGGCCAGATCTGTGGTCAGTTCCTCACACTGGTCCTGGTACTAGAACACACACAATTTAATATTTAACCACAAAATATGGCATAAAACCCCAGTTCTGTCTGAGAACATTTAGGGGTTGTAACAGAGTATAATATCACATTGCAATCACTGCAAGAGCAACATCTTACTGGAGCCATTTCACAAACATGAAAGGTACAACTCACCATTCACATGCTCTTTAAATTTTACAATTCTGAACATCAATATTGCTAAGGACACGTGCTACCTTAGTATTATGCCATCACCTCCTTTTTGAAGACTTCCGCAATAATGTTGGACTTAATCTACCTCTCTTCATTTAGACTTCTCGTTATCTTTTGATAGTTAACAAAATATTCAACCAATTTTCACATTTCTTAGTCCTATTATCTGGTACTTTGAATTGGTCCACCAAAACCAGATCTGGTTAATACATTAATTTTTACATCAATATGTCTATACGACAAAATCCAGACAAAGGCATATTTTCTATTACTTTATCACTACATGTAGCTAACAACTATATATTTTTTTAAACATGTTAATGGAGTTTCATAAGATATCCAAACATTCCAGTATGCCAACCAAGGAGGTTGAACTGAGTTGTAGATGCCAGCCAACAAGAACGAGCAGTAATCAAGGAAAAACAATTCTGTATTCAATGTTTACTAGTGCCAGGGAGAGAATCTGACAGAGCCTAGACAGAAAGATCATAGATATTGGTATTGAACTGGATATAAATCATAACAATGAGATTCTATACATATCACTTGTCAGTGTGGCAAGTTCTAAATGTCAAATAAAAATGATATTTCCAATGTGTATCAAAAGGGAATGAAAGAAAACAAGGCCATGTAATTTAATATGAAAGAAGAATCAAGAGTAAATATCTTTGGCTGGCTTCTTTCTTGGAAATTATATTAATAATATTCATGCTTAAAATGTGTATGTATACAGCCTAATGTAAAACAAAACAGGCCATTGGTAGCACCTGCCTTTTTCATTTATGCTTTGAAGCAAGATATATATTTCAATTTTGCTTTTTGTGCAATCTTGAGACATTCATGTCTCTCAATAGAAATGCCTTTCAAAAGAACATGTATAAGATTTTTATATAAATTTAACACATATGCATATCAACATTACCACTTATGTAATCTTATTATGTAAAAACTTCAATATATATATATATTATGCATGTAAAATGCATAGATCAGTGGGGAAAAAAAAAAAGACTTCAAAAACTCACATGACATCAAAGGAATTAGTAATGAGAAATTCGATAAAAAATCCTTAATACATTCAAAGATTTTTTTGCAGGAAATTTGATTTAATCATCTGAGAAAACATAGAAGGCATCAAGAAAGAAGGAAAGAAGAAGTATTGGATGATTGTAATGTACCCAAGTTGAATATTTCTGAATCTGAAAAAGTAGGTTTTAGTTCATTAAATACAGTTGTGAACATTAAATAGAAGGCCCCAGTCCTGGTAGTTAAATGGTAGAACTAGGACAAGACTAAGAATTAGCCAAGATACTTTTAAGGTTTTACTTCAATCAATCATGAATTTACATTACAATTGTGTCAAGAAAACATATATATATACGGTAAACCTCCGATTAATTCGAACACGCGGATAGTTCGAACACACATTTTTTTCTAGAAAAACAGTAATTTTTTAGCTAGTAATAGTTCGAACACTGGCTGTTTATAACTGACACCATTTCGGATAGTTCGAACTTGTCAAATGAAGAACGTAAAGTAACATTTTTTCCGGCAAACTCCATTGAATAGCTCGCGACGACCCGGCCCCGTATCTGACACTGACTCCAAAGACAGGTATCTATTAAAATAACTCCAAAGTCAGGTATTTCATAAATGAATGTTTTTAAGTTCTTGTCAATTACGGTATTGTTCTATCAATATATTCATGACTAACAGACCGAAGCCTAACCTTAAAGTGCCTTAACCAATTCTACCTATTTATTTATATAACTGTATATAATTAACAAAAAATAACAAAATGATTTTCTAACATACCCGTACCAGGCAGCAAGTAGATACATATACGACATTTGAATATCTAGATATGATCCACATATTCCTGGTAATTACATTATCTTTACTTCAAGGTAATATCACACTTTCACTGTATAACTGAATCTAAATCATGCATCACCCAGCTACATTCTTCAAATTAACAAATTGTTAATATTTCTGATGTTATAATGTTATTTAAAATAAAACTACACAAATATTCAACAATAATTCTTTGTGACTCCAAAAGATCAACTGGTAAAGGAAATGAATTTTAAAGCATCTGCTCATGAAAATTGTTGTACTTCAATAAATGTAGGGACAATATAGTGCTGTCGGAGGTATTAGGCCAAATGAGTCTCTAATTACTGGTGAGGCATTGAGACTAGTGGCCCATGACCCTGGGCTTCTCCATTATAGAGATGCTGTTGTGTAATGATTTGATGCCCTTGACCAAGAAGTTCAAGGTCATTAATTTGAACAAAGTTTTACAAATTTAATGAAAAATGACAGATGCCACACCAGAGCATAATATCCCTTGATCTTTGGACAGGTGTCAGCTAAAAACTGGACATTTTTGGTAAGTAACTAATGAAACAGTAAGTTTACACACCTGGTCCAGTTCACTCCTGAGGGCCAACTTACTCTCCACAAGTTCGTGGGCCAGATCGTCATTCTCTTGTTCTAAGCGCATGTTAGCTTCCAACAGACGCTTGCTCTCACGCTGAAACAAAAAATAATCAATTAAAAAGTATTTCACAACTCTAATCGAACAACAACACCATTTCAGAATTCTAATCTTCACTAAGTTGACACAATCAAACATTTCTAAGGAGAACTTTCAAAATACATACATATATATATTTTTTTCTTTTCTTTTTCCAATTTTGACGAAAGTATCGTTTATCAAAAACTAGAAAATGTCTGTAAGACATAAATGCCCCCACTGCCACTTGAAAATGACACCCCTAAACATTAGCAGTGCCTGAGATTAGCTAGTTATATTGCATCAGGACGGGACGGGATGGGACGGACATGGGTAACACTATATACCCCCCATTTCATGGCAGGGGCATGACATATATTATCAAGATTCATAAAGAATCAAATTACCTCAAACCTCTCCACAGGGTCCTCTTGTTGCATCTCCTGTTCTTTCATGGCCATATATTCCTTCTCATACTTCTTTAACTTACGGCTTGACACCTACAGGACAAAGTAATCATGTAAGTATTATATGAACTTATTGTCTAGATTTATGAGTTATTCTACGAATAATAACATTGTTTTCTTTGGGACTACATAATATTCAATGTTCCCTCTTCCCCGTTGTCAATTATTGTGAAATGACGCCAGATGGTTAAATAGAAGAGTTGTTCTTTCTGTACTGAAATACAATACACCAGGGGCAAGTCTAATAACTATATCCGGTTAGGAAACTGGAATATAAAGACAAGAAAGAGTTAAAGAATGCTCCCATGTGTCAGAAAATAACAGGGAATAGAATTTCTAAGGTAAGTAAAACACATGTTTTTTTTATATGACTGCAATAAATATCAATATTGCCACTGAAATACCCAAGTTAAACACAGAATTTCACTTATTAATCTTTGAATATTCTACACTGACCTTTATGCCAATGACCATCTGCATTAATTCTTTAGCAGATTCTTCTGTACGATATTTCTTTGGTAGATGAACACGAAAATATTTTAATATTCCCTCAAAATCAAGGGCTAATAGATCCTTTCTGGAATTCTGTAATAACAAAATACACACAATCATTTAACATGTTTGGAGCACAATGAAAACCACTGCCATAGTATTGCCTGTCAATCTAATAATTGGGGCAGTGAAAATAGATCTACAGACATGAAGACAAGCTGAATTTACTGACACTCTATAAAAGAAATGATCAAAGGTGATTTATGTCAAAATCAAACAGGTTTTAATTAGTATATGTAATATCTATATTTATCGAACATCCAGGAAAACACTTAACATGCATCAGTTAAAATGCCTGGCTGAATTTCGAAGATGTAAAAAAAAATCTTTAGAAAAACATCTCTGAATTAAGGAATGATAAAAATAACTTTAAATTTTTAAGAAACTTCACTATAATTTTTATTTAATTACTTTCAAAAATTGACATGCTTATTTCAAACTGCCTTAAATGCTTATTTGTAGCAAACTAGCTTACAATTGTAAAGATGTACAACTGTAAAATATCTGAGAAAATATTCAAAGATCAAACCAATTTTCTAGGATGTTCAGATGACAAATTGTCCACAAAGCTATTAAGCATGAATGGTTTTTCAGGAAAAAATGTTAATGTTATTTTTTTAAAAGTTAAAGAATCAAGAATTTCAGAGAAACAGAGTGTAATTTGTTTCTGGTAAAAATTTCCCATTACCTTAAGTAATGCTAATGCCACATTGAACACCATTTCTCTTCCCTCACAGAGATACAAGTCGAGGATGTGAAAAACCATGTAAAGAGGGAACTTGGCAGTGAAAAGAGTGAGAAACCATTGTGATGCAAACATGTGAGTCTCCAGGTTCATCTCCATGAAGTGGTCATGTAGGTCAGAAAGCTGATCCTGTCAACATATCATAATATTCAAATTTAACAAAACATTTTCTGATAATTTCATTACAATCTTATTTGATATATAAGCAATTCATGCAGTGATATAACAACATTACAAGGCAATAAAAGATTTTGTTAAATTTTCAATAAAAATCTTTAATTTTGTATATTTTTAGAATCTAAATTTTATTGAATTAAGTTTACTTATTGTGGTATATAATTAATGCACAATGTTATCTTCAAGCTTTTGTTGCTTTCTGTCTATGATATTCGCCACAAAAGCTGACTTGTTTCCTTCTTTTCATTACAGGGTGTGATGGAGTAATGGAATATGTACCTCCATAAGGCGATCCAGCTGGTAAAACTTCAGATGAAGCTCCTCAAATCCTTGTTTAAAGAAATCTCGGAGTCCGTACTCAAAACATGTCTTCACCAAAACTGCAAATGCTTGCTCTTCTGGCATCTATGATAAATATAATTTTCACAGTAACAGAACCTTTTATGTTAAATAAACGACATTTAACAACATATTTGCAATTATGTTAAATAAACGACATTTAACAACATATTTGCAATGTCTGAAGCTTCACTCTTCTCATATGTCCATTTTTCGTGATATCTACAAGCTTCAACATCACAAGAATCCACTTTTGAATTGTTATTAGAACTCCTATAAATTACTCACAGATGATTCAGAGTTTGATTTCTACATTGACATTTAATGCAAAGATCAATGAAGTCTTCAGTAATGGAATGTGTGTTTGTGTTTCAACTAGATTTCTTATAGAAAGTATCAGGGTATGTATATGTCAATCAAATAATTGTTCATATCTGCCAATTTTACTAATGTGCAATCTTAAAAAAACTTACATGGAGGAGGAGAGAGGCAGCCAAGAAAGACAATCCTTGTACATATCCAATCTCTTCATCATAAACAGAATAGGCCTGCAATTTTAAAGGAGAATATGTAACAAAATGATATATTGTACTGTATTCAGTTTAGCCTGGTCAATAATCTACTTAGTGAAGCCAGTCCATGAATTCTACATAAATGTCAACATTTCTTGTCATAAAATTAATATAATGATAAGTATATAATTTAAAATGTGCTGCAAAATCAAAATCATATTATGCAAAATCTGTTCCCCTTCCCCCAAGGATCCTTTTGACCAAATTTGGTTTGGTTCAAATCCATTAAGGACTTTTTGACAAGTAGCGATTTAAAGCAAATATTGATGGACGGCGAGCCATGGCACATGCTCACCGGCCCTTCAGGCCAGGTGAGCAAAAATTAAGACCATGTATATATGCTTTTTGTTCATGTATGTCAAAAGTTCAAAACATGTTTGAATATGTGACCAATTGTTCTAACAAAACCAAATGTCTGTGTATGGTTAGTACCTTGCTGATCCTATAAAGGGAGTCTTGGCCCAGTCCTCCCGTCTCCTTGAAGAAATCATGGGCTGGAAATGTTCGGTTGATGTCTCTTTGTATCACAGATTCATTGGGAGACTCCTTTAGACAAAATATAAAAGATGTAATAAACATTTGTACTATACCTTAAACATTGACTCTGTTTATTGACTATGCCAGCCTTATTCGGTCAAATGACCTTGGGATAATCTCCAGTCATGTGACTGAACACAATCTTTACGTTTATTGACTATGCCAGCCTTATTCGGTCAAATGACCTTGGAATAATCTCCAGTCATGTGACTGAACACACTCTTTACGTTTATTGACTATGCCAGCCTTGTTCAGTAAAAATGACTTTTGGATAATCTCCAGTCATGTGACTGAACACTCTTTACGTTTATTGACTATGCCAGCCTTAATCCGGTCAAATGACCTTGGAATAATCTCCAGTCATGTGACTGAACACACTCTTTATGTTTATTGACTATGCCAGCCTTATTCGGTCAAATGACCTTCGGATAATCTCCAGTCATGTGACTGAACACTCTTTACATTTATTGACTATGCCAGCCTTGTTCAGTAAAATGACTTTGGGATAATCTCCAGTCATGTGACTGAACACTCTTTACGTTTATTGACTATGCCAGCCTTAATCCGGTCAAATGACCTTGGAATAATCTCCAGTCATGTGACTGAACACACTCTTTATGTTTATTGAATATGCCAGCCTTATTCGGTCAAATGACCTTGGGATAATCTCCAGTCATGTGTCTGAACACCATTTATCTAGCCTGTCACCAGTGTTAGTAGAGCTGAAGAAATCTGCCAGATAGGAGGCAAAAACTATGTGTGAGATGAATATTTGTGCACTTGTTAAAACACTCTATGTACATGTGTATTGACTTAGTGAGTACTCCACCTCTTACAATGTCTTCATATCTTGTTTGTAATCTAAGTTTTCATATGTTCATACTTGTTTTTATATTATTAAATGAAAAAATATTTAATTACTATGATACACAGGGCAACTAGTATTTGACTGAATGCAGTGTAGAGATATTAATTTCTGAAATCCCGGTTTTTATTTACAAACAGGATTCGGAAATTACCTTAGTGATGAGGACCCTGTATGCCTCGAGGAGTTCCGAATTGTCATGACAGCCAGCCAGGAGCTGCCAGACTTCCCCACGTAGAGCTTCTGGAATGCCTTTCCTCACCAGGTGATGTACTTGCTTGGGACGTTGGGCGAGGTTTTGGTGCCACTTGGTTAGCGTCTCATGCCAGGCGTCCAGTAGGTTCTCGTCAGTCACCTCCTTACTGACTACTCCTGAGCCACTCAATAGGGGCTCATCCCCATCTATTCACACAAAACTATTTGTTACAGAACATGTAATTCTAAGTTTAATTTATACATTACAATTCCAAATTCAATAATGAATGTCTTATGAACAAAGAAATGATAGCTGTTTCACCTAAAGCAAGATTTACAAAATGAAATAATTGTGATGATCTGTATTTTAACCATGGTCGATTTGTGGATTTCTTTTCAATGGATATTTTTCTGGAAGATATTGTCAAGATGTCAACAAGAAGTTGATTATAGAAATTTTTGACCTCAGATTGAATTTTAATCAAACAAGTCATGATGCAGGCAAATAAAATGATGATTTCATGAGTCAAGGTAGCATGGATATCACTGTAAAGATATACATACCTGATTCCTCGTCTGGCTCCTGAGGGGTCTGGATGTCATCAGGTATCTGCCGGGAGGTGTTAAGCCCCTGAAGACTCATACCTGCCTTCTTACGGTCTATCTCTGTTTGGCTCTGCACCCCCACCACCTCCAACATCTGAATATCCGCATCTGGACTGTCCAACTCAGACTGGAAAACAAAACAGGAAATTTTTGCAATGTTTGGTTACTTGTGCATGATATATTCTCTATTCTGTGGAATAAGATGATTCAATGTTTCATGGTTTTTATTTTACATATCATGTTGAATTTTGATTCCCAAATGCTCTATCATCATGAAAATTGTTGAAGGTTCAATATAGATCAACCACGAGGCAATATTTAAAGATTTTCTGATTGAAAACATGTTGTGCCTATTGGAACAGTACAACTACAGGCTTAGAAGGTAAGATTTGATGTGTCAGTTTCAGTTTCTTTATTAGCCAATATTTTCATCTTATAATAAAACTTATTGTTTTGTGGATAAGACTGACAGATTGGGAAGGCTGAATCATCCTGATACCTATCATATAATGGAGAATTTTAGATATACATGACAATTGTAGTCATAATAGTTATCTGTTTGGTTTTTAAACTAAATTGAATATTCAGCAATTCAAAATTTGGCCATCTATTTTAAGACAAGTCATTTGTCAAAGTTAAAGGGTCAAAGGTCACATTTTACCCCCTCTGCATAAGACACAATATGAATGAGTCTGTGTCTAAATCAATGTCATACCCTGCGAGCTCCTCTACAGATTTTGTTCAGGTTCACACTATAGTATCATAACATCAAGTGAAAGCATAGGAGTAGGAACATGCATGTCAAACCGAAATTTTCTAGTTATTTGAAAATATGACTACAACTTTATGAAGTTAGAAGATGAAGTTAGAAGATAAATATTAGCATTACCATTTGATTGTTATTAGATCTTCCTCATATAAGTTTGAATATCATCCGACAAAATCAACACTCTGCTAAAGGATATACCTGGTACTTATCACAAAAAGATCACCATGCAGGAAAAAATATCTTTGTTTCATAGATGCAGTGATATTACTGGGTGTTGGGTGAATCATGTTAGGGGAGATCCCTGACAACAATGTTCTATCACATCTGACAACAGGTAACATTGTCAAGTAATGTAATTACAAATATGGCATGAAGGTTAAAGCATGACTTTCAATCCATACATACCAAAAATAAAACTTAGCTTCTCCAAGTATATTGAGAAGAGATACATTATAGGATGTTAAATTTCATTATTCCTTCATTTACAGAGTCCTATCAAGTGAAAGAAACACCCATATGACATTTTTGAACACATCACATGCATGCCTTTGTAAATATCACCGAACCCACCATCAAGTAGTGATTTCTATCATTCCAGAATTACATTCTCCGCACTAACAAAGAACACTGAGTGCATCGATAATATTGATTGTTATTTACGGAACCAGACATATCCTCCTTAAAGCAGCACAAATATGAATGGCACCATGCACAACCCAACGCCTAACATGCTAAGCATATATACACTCAGATAGATTAAACAGTACTTCTAAACACACAGGTCCATCACAGTACAAATAACACACAAAACACAGCTCCCTCACAGTACAATTTAAATAACACACAAAACACAGCCCCCTCACATATACAAACTACACACAAAACACATCTCCCTCACATATACAAACTACACACAAAACACATCTCCCTCACATATACAAATTACACACAAAACACAGCCCCCTCACATATACAAACAACACAAAAAACACATCTCCCTCACATATACAAATTACACACAAAACACAGCTCCATCACATATATAAATTACACACAAAACACATCTCCATTACATATACAAATTACACACAAAACACATCTCCATCACATATACAAACTACACACAAAACACAGCTCCCCCACATATACAAATAACACACAAAACACATCTCCATTACATATACAAATTGCACAAAAAACAGAGCTCCCTCACATATACAAACTACACACAAAACAGAGCTCCATCACATTAACAAATCACACAGCTATTACACACAAGCGTACAGCACTCACACATAAACACAAAGCTCTCTCACACACAAACACAGGTGTCTTACATACACAGCTCCCTCACACACAAACACAAGTGTCTTACATACACAGCTCGCTCACATGATTAAGGTAATTAAGGTGTACCGACACTTTATCACTAGCCCTCCACCACTGGGTTGCGAGTTCACAGGTATCTTACACACACAGCTCACTCACACACAAACACAGGTGTCTTACATACACAGCTCCCTCACACACAAACACTGGTGTCTTACACACAAAGCTCTCCCACACACAAACACATGTGTCTTACATACACAGCTCCCTCACACACAAACACAAGTGTCTTACATACACAGCTCCCTCACACGCAAACACAGGTGTCTTATATACTCAGCTCCCTCACACACAAACACAGGTGTCTTACACACACAGCTCACTCACACACAAACACAGGTGTCTTACACACGCAGCTCTCCCACACACAAACACAGGTGTCATACATACACAGCTCTCCCACACACAAACACAAGTGTCTTACACATGCAGCTCCCTTACACACAAACACAGCTCCCTCACACACAAACACAGGTGTCTTACATACACAGCTCCCTCACACACAA
Organism: Pecten maximus; assembly: GCF_902652985.1. Taxonomy (NCBI): domain Eukaryota; kingdom Metazoa; phylum Mollusca; class Bivalvia; order Pectinida; family Pectinidae; genus Pecten; species Pecten maximus. The sequence goes on along the minus strand of NC_047016.1, from coordinate 33,584,535 downwards.
ACACAGGTGTCTTACACACACAGCTCTCCCACACACAACCACAGGTGTCTTACATACACAGTTCCCTCACACACAAACACAGGTGTCTTACACACACAGCTCTCCCACACACAAACACAAGTGTCTTACATACACAGCTCCCTCACACACAAACACAAGTGTCTTACATACACAGCTCACTCACACACAAACACAGGTGTCTTACACACACAGCTCACTCACACACAAACACACAGCTCTCTCACACACAAACACAGGTGTCTTACATACAGAGCTCTCTCACACACAAACACACATGTCTTACATACAGAGCTCCCTCACACACAAACACATGTACAGGTGTCATACTCAAACACAGCTCCGGCCCCATCACAAACAAACATCTAGCTCCCTTACACACAAACACACAGCTCTAGCTCTCACACACAAACACAGCTCTCTCACACACAAACACACAGCTCTAGCACTCACACACAAACACACAGCTCTAGCACTCACACACAAACACACATCTTTCTCACACACAAACACAACTCTCTCACACACAAACACACAGCTTTCTCACACACAAACACAGGTGTCTTACACACACAGCTCCCTAAATATAACACATAACACACAGCTGACCCTCACACACAAACACATGTCTTACATGCCTCACATAAACACACAGCTCCCTAACACATAACATATAGCTCCCTCACACACAAACACAGGTGCCTCACATAAACACACAGCTCCCCAACACGTAACACATAACACACAGCTCGAGCTCCCTCACACACAAACACAGGTATCTTGCAAAAACACAGCTCCCTCCCACACAAACACAGATGCCTTGCACAAACACACAGCTCTGTCACGCATAACACAAAACTCCATTTTTATAATACACATCACTCACCTTTTTACACAAAATATCTGGAAAGGTCCCATATAGAATATCTGTGTATATATTAACCATACACAGACTGTCCTACAAAATCTAAATGATGCTTCAGGTACCCTCACTCAATACTCCCTTCTAAATATGCAGTTCCCCCTATAACCATGTCTTGAATCACAGGTAATGCATGTCCACAGCTTTATCACACAGAATGTAAATTTCATCTCAGATCTAATAAAATCCTCACACAGAAATCTCAGGACAAAACACAACACACTCCCAGATACCAAACCTGTAGTGCAATGTATTAATAATATTGATTCCTGATCTAATTTTCAACTCTCTTCACATCATCCTGACAGCTTCATTATAATCGTGTAATTACACAGTCCTATATGTGCCTGTAAGACTGGTTCAGATAGCGAACTCCTCTAGATTTACTGCCATATATACCTGCATACAGCTTTGATTCCCCATCTCATTCCGTGTCTTTTGAAACTTCAATAAAATCAAACTCGGAGATCTTGTAAGACCAAGACAGCACCAGTCTAATGCTGATTTCATGAAAATGTCGAGAGACTGGTCAATACATTCTAGTGAAGGTCTTCCTAGAATGTCTCCACACACACTGAAGGTCGAGACATAAATGGTGCCCTCATCGTTATATCACAAACCTACATTTACAAAATACTGCATTTTGCACTGTCACTGACAAGATCTATATATCCGTCAGACATTTTCCTTTTAAGAGTAATTGTTGAAACATTATGTGTGGCAATCACTTGTAAATACTTCAGTCGCGAGTGGTTGTGGCTCTAATCTATGTTATGCTGGTGTGCAGTTCTTACAATGATCGTAATGAATATCTAATTTTCACCATTGTAAGTGTACAAACTTACATGCAACAAGTGCATTCAAGTAGAGTCAAAACCTTCCCTTCAAAGTTCAATACACATCATTCTCTGCTCTTCTGTCAATTCTTTTCCTTCACATGTTTTGTCAGATAAACATTTGTAATGAAATAGCAAACATAATTCTGACAAGAGGATTGTTTAAATAGGCATCTACTCTATTTATCCACCTATCATTATTGAGATTTTTTGGGGTATATTTCTCTACTTTTAGGTAGTCAGTATGCTTTGTCACACTATGTACTATACATTACATACTACGAGCATGGGCAGGTGTATATCATCTTGCCCTCGGGTCTCAATATCATGCACCATTACATATCAGATCGAGCAGGTACACTGCTTGTCACAATGGGAAAAGCCCTGGGCAAATTAACTTCATTTGCCTTTCCATAAAATAAAAGACTGTGAAATCAATAAATGGAATTACAAAACTCACTTAACTATATATCAAATTTTATTTCTTAGAATCCCCTATCATATCATTTACTGAATATAACTTTTAGGTTAATACTTTATTAACATCAAATTTTCCGTTCAACATTAACAGATTCAGAACATACCAAATACTTTCTGCTTATTTTTGTAAAATATGACTTTATACATACAAGTTTATCCCTATATATATATCTATAAACTTAATTATTTCAGCCACTTCAGGCACTGAAATTTAATCTGTAATGATCGAAGCCTGAAATCGAACAGGAGACTTCCAATCTATCAATTTCTACAAACAGACAGAAATGTACATTTATATTAGAAATGATTAGAATATGGTTGAACATTAAGATGTCATAGTTAATACAACCCAGCAGTAAATTATCTACTATATTGTGACGCACAAAAAACAGAGGTTGACGGCACTGTGATGTCATAATACAGAGGACACTTTCCAAATACAAGCTGTACATTTCCATGGAGTTCAATAGAATATATCTTCCATGGAAAAGCCTGGAGTAACTTTTTTCTCTCTCTCTCTTTTTTTTTTTTTTAACTATCAAGGGTTTTCATGAATATTCCATGGAAAGGGATTGTGATAGTGGTATCACAATACAGGGACTGGTGATGCATGATTGTGGCACCACATTAGAGACAATATACGATTATCTCACCACAGTACAGACAATGTACGACTGCGGCACCTCAATACAGACCATGTACGACTGTGGCACCACAATACAGACCATGTACGGCTGCGGCACCACAATACAGACCATGTACGGCTGCGGCACCTCAATACAGACCATGTACGACTGTGGCACCACAATACAGACCATGTACGGCTGCGGGACCTCAATAAAGACCATGTATGACTGTGGCACCATAATACAGACCATGTACGACTGTGGCACCTCAATACAGACCATGTACGACTGTGGCACCACAATACAGACCATGAACGACTGTGGCACCACAATACAGAGATGATGTAAGACTGTGGCACCACAATACAGAGATGATGTAAGACTGTGGCACCACAATAGAGAGACAATGTACGATTGTGGCATCACAATACAGAGACAATGTACAATTGTGGCATCACAATACATAGACAATGTACGATTGTGGCACCACAATAGAGAGGATGGGAAGATATATGATTGTGTCATCAGAATACAAATGTGATGTACAACTGGTATGGTAATATTTTGGTAGCATATGTTAGTATATATATCTAGAATCAATAGCCTGAATAGGCATTTTGTGACATATAACAATATGTAGGCAGATTGTGATGTACGTCACATTATGGAGGCAGTGTGTCATTGCAACATCCAATATGATGGGTCACTGGCAACCCCAACCATATCTGAAAGCAAAACAGTTTCCCATGTATATCATTAGGATATATTCAATGATTTTTCTTACTTTATCATTTAGAATGCTTGAAAATATCAGAAATGTAAGAATTCTGTCAGATACTAAAAACTGCTAATCACCATTGTCATCGAACCAGCTTCTCAACAGATCACCATTGCTATCGGACCAGCTTCTCAACAGATCACTATTGCTATCGGACCAGCTTCTCAACAGATCACTATTGCTATCGGACCAGCTTCTCAACAGATCACTATTGCTATCGGACCAGCTTCTCAACAGATCACTATTGCTATCGGACCAGCTTCTCAACAGATACATGTCTATGTATATATGTATATACATAAGGAATATTCAACTCAAGTTGCATGCACAGACTAATTATTGTCTTGTCCACAATCCCATCGCATACAAATAAATCCATGCAAGGCATTGCCATAAATGATTTCTCTTCTGGTTGTTGTGTACACACCGATATTGAGATTTTTAGTGAATATGATAAAATGCTAAAAAATATACATAAATATCTTACTTCGATACTGAACAGTAAGCTACAATCCATCACATTAAATATCAGTACTTAAAACACCGTATTTGACCTAATAAGGGCTTCTGCCCTAATAAGGGCGCCCCTACCTTTTTTCAAGGAAATAAATCATTAACCGAGTGTCAAAATGGTGTTCAAAAGTAATAATTCATGTGAAATATTTTGCTACTTTATGTGTTCAATTTTCTTCAGCAAATTAAGTTACTGGAACACAAGTTTTCGCCACATTTTGTCTATTCCTACAGATGACATGTCAGTGCAAAGAGCACCCGAACTAAACACACATACAAATAATAACTTTATTTGAAGATAAAGTAAAAGACTTCATTCTTGTTAAATAACTTTTGTTCAGAACAGAAAGCTAGTTAAAGACATTGTTAATCAATTATTAGGTCAAAGAAAACGATGTCCGATATGATCTGGGAAATCACCTGTGTCTATAAATAGAGCACAAAAGAGTTCCATTTGAACATAAATGGTGGAACACACGTTCTCTGGTCTAAAGATCAGCTGGCATGGTTTACAAGTTTACAGGAATATTCAAGTGATGTTTAAGCTGAACATATTATAATGAATAGATATCTTCATCTGGAGAATTTTTATGACTGAATATTTTACCGTTTCCACAGCCTTGGGTATTCTGCTATAAGGTATAATCTGTTTAATAAAATTTCAGAATAACTTAATAAGGGCGCCCCCACTGTCAATTACCCGCACCCTGCGCCCTTATTAGGTCAAATATGGTATATAATGCTTTATTTTAGATAGACTATTACAAATGTTTGAATTAATACCATCAGCACACTGTTGTCATAGAGATGAAGCAAATTGATTGTATTAAGCTCTAAATATTTTTAATCACATTCGTCCTACAGCACCATGATAATAATTGCTGCATTGTAATTTGCCTGGATAAAAAAATATAAACATTTAACAATGCCTTTATCATACAGACCTATATGATATTAAATATTTATAAATGTTAACACTGCCTTTCAATGGGTAGTAGCTTCATTATACAGTCCTATATGATATCAAAGATTTATAAATGTTAACACTGCCTTTCATTAGGAAATGGCGTGCTAGCTTAAGGTAATTTTCATTTTGCATACTAAATTTAATTCACTGTGGAGCATATTTTCTATTAACTAGAGTCACTACACTTTGTGCTTTAAAACGAGAACTGTAAAACCAATCTGTGGTAATATCACAGTATACATATCTATGTATTAAATTTCATCAAAATTATCTAGCTGAGTGTTGATGAGGTTGACCGAGTGATGACAAGCATTTTTTTTATAGTAATGATAGACATGACTTTGCAGCCCCATCCAGATACTTGAAATACAATCTGTTATAGAGCTAGCTATAGAGTGATGGGCCACTTATTGTATTTCAGTATAGTATTATGTATGTCATCAGAAATCAATAGGATACAGGTATGGACTTGTGATTATATTTCACAGGACACAAGGGGGGATAACTCTTTGAGTCTTAGCTGAGATTGACTTTTCCAGAGAATTATAGGCACCACCTATTAGTGTTTTGATAAGCTAGCCTTGACCTCAGACAAGGTCAGTAACATAATCTAAACATACCCTCCAGCATCCACACATCAGATGTATATAGTAACAGTACAAATACCACCTACTGGAGGTATTTTCTTATTGTGAACAGACAAAAAAAACACTCCTCCACTGTTTTTGATGGGAGACAGCTGGAAGACACTTGTTTTTTGCGGATGCTCTCAATGTCCAAAGAAAACTGAAAATCTTACATAGATCAAGGAGAATTGGCCCATAAGGAGATTTAAACAGTACTACATGGCTAATAACTTGATGCAGTCCTCCAAATCTTTGTTTTTGGTAGGAAAAACAAACATTACATATTTTTTTCTCTTGAGTTATATATTTATTATTTTTCTTTGGAAAGAATTTTCCAATTTTCACTATTTTATTTATATTACTGGGACAGTATCCAAGTTGACAAATATGATCATGCATTAAGAATCAAGAAAATGTTTATAAAGATTATAGAAATTTGTACAAGTATGTATGCTTGGGCTTTTCCTATACCATAGGCTTGTGTTACTGTACCAACACCTCATGTACATGTACTAGGCATATTATGTAAATCGCTAAATGTACACAAGTATGATGCAAATAGATAGAGTAAAAATACAACTAGCTATCACACCAACATATTTATTTTGACAGCCAGTAACAAACAGAGCACATTCTTACCAGACTTTATCAGTAACAAGACAACATATGATGTATCCATACAAACTGATATGTATCTATAGATCGGTTATATTTAGAACTTACCAGTATACATGAGGTGTGACATTATCTAGACTAGCATTAGTGTATATCCTCCAGACACTGAATAAAATGGTGGTGTCAAGCTGGCTAAACCTGGTACTAATCAAGCCTTACTAGCTAGGTCGTCCTATCTATAATGGCCACACTGATAACAACCTGCTGTAAGTTGGCCATGTATTTTATATCAGGTGACCAGCCTTTTGTTTCCTCTATGCATGTTTCAGGAAGTTTTAGTGGCTTATCAGAGGCAGGTGCTGTCTCATGTTACATCAGTGATACAGGGCGAGGCCAGTAATTCTACTTATTTCCTGCTTTCTCCATCACTGAACTAATGACAACACTGTGACCTGTAGATATATGAAAACTAGGTGTCTGTTTAGACAGTAGACAACATGGAAATGTAAATGTCAGCTTTATCTAGTTTACAACAATTACAAAACATTATATGAACATATTTTATCACTGTTGTTGGCCCTGATGGAAGTATGACAGGAGGAAATCAAACAGGTGACCCCATACCTTTTCATGTCTGAACAGGGAATGAGACCCCCCACCAACCTAGGTGAAAGGCAAGAGTGTTACCACTGTGCCACCAGACCATACATGAAAATGTGCTGAGGGTAAAACAATGAACTCAGAATTAAATAATTATGATTTTTCCAATGTTTCTTAATTAAACATATGAACTTTCATGAACCTAAGTTGCTTTAAGCAATGTAAATGCTGGCATCTACAATATGCACTAGCTTGCACAATACTGAAAAGTCACCAGTAATCAACGATTTTACTGACTAAATAACACCAGTCACCATGTGATTTTACTGACTAAATGACACCAGTCACCAATGATTTTATTGACTTGATGACACCAGTCATCAATGATTTTACTGACTAAATGACACCATGCAGTCACAAATTGTTTTTCTGATGAAGTCCTATACGACCTGTATTTTTTTCAACATTCATATGGTCATAACAACATGGGGTTCTGCACAATCATTCCATGAATCTCTTTGGTGAACATAATCATCCTTCATTCACCTGTAGCTAATTACACCAACACAACATACCCATACTGATCTTAATGTGTATCCTAAGGACACTAATACACAGGATTTATATGTATTATCTCCTCTGGCACACTGTCATCACTTCTACAAGTAACACACATTTATATGTGTACAGATGTAGCTGATACACACTTACCCCACAAACAGGAACATATGTAACTGATGATAAACATTATGAACAGGTTGTTGTCTGTGGAGTTAATAACAACATTAGGTGTGTGGTATCCTTCCCTTCTCAGTAAGCACACTGTGTCAGAAGACTTCGTGGCCACCAGGTCTGATACATTGTCTGCCCATCTCACAGCAATTAATGTCCCTCCAACATCAAACACTGTCTGCAGCCCTGAGGATACTTGATCACTTTATCATAGAACACCAGACATGTCATACTGAGGCAAATCTTCACAGATTTCATAAATGTGACAATTTCCAAATTCAAATTCTATGTTTCTAAACTTGTGATTATTTTGTGTTAGTATCTATTTATTTTTTTCACAGAAGAAAACAATTATTATTGAGGCTGTCAATTATTACTGTCATGTGGAGACAGAATTGTGACGTCATACTAGGATACATTAATATTGTACACAACATTAATGGATCCGTCACTCCAAGTTCATTAAGTGCTGAACACTTGTTAGTTAGGACTTCTCCCACACAGTGAAATTTGATGTAGCCTGTCTCCAAGCCAATATTAATACCATCAATAATGTCACCAACCTTCTTTATATCAGACGATTGATTAATTAAGAGGATAAAACAAAGAGGACACTCGGCTGCTAGATGATCTCTCAACTAATCAATTACACTGTTACAGTAATAGCTGATGTAAGACTATTAACAAATGAATAAATCAATTATATCTCCGTGTGTAAGGAACATTCCCAGGCATACCCGTCAGGGTATAACAATGTCTATATATATAAATTCTAACTACAGCAGTGTTGGTCTATGGTCTTTGTAAGTTTGGTTATGACGTCGTTCTATTTGACATCATGTAAACCTAACAAGATCATTAAGATTAAAAACACAAGTTTGAAGTAAAATTTATTGATCAAAGTTAATAAATTTGGAAATGTAGCAACACCTTTTTATTTTTTTACCGAAACAGATGAACACATTGCATATCTGTCCAACATCTCAATATTTTATGCATTCAAGATTTCAAATTATCTCTCTCAAATAAGTAGAGATATCAGACAGATCTTGTGCACACCACTGCATGACCATATGGTTCTATTATCTTTCATGAACTTTTGCTTTTCGTCTTAATATTCTCTAATTTTGACAAAAACTGAGTATACAGATCCAAAATTGAACGAGCACACTTAGAAACAAAAAAGAACCTAATAAAAAATTTCCAAAAGATCCATGCATGTGATACTTTCACAGAAATACCAATAAGAAACTTCAACTGTCAGAATCCAAGATGGCATTTAATTTTTGCTGTTCTTAAAATGAGCCAATCCTTAAATTGACAAGTGCATGTATGGTCGTTGTAGCTGACCTAGGCATCGTGAATTACCACATGACAAGGAATGTGATTGCTGTACTCAAGGATAATACTGCAGAGATTGTCTCAGCTTTGGATTTGAGCAGTACAATAAATCAATGACATCTACATACATATATACTATATATATCCACTAATAAATACGTCCTCTATCCCAAAGTGTAAAAGTTTGGAATTTAAGTTTGAGGAAGGTTTTGTGAACCACTTTCTGCTTATTGGTGTTCAAACAAGATGAATCTGCAAAAATTAAGAAGGGGGTTATTTGTGAGAATGCAGGGAGTTATTTACTAGATTCTGTTTCAATTATGGTGACAATGAGGAGAGCTAAAATTACAATCATACCCCATGCACATTTTTTAAGAGAATTCTGCATAGATTCTGCACATGATTTTATTCCAATATTTACTATGCTTTATTAGCAATTCAGGGAAACTCTTAACAGTTTCTCAATGTACCCTACATTATACCACTAGCTGAAAGACCGCAAATAAATATATATGCCAGAGATTTATGTTTTATAGTTAGAAAAGACACAAAAAAAACCATCAAATGACTCAAGCACTTTAATTTTTCCATCCAATGACCGGAACAAAGAGCCCTGCTTCACAAGTTGATGACAGTATTTAGACAGCATACACATTATTTTACCAACACAGAAAATTGTGCATTAGAAATATAACCCGTGAATGACTCATCCACGTCCTCAGATAAAATAACACTGTTTAACTATGGAATTTTCAATTTCATTTTCAAATTAAATCAATTGTTGACTTATGTTTCCATTTGCAACTTTTTAAATTGTGCCTCAAGACAATGTTCACATTACCTAGAAACTAACAATCCATCATAGAAAATAAGTATCATTATCATAATTGAATAGACACAACTTCATGTAATATCTTACCCTTAATATTAATCATTTTGCTTGTACCTTACATAAATCATCAATAATGCAGATGTTTGACACGAGATAAATTGTACTTCAATATACAGTGAACTTGTTTTGTAATGAATTCCATGGACCAGCTCAGAAAATAATTGGTTAAATCTGAAATTCTTGATACAGTTACGAAATATATAAGGTCGAGCCAAATTCTATATTCAAATTTACTTCCTAACGAGCAGAAATTTGTATCCTGCCTGTTCATCTTATTGAGAAAGTTTGACAGCATATTTTTCAATCTCAATTTTAGCAAACCTAGCTGTTGTTCTTTAGCAAAATCTTGGGTTAAGTAATTTTTTAATACCCTTTATGTCAACCTATTGTTCTAAACACCACATGCATGTTTGGGTGTAAACAGACTTTGGTTTGTATGATTGGACTGGAACATTTCAATGACTGCACTGTAACCTTCATCTGATATATGACCAGATCTAGAGCAGCTTCTGTCAACATAGTGACAGGTCTTTTTCATCTAAATTATAGTCTATGTATACTGAGGAGGGAAACAGTTAATACAAGTCAATTTGGCTACTCTGAGATGAAGTCGATTTGGCTACCATCTGTAGAAGCTGATTCATCTATGCTATGCTTATAACCAGGTCTTAGAGAAGGGAGTCTATTAGTCCCCTTGTCTTGGTTAAGAACTGGCCCATATGCCCACCTGCCACTTAAAAATACTGTCTTTTCGGTCAATCAATTGGAATTATCCCAGTCAACGACATAATTTGGGTAGATGGCAAAGTCTGTTGTTGCCGATTTATCTATGGTAATCTGATTGATTTCCATTCTGATCTCCGGAATTTCCTGCCTCCTTCTGTTTCTGGTATTCCCGAAGATAGGCTGCAAATCTTCTTGTGGTCTCTCCGATATATGATGTGTAACAGTTCTTGCTTCCGCTCTTAAATACACATTCCCTATCTTCGCCTTTGGGTGTTTTGTCCTCACAACATAATGTACAATGATGTTTTGGAGAGTGTAAAGGGTTTCATGGCTGTTGGGATGCCATGGCTGCGATTTACTCTATAACATGATAAGTTTGTAGTGTTTGTGTTTACTACAGAACCACGAATATAAAATCCCCTTATCTATGCAATGACTACTTGTTCTTTCATCATATTCTTTTCCTTTATGACCTTTTCTTGTTCTTTTCTTTGTTTTCCTTTAGTTATTCCCCTATCCATTTGGGGCACATCAGGAATATCCTCACATCGTAGAGGCACGGATATGATTCTGTTCTTGTATTCTGTTTTATTGTTTTGTGACGATAGAATCACACCTATTTAGTAATGTCATGCAATGCCAGCTTCTGATAGAAAGGATGGATATTATTTCATTGCCATAAACAAACAGAGAATAGTGATAGATAACTTCAGTTTTGTTCACTTGACATGACCATTTGTCAGACTCCATCTAAGTGAGAATTTTTTCACTCAATCTTCTAACAAATATCCCGATATCTGCAGGATATTTCCAAACAAAAATCTGAACACAAAATTCAAATTTCCCTTTAAGTGTGACTTTGACATATAATATGTGTTCTGTCCCACACTGATACTTAGAATCTTGGGTCTACTTGTATCACAAATTCCATGAAAGCATGTTCCTCTACGCCATATACTATGTAATCAAATTTTGACCACTATAAATCACCTAAAACATTAGCTGTGATCTTTTACCATATTTATCCTGCCATCAACCCAGAGTGAGACGAGATATAATCTCGGACTCTTAAGTTTGGGGACTAGGTTTATTTCACTCCCTACTTGTGTTGGTTTGTGTTTATTGGGAAGCCGATCATGGGAAACAGGCTGGTCTGTGCTATTGAGGTAATGTCTGTGGGCAGAACATTTTACCTTAATTGCTCTTGATAGCATGCGACAGGCTCCCGATATGTTGTTCAGTGAGGTAGTTACTAACTACTACAAGGAAAATCTGTCTCAAAATGACACTGGTTGTTCTCAGGATGATAAACACAGCAAACAAACAAATATTACAGGGAAATGAAGCTACATTTGTCAGTAGTTTTATATGGGATGGGTTTATTCCTAGGCATGAGTTTATTACAGGATAAATATGGCACATGCGATAAGAACACAGAACCAAATATACAGAAAATATTGCCCTACCGGTCGTAGCTTAACATGGAACTGCTCTTGATGTGGTTTTCTTGTGAAGTACCAAAATCTTTCTGATTGGGGAAAGATCTTTGCCTTGGTTTCCATTGCAAATCTCACAGGCTCTTGAATTCCATGAATGACTAAATCTACTGCAATGGTTAGGAACACTCGAGTATCTGTAAGGACAGAAATAAGGTAAATTTAACATTCTGAAAACAGAGCAAAAACATACAAAGCATGAACGGTACACTATTAAAAACTGGTCATTCCTCAAGTTGAAGAATTTTGTCAGTCTTCAATTTTGTGAATATATAGATTCATAATTGATGAAAATTTTGTCATTATTTTTATTGCTTGGTTTGCCAAATATTTCATTATGAAGTACATTTAACTGTTATCAGAAATGTTTTTTCTCGCTGCAATTTCTTCACTACATAGATACTGCAAGGGTGTTAAGATCTGTATTTAATATCAAAAAAATATTTGAATACATTTACCATACCTAAATGACAGATAAAGAATAACAGTTTACAGAATAGCTAGAATATTAAAGAATATACAAGCATGCTGCCACTATAACTACTATAACACAACTACCTTTTGGAGTTTCTGTGTTGAGTACAGCGAAGCACTTCTCCGTTGGATCCCAGTTTCCAGATATAGAATAAGATTTCCCATCTCCAGAGTATCCCATAGAGTTCTGGGAATAAGGGTGGAGAAAGATCAATTAGTCAGATCAAAACATTTTTGTTAAATCATAGTACATTTCCGATTGCACTGAAATTCAATCTTAATTAGTCTAAGGGTAAAATGTCCAACTGAGTATGTCTTTCTCAAAACATTTACAAAATCTGTTGTTAGATAAACGAAATCATTAACATTTCAAAACTGTAATAATTCATTTTTTAGATGGAAAGGAACAAAATGTTAATATATAATTTTTTGAATTTCATGTTGTGAAGGTCATCATGAAATTATGAAATTGTTCCCCTCTATATCACATGAGAGATAACTTCACGTTAAGCTGAGACTTATCTCTTGAGTTTTCATAGCAGCAATATCTAAATCTTTCATTTCAAAATGTATATATCAGGTCAGCCACATTTGAGGAATCATTGTCTGGTTTCATTTGACAGAATATTGTTCTATTAAAACTTTGATTCCTCAATCCATGACTCAAGGTCTGATAACAACAATACGACAACTGAACAAAACCTGTACATACCATTTCAATCAGATGCATATCTCCATGCTTGACATTTCTCCCAGGTGATATCAAAAGGCCAAAACATCTGTAAAAGGAATTCATTTTCAGATTTTAGTTCAATACAATAAATATGCAGCAGACCTTCCTCTAGGCCCTATAGGATCAATTTACACAGTATCTCTGTATACATAGATAGTGTACCTCTCAATTTGGAGTTCTCTGGTCCCAGTCTGGCTAACACTAATCATGATGTTCTTTTCACTGTTACAGCGCAACTTGAACATGTTCTTGTCCTTGGGACAATATGAATAGTTTCCCTTCCCATCATCTTCTTTGATTTCCAAGGAGACAGTAAATATGGCAGTTTGTTCTGTTTCTGCAATGCTATTGCTGGATAGTAGACGTGTGTTTTTTGGAACTCTGCGGAATGTGGTAGCAAAGGAGTAAAGAATCTTTGCAACCTGTAATGTTAAGGATTTTTATACATATATATTATGTCATCAAAAAATGTTAAAACGAAAACATAAAATAATCAAAAATATCAGGCATTTTTTTTTTTCCCACAAAGTATTCATGTTGGTAAATCCTATAACATTTTGAAGGAAATTATATTAGGCATGAATCTCGAGACTACCGTTGTTGGGACAAATTTGTAATACATTAAGTGCAACAAAGATAATCTTTACTTTGTAGATAGTTGAATCAATCTGACATTGCATGAAGAGATATACAGTAAACAAACAAAAGATGAATGTGCCAAAATCAGTAATGATGTTAACAGTAGTCTGTTGTACACAAGTTACAGATATAACAAAATACATTAAATTCTGACAGATCTTTGATGAAAAAATTATAACAGGGTTATTTATCCATGATATCACAGCTGGTATTTATGAAGAACAGGGCAACAGAACAAAAACTTACCGCCTCAGCTAGCTCACACCTAAACACGTGGCACTGGAAAATAGCCGATTCTGCTGAATCACCGTGACTACAGGTAAATGCAAAGCAAAGCCTCTCATTGCTGTCTGCTGGCCCCCTCGCACAGAATAGGATACGATGGATCTTGTAAGATGCTATATCTGTGTCGGTAGTCGGATCAAGTATCCTGGAAAACATCAAAATTGTAAAATACTGAGTTACTTATATTACTAATCGAGTATTGATTGTTCTTTAAATTTTTTTATTATATAACAGGTTAATAATTCACTCATATTTCATTCACCTATCAGGAGCTAGTATCGTTACCCCTAATTACATACATAATTATATATACAATCTAATTAAAATTAGACTTGTCATTTCCGTTCCTCTACGATACACTGCAATACAAGATCTAACAACACCCCGTAGGAGGTCATCTCAGCATGACAAACAGCCTTATAAGAGCCTTCGGTTGCGTCTCCTTAGTATTGAAGACTCAAAGCAGCGCTTGATTTGAAATACGCAAAATTTCACAAAGGTAGACTACTCAAATGGCTACGATAATAAAAAAAAGTTGCTTATTCTCTGGGCGTTACATTGAAAGAAGAACAGAAAACGATAAGACATATATATTGTCTTAGTCGACAGGACGGACTCTGTTGCCAACTGGATTTCGAAAACCGTTACCATACACGTTATACCCTACCAAACTATTTTTACACGACGCTGCTGTCTTCACTGTCTCTCTCTCTTTCGTATGATTAATGAAAAATCTCACAGGCAGCACCCGTTTGTAAAAATATAAATCTGTTGAAGTGTTCTCGGTGAGATGGAGTGGGTGAAGCCATGTTGTTTACCGTTGCTATCGACCATCGGAATACCTCGGGAACGTTACGTAAGTATTTATACTTCCGAAGAATGAAATCACACAGACAATTTCATAGGCGGCGCGCTGATTGGCTGAGCTCAAAGGTCATGCTGAGATGACCTCCTACGGGGAGTCGTTAGATCTTGTATTGCAGTGTATCGTAGAGTATCGTAGAGGAATGGAAATAACAAGTCTAATTTTAATTAGACTGAATTATATATACAGACTGTAAGTAGAATGTGTGTGTACATTTTGTCTTTCATAATTAATTTAATGCTTAGTTTAGGAAAAGTGACCTAAGTTTTAGAAAATGAAAATTGCAAAAATGAAAACTAACTAATTTCAGAACAGATCTTTTCTTGTTAGTGGCATGGATCAATCTGGTACAGCTGATTAATTCTATATTATATATGCAAATCCAACCTCCCATAGATTGGCTTCTGAGCACTATTTGTTAAGCTAAGATACATTATATAGTATATATAGGAACACTTTAATATAGAACCAAAATACTGTGACCCCCATAATAACATTCAATCTTACATAAGAACAAGTATAAAATTCAAAAATGAAATTGCTTTAAATTCTGTACTTTTTTTATACAGTTTATTAAAAATTAATCCATACTGAAATGATCGATACATGCATTTTTCCCGATTGGGAAATCGTAACAAAATGCAATTTTTACATAAAAATGTGCATGTATATATATATTCACTATGATACAAAAAATGGTTGATGAAATACACTACTAAACCAGTCGTTAACGAGCAATTATCATGATCAGAAGCTCATTATATGAACATACATGTATTGTTCAATGTACACGTATGGTCGAGACTGGGCCTAGCAAGGTAAAAACATGCAAGTTGATTACCTTATAACTAAAACACATTTCTGTTCATTTATCACTGGTTTTTGGAAAGTATTTCATTTACAATTTTTTAGTTATAAAAACAGCAATAACCTATTTCTAACTTATTCTAAAAATATATGGTGATCATATCAATAGCTAATATAACATTTTCATCTATTTCTGACTGTTTCATATGATAATTGGTGCACAGCTATCAGATTTTTATTTATTTCTGACTGTTTCACATGATATTTGGTGATCATAGCTTCACATGATATTTGGTGATCATAGCTAACACTGATATCTCGATTTTCAAGAAACAAATTAAATTAAGTAAAACACAAATACCAGCCATAACCAATTCAAGCTCACACCAGGTAAATGAACCACATGCAATGACAGAAACAAGCAGGGTGCTGCCAGGCAGTGACGACACAATACACTGATGCAGAAGATGCTTACAGACGATGTAGAGAACAAAAGGCTAATAGCAGTGGCTTGAAAGTTGGAATGTCTCTTGATGCCAGTACAATAATGACAGATGAATCTTGATAAGGCATTGGTATGGTATAATGTCTGATTTATGTTATACACTTGAAGGAAATAAAATCCTTGGGGGAATAATTTAGGTAAAATAGAGACATTTGCCGAGTGTTATTACAAAATGTTCTGTATAAATCTCTTATAGAGGATTGAAGGTTAAAATTTATCACATGCTTCTATACAACATCGTTAAAAAAGTTAAGCTAGGCTCCAAAGTATATACTGACATTAATCATGTCTTCCATGATTCCTTTATGTTACTCATTCAAATCATGAAAAGGAATCGGAATCATTAACTGATATTTATTACAAACATACTTAATAATCTGATTTCAATCAGTATGGTACAACAAGCATACTGAGTGTTCCCCACCCGCCCCCACTAGGTATTATTTGGTCTTTTACAAGTGTCTGAAGTTTGATCCAAAACACATAAGCAATATAATGAAGCCTCTAACAAGAACACTGACAATGACTTTTCTAAAAATAATATTATCCCTGCCACTAATATATGTTCAGAGATATTATGATCTGAAATAAGATGCAGTAAATATATAGAAGTAGTAACAGTGACCTTGACCTCACAATCCCTGAAATTTGTACTCGTCAAAATATAGTCCAATGTAAGAGTGGGAAGTTTGATCAAAATCCTTCAAGGAATTGTAATATAGACAGGAACAGTTTTGGATATAAAATCTGATATAAGGAACAGTTTTGGATATAAAATCTGATATATATTTTTAACTGAATTTTAAAATAATTTATTATATTTCATTCGTCCCTTTGTCAAAAATGATTTCAAATTAGATATAATTTCGACATCATATAAGTAGATTCTAATTTGCCCTTTGGCACCAATCCTGTTTACCTGTTGACGTAGTTGATCTGAGATTAATGTTGCATGTTGTACATGGTTATCTAATATTGTCTTAGGCTATATGACAGCCGTCTTCCATATTATCATGTACCAATCAATCATATATACTCATACCTAGGACTTAGTACTATAAAAGATTAGATGTAATTACTATATGAGACAGTCGGTTTTCCAGGGAGCCATTCCTGGACACTAAGTCCTGGGCTGGGCTTTCGCCCGGGACAGGCCAGTACCGATACATGTATGCATGCTATATGTATGTATGATGCTCATATAACCTAATAAAAATACCATCTCAAGAAGAAGACCCATTTCATTATAGAATGAAAAACTCCTAAAACTTGAAATAGTCCAAATTTTTATGGTCCTTTGTAATTGTATAATATAAGTTTGATCTAACTCCCTTTGGCATGGAATGAAGCCGCTGAAGTGCTGACAAATGATTTCTAAAAATAGTAAATGTGACCTTGACCTTCACCAACAACTCTGAAATTTGTACGTGTCAAGATATAATGGTACCATTTTAGTGTGTGAATTTTGATGGAAATCCCTCAAGGAATAATGCCGCTAGTTAGGAGCCCTGAAAGAAGATTTTCTAAAAATAAAAATAGTAACGTTGTGACCTTGTGCTTGACTCAACAACCATGAAACTCAAACTTGTCTAATATTATGGTCCTTTATCATTATGTGAAGTTAAATCAAAATCCCTCAAGGAAGGAAGCTGCTAGAGCATTGAAAACCTTTGGTGTTACATACATGTTAATATGTACAAGGCGGATGAAGATGAAACCTAAAAAGTTATAATTCATGTGAAATGTTTGGCTACTTTGTGTTCATTTTTCTTCGGCATTATTAAGTCACTGGAAGACAAGTTTGCGCCATATGTTGTCTATTCCTACATGTACAGATGTCAGTGCAAAGTGCACCCGAAACTAAACACACATACAAATAATAACTTACTATCGATCTTTACTTGAAGATAAAGTAAACTAGAACTGTCGCCAGGATGGCTGACTAATACCCCCACAATCTGCACGAGTCAATGGTGAATTGGAACTGTTAATTAGAGGCTAACTAAGATAACCCAGTAATATAGTGATCAGTTGCCATAGCAACCATAATTTTGAAAAAAAAAAAAAAAAAAAAAGGGGCATGCACATCTACACATGGTCCTCTATATTTGTGTGAAGTTTCATTGAAATCAGCCCTTCGGTTTAGGAGGAGTTGTCCGGACAAACCTAAAGTTATGGTTCTTATGGGAAAACCTGTTTATAGTGACCAGTTGCCATAGCAACCATAATTAAAACAAGAGGCCCATGGGCCTTAACGGTCACCTGAGATTTGAAATATTTCAGTTTATCTAATTGACCCTTTTTGCCCCCCCCCTCCCCCTCATCAGCCCATAGGGGTCAGTCAGGGCCGACATATGCATATTATCAAACTTTCATTCCATGCTGAAAATGTTAACGAGAATGAATTCCAATAGAAATCAAAACAAATCAGTCAAAAATGTGATTTCCGTATATAAACTATAGTAAAATTTACCCCGTCCCCAGGGGCATACTTGTGACCTCAGGGTCATAAAATTTAAAATTTCAATAAAGCACCATAAGACCCATCAAACTATAAAGAGTATTTGATTCCACCTTATTTCAGTCTTGAGAAGAAGATTTTTGACATTTCAGTCAATTTGACCCTTTTTAGCCCCGTCCATCAGCCCCGGGGGTCAGTCAGGGCCAACATGTACATCAAACTGTCATCCCTTGCTGACAATTTTTACAAAATTAGAATGAATTCCAAAAGAAATAAAACAAATAAAAGTCAAAGATGTTATTTCCCTATATAAACTATAGTAAAGTTAAGCCCCTCCCCAGGGGCAAACGTGAAACCCCTGGGTCATGAAATTTACAATTTTGGTAAAGCACCTTAAGACCCTTCCATCTATGAAGAGTGTTTGATTCCAGCATATCTGAGAGTAGAGAAGAAGATTTTTGAAATTTCAGTCAATTTGACCCTTTTTGGCCCCGCCCCTCAGGCCCCTGGGGGGTTGGGACCATATAATTTACAATTTTGGTTGACCTTTAGCCATAGAAGCTTCTTGCCAAATTTCATAGAATTTGGTTTGTGGGTTTTGGAGAAGAAGTCGAAAATGTAAATTGTTTACGGACGCACGACGGACGACGCCGGACAAAAGGGGATTAGAATAGGTCACTTGAGACTTTGTCTCAGGTGACCTAAAAAAAAAGTGGCATGCACATCTACACATGGTCCTCTATATTTGTGTGAAGTTTCATTGAAATTGGCCATTTAGTTTAGGAGGAGTTGTCCGGACAAACTTTAAGTTATGGTTCTTATCGGAAAACCTGTTTATAGTGACCAGTTGCCATAGCAACCATAATTTTGAGAAAAATAAAGTGGCATGCACATCTACACATGGTCCTCTATATTTGTGTGAAGTTTCATTGAAATTGGCCCTTCGGTTTAGGAGGAGTTGTCCGGACAAACTTAAAGTTATGGTTCTTATCGGAAAACCTGTTTATAGTGACCAGTTGCCATAGCAACCGTAATTTTGAAAAAAAAGAAAGTGGCATGCACATCTACATATGGTCCTCTATATTTGTGTGATGTTTCAATGAAATTGGCCATTTAGTTTAGGAGGAGTTGTCCGGACAATCTTAAAGTTATGGTTCTTATCGGAAAACCTGTTTATAGTGGCATGCACATCTACACATGATCATTAATATTTGTGTGCAGTTTCATCGGAATTGGCCCATCGGTTTAGGAGGAGTTGTCCGGACAAAATGCGTCTACAGACAGACGACGGACGGACAGACAACCTGATTACCGAATACACCCCTAACTTTGTTGTGGGGGTATAAAAACTTCATTCATGTTGTTAACTAACTGTTGTTCAGAACAGAAAGCTAGTAAAGACATTGTAAATCAATCATTAGGTCAAAGAAAACGATGTCTGATATGATCTGGGAAATCACCTGTGTCCATAAATAGAACACAAAAGATCTAGAGTTCCATTTGAACATAAATGGTGGAAAAAAACGTTCTCTGGTCTAAAGAACAGCTGGCATGGTTTACAAGTTTACAGGAATATTCAAGTGATGTTTACCGTAAGCTTAATATATGATAATGAATTGATATCTTTATCTTGAATATTTTTATGACTGAATATTTTACCGTTTCCACAGCCTTGGGTATTCTGCTATAAGGTATAGTCTGTTTCATAAAACTTTAGAATAACGAATCTAAACAAGAGGCCCAATGGGCCTGTATCGCTCACCTGGCTCTAGAGCAAATTTGCAGTTGATTGAGGTCATTTCTACAGATACTATGCTGATAACAACTTTATTCAAATATCAGAGTAAGCTAAGTTTATTCATGTCAATATATTTTTTAGTCCCTCATTCCAGCATACTATTGGCCTAAGATCGGGTCTTGGCTCTTTGCTCTAAGCATGCTACAGACAGGCCCAATATCAAGTCCCTGGGCCTCTTGGTTATTGAGAAGAAGTCGTTTAAAGATTTTAACCTAATTGACCCATGTGACCTTGAATGAAGGTCAAGGTCATCTATTTGAACAAACTTGGTAGCCCTTCACCCAAGCATGCTACAGGCCCAATATCAATTCCCTGGGCCTCTTGGTTATTGAGAAGAAGTCGTTTGAATATTATAACCTATTTGACAAATGTGACCTTGAATGAAGGTCAAGGTCATTTATTTTAACAAACTTGGTAGCCTTTCACCCCAGCATGCTACAGGCCCAATATCAAGTCCCTGTGCCTCTTGGTTATTGAGAATAAGTCTTTTGAAGATTATAGCCTATTTGACCCATGTGACCTTGAATGAAGGTCCAGGTCATTTATTTTAACACACTTTGTAGCCCTTCACCCCAGCATGCTACAGGCTAAATATCAAGTCCCTGGACCTCTTGGTTATTGAGAAGAAGTCATTTGAAGATTATAACCTTTTTGACCCATGTGACCTTGAATGAAGGTCAAGGTCATTTATTTTAACAAACTTGGTAGCCTTTCACCCCAGCATGCTACAGGCCCAATATCAAGTCCCTGGGCCTCTTGGTTATTGAGAAGAAGTCGTTTGAAGATTATAGTGTATTTGACCCATGTGACCTTGAATGATAGTCAAGGTCATTTATTTTAACAAACTTGGTAGCCCTTCACTTTAGCATGCTACAGGCCCAATATCAAGTCCCTGGGCCCTAGTTATTGAGAAGAAGTCGTTTGAAGACTATAACCTATTTGACCCATGTGACCTTGAATGAAGGTCAAGGTCATTTATTTTAACAAACTTGGTAGCCTTTCACCCCAGCATGATACAGGCCAAATATCAAGTCCCTGTGCCTCTTGGTTATTGAGAAGAAGTCTTTTGAAGATTATAGTCTATTTGACCCATGTGACCTTGAATGAAGGTCAAGGTCATTTATTTGAACAAACTTTGTAGCCCTTCACCCCAGCATGCTACAGGCCCAATATCAGGTCCCTGGGTCTTCTGGTTATTGAGAAGAAGTTGTTTGAAGATTATAGTGTATTTGACCCCTGTGACCTTGAATGAAGGTCAAAGTAATTTATTTTAACAAACTTGGTAGCCCTTCACTTTAGCATGCTACAGGCCCAATATCAAGTCCCTGGGCCTCTTGGTTATCAGAAGAAGTCGTTTGAAGATTATAACCTATTTGACAAATGTGACCTTGAATGAAGGTCAAGGTCATTTATTTTAACAAACTTGGTAGCCCTTCATCCTAGCATGCTACAGTCTCAATATCAAGTCCCTGGGCCTCTTGGTTATTGAGAAGAAGTCGTTTGAAGATTATAGCGTATTTGACCCCTGTGACCTTGAATGAAGGTCAAAGTAATTTATTTTAACAAACTTGGTAGCCCTTCACCCAAGCATGCTACAGACCCAATATCAGGTCCCTGGGTCTTCTGGTTATTGAGAAGAAGTTGTTTGAAGATTATAGTGTATTTGACCCCTGTGACCTTGAATGAAGGTCAAAGTAATTTATTTTAACAAACTTGGTAGCCCTTCACTTTAGCATGCTACAGGCCCAATATCAAGTCCCTGGGCCTCTTGGTTATTGAGAAGTAGTTTGAAGATTATAGTCTATTTGACCCCTGTGACCTTGAATGAAAGTCAAGGTCATTTATTTTAACAAACTTGGTAGCCCTTCACCCCAGCATGCTACAGGCCCAATATCAGGTCCCTGGGGCTTTTGGTTATTGAGAAGAAGTCGTTTGAAGATTATAGCGTATTTGACCCCTGTGACCTTGAATGAAGGTCAAAGTAATTTATTTTAACAAACTTGGTAGCCCTTCACCCAAGCATACTACAGGCCCAATATGAAGTTCCTGGGCCTCTTGGTTATTGAGAAGAAGTTGTTTAAATGAAAAAGTTGACGCCGGACGGCCGGACAGACGGACGGACGACGGACGCCGCACCATGGCATAAGCTCACTTGCCCTTCGGGCAGGTGAGCTAATAAGGGCGCTCCCACTCTCAATAACCCGCGCCCTGCGCCCTTATTAGGTCATATACGGTATATACAATATACAGTTATTAGATATCATTAAACAATATATATATGTTGATAAAAAAAAAACAAGCATAATACTTATACACCTAACTGAATATTTATCAGAAAATAGCTATTATGAGGTGACAAATATCTAAAGCAGTTAATCAAACCCAGACAGCTTTTCTGGGAGTTCACTGATAACCAACGCTACCAAGATGATCACAGACATGGATTAATAAGAGATCACAAATAACGCAATTTTTTAGAGCCATACTCAAGAATACCTAGTTCAATGTGGAGACTTTCACTTGTGGAAACTATGGTTTATACAGTTTGTATGAAAGATGTTCATAATGATACATTTATAACTTAACAGTAAAAAGATATGATGCATTATCGTCACTACCATGTACATGTGTATTGGTACATTCTAATGATCATCACAAGCTCAGAATGGGGGAAAAGCAAGGATACCGCTGATTTACATGTATGGTGCACACTGGGTTGGGGCAGAAACAGCAACTCGAGGATTTTCTATAGTTATACTGTAATATATACTGTAAAAACACAGCATTGTGCTTAATTCATTACCAATTTTTCTTTAGCGAATTGAAATTTCAAAAACAAATTCAAACAATTTTGGAAAATGTTGCAACATTTATAATGTATTTTTGATCCAAATTAAAGATTTTCTTAAATAAACTGTAAAATTATAACAAAATTTTGTAGGAAAGAAACTAATGGTGCAGAATTTTCTTCCTTTGCATATTATATTAATATGCATCAAATATAAAATAATCTAATTAGTCATTAATTAAAACAAAAATTCCAAATTGATGTCTAATTAAATTTTCAAATAAACCTATCTTTCCTTTTTTCCAATACAGTGTATACTTAAATTATAAAGATAAATTAAAGCAAATGGCAGAATTTTATTACAAAACTTATGAAACTTAAACCGAATAAAATATTTAAACTTTAAAACTTGAAACTGAAAAAGAGTGGAAGTGAAAAAATAAATAAATAAAAGGATATATATATACACATAAACTTTGTATACCACTGCATACCTAACACATCCATCAGGTCTGTAATTGAAAAAAAGAAAATAACAAAATCATAGCCATATTATTAAAACACAATCAGTCAAATGTATATGCAGATACAGTACTTCCCATCAACTCCTAATTAGTGATATATACATATATCTCCAATCAGAATGTCACTGGTCTTTAATCAACACTAGCTACCTTATATTTATATAAATGTATAAATTTACACAAAAGACCAATAATATCAAGGACATATTTTTATTTAGTCAGCATTGACCAGAAGTAAGACATATTAATTCAATGTAAAATCTATACCAACATTACAACATACTTTCCTATCCATATCCATATTCATATCCTAATTATAAACCAAATCAGGGTGGCGAATATGACGTTTTGTGGAAATTTTACTATATATGGATAAATACTTTTTTGACGGTAGGGACTTTGTTAATTTAGTTTTTAATGTTAGTTACTTCAATGCCTTTTTTTATCCACTGCTATGGAGCTTCTTTTAAACAATTTTTTGTGAAAACCATCTCTACACATTACAGATTTGGAATACTGTAACCTGTCTGAGAGTCAATATCTACAATAAATATTTTAGTCTGTTTCTTTATATTGAAAAAAGAGGTTTTGGGAGATAATCACAAAACATAAAGCAGATTGACCCTATTATTTTAATAAGGAAAAATATCTCCCATATTTTTCATCTAATTCGAAGTTGTTTCTGATAACTTATAAGATTAGAACAACGCCAAACATGGGATAAAAAAAAATTCAAAATATTTACAACATTTTTTATTATTTCCCTATTATCATGATAATATGATCCTATCAATTAATTTCAAAGAGGAAATTATATAAAAAATACTTAAAAAACAAAGTGATCAGTGGAACTGATGAATGCTCTCCGAAAACAACTTTAATTATTGGAGGCTTTTCCTGTGAATTTCTTATTTGAAACGAAACATATCTGTAACAAGCATTAAAATGGAGAGACTGCTAAAAGAAAGAATAATGTTCTAACATGTTGCATACATGTATTTGTGTCCAACAAATACTTATGCTTGAGCTATGAAGGTAAAGGCATATATATATAGCTCAGTCTGAATGTATGTGTATATCAATAGTTTCATCGACATCTATTCGAAATACAGTTATAATCCGAAAACGAAAGTTTAACAAAGGACAGTAATTCTGTAAATAAGGTGCCGCATGCCCTGAATCTGGTACATGGTACATCATCTTAAAATGACCAATGAATACAACTTTTTCATTTTCCTAGTTTTAACTGCAAGCAATGTTTTTTGCTCCAGACAGGTAATTTTAACAAAGGGCAATAACTCTGCAAATTAGGAGCAGTGGGCGTGAATCTAGTACATACACTGCAAATTGCCCTTGTGTAGCTGTTGTACACACAGTTTTATGATCCTTGCTTAACTGTGAATATTTCCCAGTATTTTTTTCTTAAATTGTATCACAAAGAATTCACTACATCGTTTTAGATAACTAGCTATAGTGGTAGGGTAGGTATAAATTTACATATTGTGTCAAATGAAATTAAATAACCCAACTGTAAAAAAAAATGAACTATATAAAAAATTTGTTGGATTGATATATAAATACATATATTGTATGAAAATAAAGAAAAAGACAGGCAATAACAATTTTGTATTAAATTTGTGGATTTAATCAACTAGAATATAATTTAATCAAAATGGTGGATATAGAATATGAAAGTTTCTTAGTGATTTAGATTTTTATAACAAAATATTATCCAAAACATTGTGGATACAAAACATTTAGATATTGAAATAATTTACTTAGTATATAAACCATTACTAACAATATATACATGCAAGTAATATTATTTCTACATGTGTAATCTGTATGGGAAACTTGATTTGTCACAAAAGGGTGGTGAAAGAGTACAAATTTAGTTTTTTATCATAAAAATTCTTCATAATTGACTCCATATGAACAATTTATGCCAAAATATTAACAAAACAGTTTTCTTGAAAATTAAAACTAAACCAGAAATCCCTATTGTACCCTTCAAATTTTTGTTTACAAACACTGACCAAGTAAAATTCATACATTGGTCATGATCGAGCGTCTAACTCCTTTTCGATGCATAAACCGTTACTACTGCTACATATTAAAGCCTTTTTTTTCCTAATAACACCAAAATCATTGACACAAATATGTACTTATTCACATTTAAACATATTGGTATCATATTTGTTACAAAGGCTTCAAATCAAATTATCCCTACTAGTTTGGAGACCCCCTATTTACTGGCTACCCGGATAACTAGAATTCTTTTATTTCATTTTACTGCATTATTTATTATGCAGGTAAGATGTTCTAAAACTCATAGGAAAAAATGCCAAGTAGAGATCAATGTGTTTCAATTTGTAGTGAATAAATTTGAAAACAAGATTTATTTTAATTCAACTTATAATAACAAAAATTCAAACATATCAACAGTTCATGCTAAAACTTTAACATAAGGACATCAAAAGCATTATTGCGAAACACAAACAATAATAACTAGCAGAGATTAGTCTGGCTCATCAATTGATATATGGACTAGAGGAATGAGTTTTGGTTTATTCTCTACAGCGTTTCTGGAACAATAGTTACAAAGTGTGATGTAGGTTTGTCTATGAGCCAAAATTGAAAAGTCATCTTGCAAGCAATCTTGAGAGATTGCTTAATAATATTATAAGTATATAAATATCTACTTGCTCTCTATTCAATTTGAGGGAAAGAATTTTTTCCTTGCTCATTGCAAAGGAAAAAGAAAGTTGTATGATATACAGAGCCAAGATTATTCCCATACTGGTTTCTGACAATTAATAATGGTATATACAATTTCTTCATAAACTCCAAATGTGAAACTCTTAATTGCATATTGACAGAGTTTTCAAGAAATTGTTATATCCCATTTGTTAAAACATTTGTAACAACCACATGAGCAAGAAAGGAATTGTAAGGCTTTGGGTTAATCAGTAAATAATGTACCTGACAACTCCATGTGACGTGCTTGGAACAGACAGAATGATAGGAATGGCCATCTGTGATTGGTCATTCAGAATGGCCATGTTGCGGTAGATCTCCACTTCACTCCTCGGTGCATTGACCAGAGCACAGCCAAGGTAGGTAACTCCATTAAATACAGTTTCACCTTGGAAAGGTGATGCTGGCAAGGAGGTTGATCTCTCACGAGCTAATAATAGAAATAATTCAAACTATTGATGGCATAATCAATTTAGAAAAAGAAAATGCTTTTCACAAAACAGCCTGTCACATTACAATTTTCAGCTTTAAATAATACAATCTTGTAATATAACTTTATACCATTAAATAATTTAGATTAATATTTAGATTCCGTTGAAATTCTTTTTCATGCAACTACTTTTCTTAATTTCCTCCAACATCCAACTCATCTTCTGTTCTCTGTACATATTTCTTTCTTTTTTGTTGTTGTTGATCTTCATAATATAAGATACCCTTTCATGTACACTTGGAAAATGACTACAATGCATATACACCACCTTGTGCACCAAATCCAATCAAACAGCTTACCCTAGTTTTAACAATATAAGCTTATTTAATTTGCAAAGCCTATTTCAAGAGTGGAGAATTTCACAGATGTTCTGATAAAAACTAGATGAGATATATATCGGGGCTTTTCTCACTGTTTTGGGATGGGGCCTTTGTGTCTCATTCTGGGGAAAAAATCAGGAAAGATTTTTTTTGGAGTAAACTGCAAATTTTGGGAATTTGTCTTAAACATTAAATAATTTAATTGGGAATGGGACCTATTAACGGCCCCGAGAAGCTCAGAAAAAGCCCTGGATATATATAAATACCATTTAAAATAACTGAACAACTATTTTCAGATTGATTGAAATTTGTTGTTTCAATGTTTTATGACATTTACCTGCAGGAGCACTAATGACATCTGCTGATTGGCTACTCGGGAGGACATGGTCACCCTTGCTACTTTCCCCCAGCCGGTTGTCAGCTGACAAAGATTCACTGGATGTCAGAGTTGATGTCATCTGGTCTGGGGGACTGTCAACTGATATCTCCATGTTAAGGTCATTGATATCACCAGTTATTTTCAGTTTGGGTTCCCCATTGACAACAACATAATCATCGCCAGTAGACGAGGATTCCAGGGAACTGCGACTAACTGCGTCCTCCATGTCATGTTAGGCTCAGCAATAAGGGTTCCAAGGGTGGACCATTCTTATACTGGAAGAGTTCAAAAAACGTCTTTCATAAGTCTGATTGATTAAGGGCTTTTATTGAATGAATACAGAACACATATAGATATATCATACATATCAACCTCTGAAACCTCAAATGATGGAGATCTCCCTCATTCCACGTCCAAAATGAGAGGTAATTTTTTTGTCCATATATATATACATAAAGAGGATATTCTAATAATCCACACCACCTAGCCCGAGTTTCCTCTGGCCCTGACACCATCTGGTGCTACATGGTGTCAGGGCCAGAGGAAACTCGGGCTATACACACAACCTTGTAAATGATCTCAGGTTACTATTGAGTACATTTTCAAATCGCAATATGAAAACATCGTTTAATCTAAAAGAAAATAATAAAAAGAACTTGTTTTTCATTATTTTATTTTTTACTTTACTCGAGAAATGCTAGAAGGAATATTGATACCCTGCCTACACTGCTCCCCATCTTAGAACACATGCAGACATGCATGGATATATATATCATATAAGTCTGAAAGTCTCTGATTCTGAATTAGGAAGGAGTTATAAAAAAAATACCCTGCCCCTGCCGGGCTTCGAACTAGGGACCATTCAAATTTGCTCTCAAGGCAAACATCCTACCACTATATAGGTAAAGGAAAATAACCGAAAATTCCTGCTATAATCTGAGCTAGTTAGGTGACCTTATATATATACGCTCTACTTTCACACTACTCCCTCCCTCAATGTCTTTGCCCCGGAAGACAATCACAACCCAGGTTAACTAACGACCTTTTGCTCTCAAGGCAAACATTCTACCACACGATTAAAATATAAAGAGAAACACACACATTCCCCCCCCCCCCCCCCCCCTAAAATCTGAGCTAGTAATTAAGGTGACTTTATACTCTCTACTTTTACAAATGTACATACAATGTGATAAAGTAAATGAACCATTTAAGCTGTTCTGCACAATGAAATAGTAACAGAATATTTGTGATCAGAAGCTTAAGAAGGTTTTGGTTTGCCTGGATCCATAGGCAACTCTTTGTAATGCATTGACTAACCAATTGTCATTTCTTGACAAACAACATTGTAAATATTCTTTGTTTTCACTCACGAAGTAATTTCCAAACTGTTCAAATGCAAACTATTTTCATTTTGAATTCCATTAGTGTAAAACGTTTATATTATAATTAAGAACCCACTAGCCTAGAATGACCAGATATGTCGTGACCTGATGACAGGACCAAATTATGAGGCGCATCAGTAAAGTATCCCGGTCCGGTCAATGATATATGTTCTTATTCCTAACCAATCATGTAAAATCCGTCAGACATACACTAAATACATACTCAGATGTTCACAAAAGGGCGAAGCTATTGCGTACTATTAGGAAAGTCTTACCTAAATATCACAATAACATTACGACTTTTATTTCCTGTAAACATAAAGCAGTCTTGTTTACGCCGGATGGAGAAAACGATGAAGAAATCGGGAACACAGTGACAGCAACGACAAAATTGCTGTAATTGAGCAATATGACAATAAACGATCGGGTCAGTGATTGTGGCACCATATGTTTACCTGGTCTGAATCATAAGCCACCGTCATCCAAAAACAAACGACGATTTTGCTGAAACTTACAGTTCCTCATAATATTATTGAAGAAGATGGCGCTAAACGAAAACTTCCGCATGATGTCACCGATGACTTCGGAAAGCTCCGTCATTTTCCGGAAGCATTCGTTAAGTAGCAGACGACGCATTTGAAGAAAACTTTTTTTGTAGGATTTCAAGATGGTTTATAACGCGTAAAGGCGAAACTTAAAATAAAATACAACGATATTCTTATGAAATATTATTTTAAACATAATGTTTTGCTGCGAATAACAGCACGCGCGATGATGTCAGAAGGTGTATAAATACTGCATCAAGGACTAGCGTTAGTCAGTTTGAATTTGTACAGAGAACGTTGCGCTCTTAAGTACAAAGTTGTTCAGGCCGTTACCCTTGAAAAGAAGTGAGACTGAAGCAAAAACATGGTAAGAGAACCATTTGTTTTATTATTTGCATTGTGTATTGAATAGTTTGGTAAATTTTCAAATAATTTCTTTTACTGTTTACTTCTGATTCACTCAGGGATGGGATGCACATATAATGTCCCTGATCCACTCCAGTTATGAATTATGAGTTATGAAATCTACCTCGTTCTTGGTCGGTTGTTCACGACGCTGTTTTTTTTTCTTTCTTCGACCTGCATATATTGTTAAATTTTCTGCCATGCCCTGATCATGAATTGATTAGGCATATTTTTTAATATTTTGAATTTCAGCATTTCTGTTGCATGACGTGCAAAGTCTTTAATATTGTATATAAATACGAGTCGATCGCTTTACATTGATAATTCATGAAAAGTCCGAACAATTTGTGTACAAAATTATTTTTTTTAAATTAAGTAACGGACTTGAAGTAACGCTATGATGCATTGTAATGTCATTGAATGTTTTAGCGCCTATGGCACAAAT
Organism: Pecten maximus; assembly: GCF_902652985.1. Taxonomy (NCBI): domain Eukaryota; kingdom Metazoa; phylum Mollusca; class Bivalvia; order Pectinida; family Pectinidae; genus Pecten; species Pecten maximus. The sequence continues at coordinate 33,553,765 of NC_047016.1, read as the reverse complement.
TTAGGAATTCGGACACTATTGTTTCTACATTAAAATAAAAAACAGAACAGGTTGCAACTTTTCATCTGATACATATCATATGATATGATATGTGCTCTTTCTCTACAGCTGTGAGTAGATAGGAACATTGCGTTCCCAATATAGCTGACACACATAGGCCTATCAGATTATAAGTCTCTGGCGGTCTAAGTCTACCTACTAGGTACTGAACATCTGCAATATTCTGTAGAGCTGAGAACGACTGGAAGTCTGTGGAAATGGGGGTCAAGCACTAATAATACACAAGACTGCTATAGCCTAGATTATAATCATGTTGTTAACCATACACTTGTAGATGAGACTAAATGTACATTCCCAATTGATTATTCATTATTTTTGGAAAGTATGCTGGGAAAGGGTTATTCATTTAGAAGGATTATAATTTTATAGAGGTCTTCTAGGCAAGGCTAATTAAATAAAACTGCTAAAATTAGCCGACCACAAAAACTTTAAAAAAAATATTTGCAATAAGAAATGAACCAGTTCTAACTTTTTCATCTTCATCCACAGAGGGAGTGTATTTCTATTCATGTTGGACAAGCTGGTGTGCAGATTGGCAATGCCTGTTGGGAGTTGTACTGTTTGGAGCATGGAATACAGCCTGATGGACAAATGCCAAGTGACAAAACCATTGGTGGGGGTGATGACTCTTTCAACACCTTTTTCAGCGAAACTGGTGCTGGAAAGCATGTCCCAAGAGCAGTATTTGTTGACTTAGAGCCAACTGTTGTAGGTAAGCATAGTTGATTGGTTAAAGAAATATTGATTATTTTCTTTGTTTTATATTTAATTCTTATATCATTAATATCATTCACTGTTCATTTTCTACAGGGGTGTATATATAAGCCTCTGACTTTAAAGTTTCTGATTTAATGCATAATCTTAACTTCCATTCTCTACCATATTAATGTTTTTGTTAAAAATTACTGTTACTAAAGATGGATATTTAATTCAGACAGTTTTTTGTGAAAACAATGCCATAATGCTAATTAGTTGCAATTCCAAAATTGATGGTAGCTTGTCCTCTACATGCACTTCTGATTTATTGGCATTCCTAACATTGCCTGCTATTATTGTAGATGAGGTTAGGACTGGAACGTATCGCCAACTATTTCATCCAGAGCAACTTATCACTGGCAAAGAAGATGCTGCTAACAATTATGCCAGAGGTCATTACACTATTGGCAAGGAAATTGTTGATCTTGTATTGGATAGGATCAGGAAATTGGTAAGTTATAAGGAAAGAAATACGTTTCTAATTTTCAATTTATGATTTACATAAATTATAAGCAGGCTAAAAAAAGGCCATTATTAAAGCTATCGTAGGACCCCATAACACCATTTAATTATTTTAACCTTGTTTCCATTTATTTTATCTCTAGGCTGACCAATGTACTGGACTTCAAGGATTCCTGATTTTCCACAGCTTTGGTGGTGGCACTGGTTCTGGATTTGCTTCCCTTTTGATGGAAAGATTATCTGTTGACTATGGAAAGAAGTCGAAGCTGGAGTTTGCCATTTACCCAGCACCTCAGGTAAACTTTCATTTATAAATTCTTTTAGTCTAATCAAACAAATTTCGTGGAAATACAAATTGTCAATGGATCATGTGAAAAAAAAAAAATCTTGAATATTAAATAATTTTTTGTATAATTTCATACTGATATCTTGATCATGGTTATACAAAATTTAAAATTTAAGCTGCAGAATTGGTACAATGTAGTAGAAATATATATAAACAAGAAATTACATGCCTGAAGACAGACATAGGCCATTGAAATTAATTTGTGACATTTTCACTAAAATTATTATTATGTATTTCTTGGAAGCACATATAGATTTATTTACTTGATTTGTAGGTGTCTACAGCTGTTGTTGAACCATACAACTCCATCTTGACTACCCATACAACCTTGGAACATTCAGACTGCGCATTCATGGTCGATAACGAGGCTATCTATGATATCTGCAGGAGAAATCTTGACATTGAACGTCCTACATACACAAATTTGAACAGGTTGATCGGGCAAATTGTCAGTTCAATCACAGCCTCACTTCGTTTCGATGGTGCCCTGAACGTAGATCTGACGGAGTTCCAGACCAACTTGGTACCATACCCTCGTATTCATTTCCCTTTAGTAACCTATGCCCCTGTCATCTCTGCTGAGAAGGCCTACCATGAGCAATTGTCTGTTGCTGAAATAACCAATGCCTGCTTTGAGCCAGCTAACCAGATGGTGAAATGTGATCCCCGTCATGGAAAATACATGGCCTGCTGCATGTTGTACAGAGGTGATGTTGTACCAAAGGATGTCAATGCTGCCATTGCTACCATCAAGACCAAGAGAACCATCCAATTTGTTGACTGGTGCCCAACAGGATTCAAAGTCGGAATCAACTACCAGCCACCCACTGTTGTCCCAGGTGGTGATTTAGCCAAGGTGCAGAGAGCTGTATGCATGCTGAGTAATACCACAGCCATTGCGGAGGCGTGGGCTCGTCTTGACCACAAATTTGATTTGATGTACGCCAAACGTGCCTTTGTTCACTGGTATGTTGGAGAGGGAATGGAAGAAGGAGAGTTTTCTGAGGCACGTGAGGATCTAGCTGCCCTGGAGAAGGATTACGAGGAAGTTGGTGTGGACTCTGTTGAGGGAGAAGCTGAAGAGGAGGGAGGGGACGAGTATTAGATGTCTCCATAAATATAACTTGTGATGTAGCGGTCAACCATCACAATTGATTTGATAGGGCATCTGAAATAAAGACTTTATTTTACATTGTAGGTTTGAACTTTGATTTTCAATATGACACACAAAATACTTTAATAAATAATGTGCTTTGTTTACATTTACCTTGAGTTACAAAACTTCATTTATTCAAATTCTTAATAAATTTCAATTGCTAATATTATGCTTTGAATTACTTAATTAGTACCCCACCAGAAACAGGGGACGATTAAGATTTGCATTGTGGGCTCTGTCCCCTTCCCTACTTGACACATGATTCACTTGATGCTTGTGGCTTTGGTTCAACAGGCTTTTTTGTCAAAATTAGGTTACTCTTTGACCTTTGAAAGAATACACCAAAGAAAAACATTGCACAGACTTCCTTAAACGACCTTAGATGTTGATATGACGTTAATACTAAACCAATCAAAAAAAATATTTGTTAAGAGTTCTATTACATATATATATACGGCAATACGCTGACCTTCATTTTGACCAACATAAAAAGTAAAGGTTTGTCAGGGCTGGAACAAGCTTGTTATTACTTGGGTATGATTTGATTTTCAAAATTCAATAGGTCTGGTCTTCATCAAGGAAAGGTTCATGCTTTTGGCAAGCAAAATCACCATGATTGGGTAAAATGGCCCTTGCTACCAAAACTTTGTCTTGGTGAAAAAATGAAGCCTGCCTTTATTTTTTCTTTCACCCCTTCATTCACAAAATTGTTACCCCTTTCATTTGTTCAGGAATTTTATAATCTGATTCCCCTACCCCACCATAAAGTGATATTCTTCATAGACTAACACGAGGCTTCCATCATGCAGAGTAAAAAAATAACACTGGCATATCGGTAAATTGTAGACCCTGGGGAGGGGGTAAACTTTACTATAGTTTATATAGGGAAATCACATTTTTGACCGATTTGTATTGGAATTTATTCCAACTTTGTTAACATTATCAGCTTGGGATGACAGTTTGATGGATGGTATGCAAATGTTGGCCCTGACTGACCCCCATGGGCTGATGGGCGAGGCTAAAAAGGGTCAAATTGACTGAAATTTCAAAACTCTTCTCAAGACCGAAATAAGGTAAAATCAAATACTCCCCATACATCTTGAGAAGATTTGTTGAGACCCCAGGGTCATGAAATTCACAATTTTGGTAAAGCACCTTTAGACCCTTCCTTTCATGAAGAATGTTTGTTTCCACCATATCAGAGAGTAGCGAAGAAGATTTTTGAAGTTTTAGTCAATTTGACCATTTTTGGCCACGTCCCTCAGGCCCTTGGGGGTTGGGGATCATATAATTCACAATTTTGATTGAACTTTTGTCATAGAAGCTCCTGGCCAAATTTCATTGAATTTTGTTCAGTGGTTTAGGAGAAGACAAAAATGTAAATTTTTAACAAGACAGACGACGGACAAAAGGCGATTGGAATAGGTCACTGTCTCGGGTGACCTAAAAATCATGAGTCGTGTGACCTGTTTCTACCACAATGATATCTCCTTGAATCAAAAGGGAACGTGGCCAAGTCTAATTTTACGTATGCAAATAAGGTGTACAAGTGACAGCCAGGAGTCCCTGTAATGTGACATCATTCGCTTATTGATGTTAATAACTGTATAGTTACAGTTCGGGTCAAGGTTCGAATTCTTGACCAATCAAAAGACCTTTTATATAGCATTGCTGGACATGAGATAAACACAATCTCAATGTAAAAAATAGGCCCAGCAGTCTTTCCCTACACCAAGGGACTAAACAATCCCTCTGGGCTTTGCGTTAACCAACAGCTTTCTTATCTGGGGCATGTAAAGATAATGCTATACCTTGTGGCCCCTTGTATTCTGTTGGTTTCACTCTCCAAGTGAGGTCATAAAGAGTCTATGTTTATCCTGAAGCAACTGTTATGTGCTTTTTTGTAAACACTGCTGAATCTGCTTACAATTATTAGCATCACTCCCTTTATAGGAGATTGATAGAATCTAACATGAGTTTGCTCCCTGGACAGGGATATCTCGAGTCAACCCTCGTGTAAGAGTTTGGCTAATCAGCACACTGAGTGATGGCCAGCCAAACTCCTTTCATGAGGGATGAGATATCCTTGTTCATGGAACAGACCCATGTTTAATTATTTTTCTCACATACTTGCAAGCAAATGCGAGTTTTTATTAAAGTTTTTCATAGTGCATCTACAATGCTCCTTGGAATGACATGGTTTCTCAACATAGAATTATGACATTTCGTTATTGTGAGCAGCGTCATACAGTGCATTATGTGAGAATAATAGCATCTAACATGGGTCTGTTCCATGGACAGGGATATCTTGACCCATGTGTAAGAGTTTGGCCAGTCAGCACGAGGCTTGTAGAGCGCTTGCCAGCCAAACTCTTACACAAGGGCCGAAATATCCTTGTTTGCAGAACAGACCTATTTCTGATTATTTTTCTCACATATTTGCAAGCAAATGTAAGATTTTAAGAAAATTTTCATTGTGCCATCTACAATGCTCCTTGGAATGTGCATAAAAATTAATGACGTCATCTATTAAGATATACATGTAGTTACTCAACGTAAAATGATGACATTTTGTTATTGTGGGCATCATCATAAAGCGCATGCCAGCTGTCTTTACACCCCTATTTGAGATTTTCTTATCTCACCTAGGGAAAAGACTAGCTACACATGCTCTTTGAACGTGCTCTTGTTCTCAATAATAGTGACGTCACTATATATGACCTGACCCGCAACGTTTGAATGTTAAATACCAATATCATTCGCAAAAGAAATTAAAACAAGAGGGCCTGTATCGCCCACCTGGTTTATTTATTATTATCTATTAAGTCCCTTGGGGGTGGGGAAAGACCCCTGGGCTTAATTTTTACATCAGGACTGTGTTCATCTCTTGATCTTACTTGTTTCAAAAATGCAATAAGTCCTTTATAGCAATATAGTCAAACTGATCCCTTTGCCCCGCCCTTGAAGCCCCTGGGGGGATCAGCCTATCATTTGTATAAATTTAAATCCCAGCCATCTAGAGATGTTACCACTGAAATATCAATGCCATACATTGCTTAGGTCCAGAGAAGAAGTTGTTAATATCTTGAATATTGCCGAAAGAACCCCTTCTGGCCCCACCCTTAAGGCCCCTGGCGGGTCAGCCCCATCATATGTATAAATCTGAATCCCAGGCACCTAGGGATGCTACCACTGAAATATCAATGTCGTACATTACCCAGGTCCAGAGAAGAAGTCGTTAATATCAATATTGTCAAATGGACCCCATTTGGCCCTGCCCCTCAGGCCCCTGGTAGGGTCAGCCCTTTCATTTGTATAAATTTGAATCCTTGCCACCTAGGGATGCTACCACTGAAATATCAATGTCATACATTGCTTAGGTCCAGAGAAGAAGTCGTTTATATCAATATTACCAAATGGACCCCTTTCTGCTCAGGCCCCCTGCGGGTCAGCCCTTTCATTTGTATAAATTTGAATCCCAGCCACCTAGGGATGCTACCACTGAAATATCAATGTTATACATTGCTATTGCCAAATAGTCCCCTTTCTGCCCTGCCCCTCAGGCCCTTGGGGGGTCAGCCCCATCATATGTTGATGCTTCCTACCAAATTTTGCTGAATTCTGATCAGCGGTTCAGAAGAAGTCTATTGTGTTGACGGAAGGATGGACAGACGACGGACGCCTAACGCCACGGTATGGCATAAGCTCACCTTGGTCCTTCGGACCAGGTGAGCTAATTAGTGTTAATTATCAGAGTAAACTGAGTGTTTGGTGTTCTTTTTGACAAGCTAATCGGAAATTTATATTTTGTATGAAATCAACATCGTTAGGTGTAAGCCTTATCACAACAGTCGTCCACCGTCCACATGTTGTTTACATACGTTTGGATTTGGTTCACACTACAATTGGAAATCAGGGTAAGAGAAAAATAATCATTCACCCCTTTTAGGATGAGATAGGGGGATCTCGACCCTCGAAGGGAGATTGTTAAGTTCCCAAACACTCGGCAAGCCTCGCGCTTGGGAATTTAATGATTTCCCCCTCGGGTTGAGATCCCCCTATCTCTATACCCCACAATGGGTGAAAGATTCTATTAATCTCACCCTAGGAAAAAGACAAGCTACACATGCTCTTTTCATGTTCTCAACAATTGTATTTCATCACTTTAACAATACCATGACATCACGGCAACAGTACAATGACATCACGTCAACAATTCAATCACGTCACGTTATCATTTCCTTGCATTGATGTAAGGTCAATATTAGATACATAAGAGGGTAAACAGGGTAAGAGACAAATAATCATTCACCCCCATGGAGGTGAGACGGGGGAATCTCAACCCGCGGGGTAAGATCATTAAGCTGCCAAACACTCACCAAGTCTCATGTTTGGCAACTTAAGAATCTTCCCCTTTGGGTTGAGATCCCCGTCTCACTCCCAAGGGGGTGAAAGATTTTATTAATCTTTTCCCTAGCAACCGCGGGATAACCCTGTGGAGTATGTGAGAACGCCATTTTCTAATCTTAAAATTTTATTAACATGAATGGTATTAATACTCTTTCAAAAATATTAGAGACCACTTTTACTTGACACTTCTTAATGTGACCCCATTACAGAATTGAAAAGTTTATTTACACTTCCCTGAGCTCAATTTCAATTAGACAAAATATGTAAGATATTAAAAGGTTGCCATTTGTTTAGTATTATTTTCATTGTTTCTGTTTTAGTTCACATCCAGAACCAGATTCATTTGTACAGTTATGGACATCACTGATCTCAGACTTTTTTGCAGATGCTTTCTGTTTCGTTGTACACATTTCCAGAATACATTTTCCAAGTTTTTCATACTCCGCTAGTTCATTGTAGATATGACATGAAATCCGAACATAAAGTTTGCCCTGAATACATTTGACAGGAACCTGAAACATAAAAGACAAAATTATTCCTGATATAAATAAGCTCTAGCCTTGCAGAATTTCATGGGAAGAGACAAATAAAAACAATGGAATTGGTTACACTGCAGTACTTCATCATTAACCTCGATGTTGTATTGATGGTAGAGTTGGTTCTGAAGGGCCTCTCCAGTACTGTATGTTGCTGCTGTATCAGAGGTGTATAGGTGGTGAGGTAGCTCCACTAGTGCCATACAACCTGGAAATGATAAAATTCTTCATGGTGTACGTCATTTAGACTGATTCAGTCTTAAAACATGGGTGCTGCAATGGTCTCTGTAGTGTCAAACACCTTGCTCTAACATTTGAGGAGACATAATTATATGGCTTGATAGAATGACGGTTTTCAATTTCATATGATTTGGTTTGGTTTGGTTTGGTTTTATTTGTTTAACATCCTATCAACAGCAAAGGTCATTTAAGGACGGCCTCCCATGCGTGCGATATGTATGCGTGAAGTGAAAGGCTTAGGGTATGTGTGCTTTGGGAAGCTGCGGTATGTTCATGTTAAATCTCCTTATGATAGGCCGGATCTTTTGCCAATTTATAGTGCTACCTCACTGAAGCATACTGCCGAAGACCCCCAACAGGACACCCCATCCCGGTCACATTATACTGACAACGGGCGAACCAGTCGTCCCACTCCTAATATGCTGAGCTAATATGCTGAGCGCTAAGCAGGAGTTGCAAATACCATTTTTCAAGACTCTGGTATGTTCTCAGCCAGGGGACAGAACCCAAAGCCTTCCTCACAGGGGCGAATGCTCAACTAAAGGCCAAAAGTGAGGCATTGTCTAGGGAGACAATAGGAAGAAAAAGTTCTAAAGAAAGAAGAGAAAAAATATAAGATCCCAAATTTAGTTGCCTCTTACGATCATGCAATGGGGGCAGCAGGTACAAATGAAGGCATAATCATACATGCAGTATTTATTTATGTTCCAAATTAGAACTCACTATGACCTAAAAGTTTCGAAAGAGAATACTTGTGTAATGATTCGTACTACTGTGGCCTTGAAAGTGGATCAAGGTATATTTACATGTAATTTATTTGAACAATCTTGATAGTCTGTCATCTCAGCATGCTACTGGCCAAGTATTATGACCATGTCCTTTCATAACAGTTTTCATTAGAAACTGTTGTAAGTTTTTAACATATGAGACCCTGTGACTGAAAGCAGGTCAAGGTCATTTATTCAAACAAACTTGTTAGCCCTTATGAATCTAGACCATTTTTATTGAGAAGTACTAGGAGGAAAAGTAACACCACATCATGTACATGTACTTGCCTGTTTGCCGGGCAAGCTAAAAACACAGGTAAAAATACATTTTAAACTTTAGTTACATCATTTAATGTAGCGATCATAGTTAAAAATGAAAAGGCAGATACTTTGAGCAATAATTAGTTACAAGAAAAAAAATTACCAAACATTTCCTTAGGAGCTGCCAGTTTTGTGTGCCAAAGTGATGTCAGCAAGTTACCTGGGAAAAATAAAAGAAATATTTTTATTCCAAAATTTACAAGGTGACTTGTAACTTATGACTTATTTAGGTTGCATATCTTTAGCTTTATTACTGTCACCTTCTTCAATAAAATTAAAATTTAATAGGGAAGTATTATAGTGTAAGGAAAAAATTCTGTAAGGAATTTCTTTTAATTCCCATCAAAATTCTATGAGTTCGTATAGGACTCGGGGACTCGCATCAAAATTTATCATTTTGATTATTTAACTTACAACTTACATGACTCTCTGCACAGGTTGTACATATACTGTTGTATCTTTTCATTTCCAATGTCCTCCCAGAAGTTCATGTTCACATGCATGGCTAGAAATGGACTGTAGTCGTGGAGACCTATAGAGTAGTCAGTACCTTATCTATGTAGTGTTACATCCAGTGATATTCCAAACTTATTCTGTCTCAATACTATACACCAGAAACTTAATAATCATTTGCTGAGTATTCAACTTCACAGACATAATGGGCAAGAAATGAAACATTTACATGTGAAATAATAATACTCATCCTCAGTACTATGTAACTCCAGGGGTTACATTTCCTTTTTGCTCTCTGCACCCTCTCTCTGAATGTTCAATATTTATACTAAACAATACCAAATAATCACCCATACAACTTGCCGCGCAACATCTTACTGCTTGGTGCCAGGTTGGTGGTCAAGCTTTGTATACAATATTGCTATATGGCTATTGAGCCATATAAAAGCACAAGTGAAGTTGTTTCAGTAGCTATATGTAATCACTAAATTACAGGCAGTAAAATGCTGTCATGATGGACACAATAAAGCGTGTGCTTCATAACACTCTCCCCAAGAACATGTGTTCGAGACACACTTGCGACAGAAGATGAGATCTTTTCGACAGAAGATGAGATCTTTTGGGTTAGTCTTTTCCCCATCGATGGCACATTGGTAAACCCTGTCGGTGTCCTCATAATTTAAAATGTTGGTTCCCAAAAGTGTGGTATTAGAAGCTCTACTGTACAGAGCTTATGTTGATTGTTGACGTTATAAACGTTAAATAAAGGTTACAATTTTAAATAAAGGTTATTTCCATTACTGTATAACATGAAATGTTTGTTGTAAATTAACTTTTGTTGTTTTCGTGGTTGCTATTGAACCATGGATAAAAATACAATGAACATTGTTGCATGTTTTCTTGTATTATGTTGCATGGGCTAAGCACAAAAGTTTGCATCCACGAAATAATCTGAAAGCTCTAAAGCAACAAAAGAAAGGAAATACAAACATTTCATGTTACTTACAGTATGTTTAACTAGATTCGTCATATGGTCATCAACCTAAACATGTAAGTTTCATCAAGATGTCTGACATGTTTCCATATTGGATTTCCACCTAATGACATCTAGACCTTAAGCATGATGTAAATTTTGAGTTTCAAAATTGTTGACATCATAAGTTACTTAAAGTATGGTAAATCTCACCTGCCCAAATAAATTCTGAGTTGAAACCAGAACCAAAGCCATGGGAGATAATCAGTGGCCTGGTCTGGGACTTGAGTTCCTTCCTCACATACAGGAATGCAGATCCCTTGGGGCAGCAGAACCACTTATGGGCATTGCTGACATAGTAGTCAGGGTCCAGAGTTTTCAGGTCCAAGGGGAGAGCACCCAATGCATGGGCTCCGTCTACTAGTACTGGAATGCCTCTGGAGTGTAACAAGATACATTTGTATGTAAATGTATACCGGCAGGTATATCAATAATTAAAAAGGGATTAGTAGATTAGAGTAAGGTTAATTAAAAACAGATCTATTAATGAGAACCAATGTTGAGGGATAATTGTAATACATGAACAATGCAAATTGTTATATTGTCAATTTCGTAAAAAGGTACAATGGAACATGTACCATATATTACGCTGATCGACTTTATTTGTGGTAAAATGCTACATTTTGCTCATCCTGATCAATGAGAGTTTCTTCTGCTGATTCCGTTTTATTAAATGGTATGATAATAATTAAGTTTGACAACTGATGGGGCCGAGAATGGTTTTTGCTTTTCTTGGTTAACAAATTATCCCTCTTATATGGGTCAAAAGTGACAAAGTGACACTAGATTAATTTGGACACTAAATAAATATACATTTTGAAAAGAGAGAGGCTTTAACAATGCAAGACACTTATTGAGAACCCACCTGTTTTTACAAACACCAATGATTTCCATTAAAGGCAGAATCACAGGAGCATTACTGGGTATGTGGTCAAACACTGCCAATTTCACTCCTGGTTGTAAACTTTCCTCAACTAGGGAAATCACCTGAAAAATAATAACAAATATCTTGAACTGGTATTTTATTCTGGATATATTTTTGCAAAATACAAAGTCAGCATTGCATACATATTTATATTACATTCATAATTGATTGTGACTGTAATCATGATAATCCATAGCTATCACTCTCACCTGATCTTTACTGGTGATAGGAAAGTTTAGCTGAACCTCTTGTAACACAGCTCCTGTAACTTCACACACATACTGTAACAGCTTTTTGACAGCTCCTGTGGGACAATTAATTGTGCTTGTCACCAGCAGTATACACTATATCTAATTCAGAGTTTGGTAATTTCATGTTATTCATTAATTTTCTTGAAACAAGAGTTTTTATTACAGTAGCAATAAATTGAGCTATAAACTTCTCCTTTGTGCCAGACACAATAATAAGGTTAAATGGCGCACTATAATTATACCAACCTGATATGAAGACAAAACCTCCTAGCTAAGTTTAAGAATGAAAACAAAAACTTTTAAAATCACAACTGTTTACACTGGCAGGTTAATTAGAAATGGCCTTGCTGTGTGCCTCAATATATAAATCCCTCATACCTGATACTATACAGTGAAATTCCTCCCTGTTCCATTTTTAAAAAGAGTGACATTGACTCTTAAAATTTTTAAAGTCACTGTTGCACACCCAATATCATGAAATGAGAGTGAGGAACAGGAAGATACTGTCATAACTAATTGGTCCTCAGTAGTTGCAAAACCCTCACAACATATCCACGTGTTCTCTATAATAGAGTCAGGTATCATGAATGATTTCTGGTCTGAGGAAAAGTTCCATGAGGGCTGTATGAACCTCTATAACAGCCTTTACAATGTGGTGACTTCTAATGTGTGGTGATCTCTACAGCGTAATAACCTTTATACAGTGGTGACATCTTGTTGACTTCTGTAATTGGTGAATTTTATGTTGTGATGAGCTTTAAACTGTGGTAACTTTAAAAGTGTTCTTACCTTTAGACTTAATGACTTCTATAGTGCTATGGTGACCTTTGAATTGTAATAACTTCTAAAGTTAGGTGACTTCTGCAGTTTGGTAAATTCTGCTGCAGTGTACGCATTGACCTTAGCCATGTGGAGACTTCATATATGATGCGACCTTAATGTTGTGACCTCTACAGCATGGCGACCTCTACTGTGCTAAGACCTTGACATTGCTATGACCTCTACAGTGCAGTGAACTCTATATTACAGTGTGGTGACCTCTATAGAGCTATGACCTCTAAAGTGTGGTGACCTCTACAATGTGATGACCTCATCAGTGTGAAGTCCTCTTCAATGTGATGACCTCTTACATGTGATGACAACTACAGTGTCATAATCTCTTCATGTTCCCTGGTCGTGTGATGACCCTACAGTATGTGTATATGAGCTCTACTGTGTGGTGACTTCTACTATGTAATGACCTCTACACTGAGATGACCTCTACTGAAGTGTGGTGACCTCTACAGGGTGTGTTAACGACCTCTAAATTGTGGTGACCTCTGCAATGTGATGATCTCTGTAATGAGGTGACCTCTGTAGCTTGATGACTTTTTTACATTGCTATGACTTTTATAGTGTGCTGACCTCTACAGTGTAGATTTCTATCGTGTTATGACCTTGACAATGTTATGATATTCTCTGATAACCACCATGTTTCCAGACTATCCCTACCATATGTCACATTCAGGATATAGATGATATCTCCCTTCTTTAAATCCAGGCCTCTCACGACAGAATTTATCGCTGTGGTAACGTTGATCACCAGTACCAAATCAGTTGGGTCACAACCTACAAAAGAACGCCATGAAAGCACACAGATGATTAACCTATTTTATTTCTGACTCTATTGTATTGACATCAATGATGTCATAAGTGATGGGGTGAACAATCATAATTGTATTCTTATATCTAGAGTGATATCTGATATCCATGAAGTTATAATTACAATACATGCTGATATATACTGTGATATCTGATATCCATAATATTATAAATATAAAACATGCTGATATCTACAGTGATATCTGATATCCATAATATTATAACTATAATACATGCTGATATCTAAGTGATATCTGATATCCATTCTATTATAACTATAATACATGCTGATATCTACAATGATATCTGATATCCATTATATTAATATCTATAATATGAACTGATATCTACAGTGATATCTGATATCCATAATGTTACAACTATCTCTGATAATTAGTGATATCTGACATTGGTATCTATAATGTGATACTAACTATTTTATATGTGCTGATATATCTAGTGATATCTGATAGGTATAATGTGGTGATAAATATGATATATACTGATATCTACAGCAATACTGATATCATATATATACAGCAATATCTGATCTATGATGTGTTGAAATTCACCTTCTTTATCAACACTTCTATGAATTGTGACCACTACAATCATGACTATGTGACCTCTTTACAGATGGTATACATACGGACAAACTTTGCCAGTCTCCTGGTCACATATACTAGATGTGGCAGTAGTTCACGATCATAAAACCTCAGTGGCTGTCTCTCCACATATCGCTGCCACTCCTACAAAATATTACATAAAACCTCAGTGACTGTCTCTCCACATACCGCTGCCACTCCTACAAAATATTACATAAAACCTCAGTGGCTGTCTCTCCACATACCGCTGCCACTCCTACAAAATATTACATAAAACCTCAGTGGCTGTCTCTCCATATATCGCTGCCACTCCTACAAAATATTACATAAAACCTCAGTGACTGTCTCTCCACATACCGCTGCCACTCCTACAAAATATTACATACAACCTCAGTGGCTGTCTCTCCACATACCGCTGCCACTCCTACAAAATATTACATACAACCTCAGTGGCTGTCTCTCCACATACCGCTGCCACTCCTACAAAATATTACATAAAACCTCAGTGGCTGTCTCTCCACATACCGCTGCCACTCCTACAAAATATTACATAAAACCTCAGTGGCTGTCTCTCCACATACCGCTGCCACTCCTACAAAATATTACATACAACCTCAGTGGCTGTCTCTCCACATACCGCTGCCACTCCTACAAAATATTACGTATAAACTCAGTGGCTGTCTCTCCACATACCGCTGCCACTCCTACAAAATATTACATACAACCTCAGTGGCTGTCTCTCCACATACCGCTGCCACTCCTACAAAATATTACATATAAACTCAGTGGCTGTCTCTCCACATATTGCTGCCACTCCTACAAAATATTACGTATAAACTCAGTGGCTGTCTCTCCACATATCGCTGCCACTCCTACAAAATATTACATAAAACCTCAGTGACTGTCTCTCCACATATCGCTGCCACTCCTACAAAATATTACGTATAAACTCAGTGGCTGTCTCTCCATATATCGCTGCCACTCCTACAAAATATTACGTATAAACTCAGTGGCTGTCTCTCCATATATCGCTGCCACTCCTACAAAATATTACGTATAAACTCAGTGGCTGTCTCTCCACATATTGCTGCCACTCCTACAAAATATTACATACAACCTCAGTGGCTGTTTCCCCATCCTCCACGAAAGATAACCTCTCCACATGGTACTTACACATAACCCACATACCTACCCAGTTTCATAACCCACATACCCACCCAGTGCCATAACCCACATACCTACCCAGTGCCATAACCCACATACCTACCCAGTGCCATAACCCACATACCTATCCAGTGTCATAACCCACATACCCACCCAGTGTCATAACCCACATACCCACCCAGTGCCATAACCCACATACCCACCCAGTGCCATAACCCACATACCTACCCAGTGTCATAACCCACATACCTACCCAGTGTCATAACCCACATACCTACCCAGTGCCATAACCCACATACCTACCCAGTGTCATAACCCACATACCCACCCAGTGCCATAACCCACATACCCACCCAGTGCCATAACCCACATACCTACCCTGTGCCATAACCCACATACCTACCCAGTGCCATAACCCACATACCTACCCAGTGCCATAACCCACATACCTACCAAGTGCCATAACCCACATACCTACCCAGTGTCATAACCCAAATACCCACCCAGTGCCATAACTCACATACCTTCCCAGTGCCATAACCCACATACCTACCCAGTGCCATAACCCACATACCTACCCTGTGCCATAACCCACATACCTACCAAGTGCCATAACCCACATACCTACCAGTGCCATAACCCACATACCTACCCAGTGCCATAACCCACATACCCAACCAGTGCCATAACCCACATACCCACCCAGTGCCATAACACAAATACCCACCCAGTGCCATCTCTATTTCATTAAAAATCATTGTGTCTTTTATGACTATATACTTAAAATGGTGACATTGATGCAGTCAGTAAGATATTTCCATTGTTCCATTCTTTCTGAGACTTTCACATGATGCCATTACCTGAGCAGTGTCCATGGCCTCCCGGAGCACACCTCCAAATGCACCATGGTTGATGAAAGTGCAGTCTTCCTGTAGTGATACACCATATGAATAACATTTCTAAATATCAACTCCATCACCATGTTCTCTGGTCAGTTGTCAAACAAGCTAATATAAATTGTCAGCTTTACAATGATATATATCCAAAATCTCCTCCATGTTAATTGTATGCAAGATCTACATAATGAAACATGGCTGCAAGTTCAATATAATCTATTAACAGTATTTCCTTAGTTCAACCATTTAGAAGTTATGTCAAACACATAAAATAGTCAAACATGGCAAATATTCTACAGTAATCAGCTGTTCTCCCTTACCCAAATCCACATACACATACACTTTATGTATATGACTGTAAGGTCACAAATATAGAGAAACTTTTAGTGTAAGTTTGAACATTTAAACACTTATGAACACATACTGTTTTGACATATCTATATAGCTAAACACAAAAACTAACTTAATGTTGTTCCTACCTCTAAAAGAAAATGATTACAGCGGCAGCATTGTCCTGTTTCCAGCTGATAATCTGTAAATCTCGGGATATTGACTGGGAAAGCAGGAGGCTGGTACTCCGACTGGTGAACAGAAAACAGATAAGTCATCCCCAACTCAGAACAATGGTATACACAGAAAATCATGAAGGAGGCTTTGTTGACTCTTTTTCTGGATTAATTTTGGTATAACATTTAAACATTTGAAAATAAAAATATGATGTGCATATCTGTCAATAATAGCAAATTACAGATATCACAAATATTTCTCATTCCTTTTTTTTTCACCTAACTTATAGTTTGTACAGTACCACACTTAATTATTTCATTGGCACAACATATATTTAGAATTTTATTTAAATCAGGAAATGCATCTGATGATTTGATCTTGAAATTATTTGTATAATTTGAGTAAACTGAACACTAATTGACTATGGTGTATCACCTCTGGAAGCTCTAACAACTCTTGAACATTGGAAGCATGGAATGATCCAAAATCTCGTTTGATGTTTTTCTGCATATTGTGCTAAAATGGAAATCAATAAAATAAATGACTCATACTGGCCAAGCTACACAATCAGCACCTGCACATCACAGACAAGAACATAAGTCAAATAGATGTCTTAATGTCATATAACATGCACGTACAAGTTGTACATGTACACAAACGTACATGAGTGTGTTCACTGGGGCTCAAACCTGTACTTCCCTAATTTGATCGCCAGTCTGCTACTTTATCAATTGTGCTAAAGGAAATTCTCTTCAGCATGAAGCTACATTTTGTAGAATGGCTAGTAGGTGAGCATGATAATTTCACTATTAATACTTACATTACCTGATATTAAACCTTCAACACTTAAGCCCCCTTTGCCCTTTTTTTCAATGTGTTCATCCCTGACACCAAATCAACCAGGTCCCTCTTTCTAACTTCAGCCAAACCTCTCAAGCTCCTATAGCTTGTACTTGAAACAGTCATGCAACAGTACCAAATGTAACAGGAAAGCAAGCAGCTATATATATCTGTGTCTCGATCCAACATGGAATCTAACCAACTGCACTAATTAAATGATCAGCAGAGCTAGCTTATTTGCCAGTCCACTGCTCAACCAGTTAATATCAAGCTAAAGGGAAATATCCTATAGCATGAAGCTAGAAGACAACTGTATCTATATGTACATTATTATAATCAGCGACCAGGTACATGTACATGTACATATTGTAGCTCAATTGGTAGAGCATTCGGCTATAGCTGTTCGAAGGTCCGGGATTGAACCCAGTCGGGCTGTGCATTTTCCCACTCCTCTTACATCTGGTGCATGTGACCAAACCTGGTTTCTAGTGAGGGGAATACTTGACAAGGGGATACCCTCAATCGGTACATGTATGCCAAAATTTAACAGCCATGCATATGGCATATCCATTTGGATGTGAATCAAATCACAGGGGCTAGTTTTCGGGATTTTGAGTAACATATGACATCACTTTATACATCGATAACCCCGATTTTTATAAGATTTCAGAAATGTATATGAATACTTAATATAATAGTGTTGACATATGTTACCCAGCCTTGTGGAGAGTAAAGCTTTCTTGGCATAGAAATATACCTAACGTTAGGATTGTAACAATGATAATTGTGCATACTAATTAACATTGCAATATTTTCAGGATAAAAACATGTATATGCAAAACTGTTTGTACTTACGAAATCACATAACTGCCAGTACTAAGATGTCACGTGTACGTTGCCACCTACAAATGTACTTTCATTTTCTTAATACAAACCGTAGTGACCTCCCTTTCTGAAAACGAAAGTACACTACAACTACAAGCGCCACCTGTGTACCTGGTATAGTAGATTTATAATCTATCGCCGTGGTTTATTTACACAGGTAAGTGGCATCCACGTGACATAAGATTGTCGATATCTAGGTAACAGTGCAGTTTATCATCTTAAAAGTAAACATCCCATATCTCCGTACAGGATGTTGTTTTAATCGTAGTTCCGTCTTACGTCGCGAGTACCAGCTAACTCGATCATCCCATTTTCACTTTCTCAGAACCGGATCTAGCACACACTGATTACCATATAAACTGTAACGATTGTTTTTACCTTAGACAGTCGTGACTTGTGACAGAGAAGCAGCTATTTGAGAATTAAGAAAGGCAAAGTCAATACTGTTGGTAAGAACTTTTTTTCATAATTGACCAGCATGTACATGTGTTGTAACTTGTACCAGAGACTTGTATATCAGGTATATACGTCTCTGGTTGTACAAGGCTATGTTTTATTCCCCAATTAGTACTAGTATGTATGCGCTTTTGTTGTAGTCTGTCTTGTTTATCCCCAGCCATCCGTATCTGTGACGAAGCTTTGTCTTTTATTTTTATTTTAAATCAATATGTGCATAATGAAGGTTAAAATTTAAAATTAAATTACCAAACTACCCAATCTTATAACATTGAAAGATATCATTGTCTCTTTAAACTGGTAAATATTACCCATAAAATACTTCTCGGTTAGAGAGAATTTCTCTAAATAAAATCTAAAATAAATCTAATAAATTATACTTTGTGTTGATTGCTTTCACAATTTCACAGCATTGCTGTACCCTACAAACTCACATTGTAATATGCCATTAACTTCTGATTAGCTTGATCAATTGAGGGTTTCAGGATTATTAATTAAGCCAGAGGTCCCAGGTTTTAATTGATCCTAGCAGAGGCAGTGTAATAAATATTATGAATTATGGCTTCAGGTGTTACATCTGAAATGGTAATAGATAACATAAAAGTGATGGATGAACACATGTACTATTTTGTTTACTGTAGGAGGATAGTTCCAGGAGAAAACATATGTTGTCGACAAGGTGACTGTAGTACAAATTATCATACTGTTTATATTTTACACCCAACACTAAGCATGCTATTGTAGATCAGCTCATATTTTTCAGGAGGCTCAATATCACAGCTAGACTTGACCCAATACTTATAGGATCTGAAGGAATCCACTTTGAAACGTTGTTCCGATGACCTAAGGGTCAGATGCCTGATTTCAGTCAGTAGAATTCAGTTTGTGCTTTAAACATTACCACGGTATATGAATGCTCTTTTTCTCCTGGTTTGTAATAGGTACTGTATGTATGTATTCTTGAGTGTGTCCTCAACAGGGTGTTTTATCCTTAGTTGTTTGGGATAGTCTGAATATTACTAATATGGGGATGACCATATACTGCTAATGTCAAACAACAAGTTTTAAACCTCAATTTTGGAAAATATATGGTAATCTGTGGTTTATATTTCATAAAAAGATAATACATTTGTATTTCATAAAAGGCTCATCGAGAAAGTGGTTAGCAAATGTCATGATTTTTTTGGACCAGATAAAAAGGTCATTAGAATGACAATTTCAACCACAGGGGCTTGACAGTTCCATTTTGACCAATATTGAAAATTTAAATCCAAGTTCTGACCCCCCCCCAAATCACTTATTGACAAGTGATCTAGGAGTCAGACCCTGAGTTGAATTTTTTCTTCATTGGAACCTGTCAAGCCCCTATGATTCCAACAGATTTACATGTAACAAAAGCAGAAAACAAAGTAGAATTATTTTGATGATTAAGCAAGTGATTGTCCACTGCTTGGCCACTCAATCACCAAAAAGTTGTATTTATTATTTCATAAATTGTTTACTTGAATTACAAAATCATTTCCTCTGGGGACAATTTTTAAGTGATGCCAGGGATTAAATTGTATCCATGTTGTAAAACCATAACAAATCCGTTATACTTAATCTCTTCTAGATTGTACTAATTTGCTTTAACCAGAATATATGGCTAAGTTTATATTTATCATGTTTGTCATAAACGAGTTATCTGTCTGTAACAGAATGAGTGTGACCAGATCTGCCTGTAGGACCATAATGAAGGCAATACGTGTAGCACAGTTTGGTGGAGCAGAGGTGATGAAGGTTGAGGCTAACCTTACCGTACCAAAACCCTCCGAGAAACAGGTATGTACACAGACAATTCAAATGTGGCTCTTACATCATTTCATGTAGTAGGATCAAACTACTAACTGATGATATTTAGAGTTGTGATTCTTTTTATGCTTATAAAAAAAAATCAGAAGTTGAAGAAAAAAGAACGAAGTTTCCTATACTTGTTTCATCAGTTGTTTTAGTTTAGCTTTCTGTATCTGGTTTCCAAATTTTGCCTGCAACTAATAACCCAGTTAGTTGGGTTTTTTCTCAGTGACCGTATATTTCTTCAACCATAACTGGCATCTAATTCTTGAGTCACATTCGTTAGGTTATTACTCCAGTGATTTACAGGTCTATATAATGAAGACAGCGATAAATTGATGACTGCAGCCATTTTATTACTTCATTCTGACTTAAAAATTATACGTGTGCTGTTCAACTTATTCAGACTTATATAAACTAATAAAAATGAAAACAAAAATGTGGAATGAAGTTATCTCCCCTTAGACCTTGAATGGTTGTTAAATCTTACTGACCATTATAAACGTATAAATAATAATAGTTTAAGGGGTAATCAGTCTTCTAATAAGCATATTTGCTTCTTGATCCCCAGTTTAAAACAACATTTTGTATGACATCTTTTTTAATTTGTTAATATTGACTGGTAGTAATTGCTTGCAGTAGATAAGTCCAATTTACTTATAAATACAGAGTGTATTTACTAAAATTGTACCTTATTAAAATTTATTTCATTTTTTAATTCTTTTTGTGTGAAAGTATAACAGGATCACATATGTCCTTAAGTTAAAGTATGTTGTGTAATTTGTTGTGAACCATTGATAAGAAACGTTTAGCTTTCTCAAAAGTCAAAGATTGCTTATGATGTGATATTTATAGAAAGTATTATATTATGTCATAACCAATCTTTCATTGATGAGCATGCTAAACCTTTGCATTGATGTTATTCTTTGAACTGTTTTAGTTAAATTTCAGAAAACAGTGTTGGTATTAACAGTGAATTAATATTTTGTAGATCCTTATAAAAGTCAGTGCTGCAGGTGTAAATCCTGTTGATACTTACATACGATCTGGTAACTATGCGAAGTTACCAGCCTTACCCTACACACCAGGATCTGATGTTGGGGGTGTTGTGGAAGACATCGGGTCAGAGGTCTCCCAGTTTAAGGTAAGCTTTGTCAATGGGGATACAATATATTTTGAGATAATTATTTTTGAGAAAGACATCCGGGCTTATGTCATGAATGAGACAATTATTTTTTTATTTTCATTTATAAGACTTCAAATGTGTAATTTAATGCAAGTAGAAAAAAGAAAAAGGAAACTCTTTTAACCTGGTACAGATTTATTCACTGTTTATTTATAGAATGGTGACTATATATATATTCATTGTTTATTTGTAGAAAGGTGACCATGTATTCATTGTTTATTTGTAGAAAGGTGACCATATATTCACTGTTTATTTGTAGAAAGGTGACTGTGTATTCATTGTTTATTTGTAGAAAGGTGACCATGTATTCACTGTTTATTTATAGAAAGGTGACCATGTATTCACTGTCAGGACAGACACTGGAGGCTATGGTGAATACACCCTGGCTGATTCTAGCCTGGTCGGTGTGCTGGATGACAAGTTGTCGTTAGATCAGGGGGCAGCCATCGGTGTGCCTTACTTCACTGCCTACAGAGCTGTTGTCGTACTGTAAGTGTAACAGAAAATCAGATTAAAAGTATGTCAATATGATTGGTTGAATACAAGAATAGGCTGTCATTTATTTCTTACAATATCAAAGTTTGAATACTTGATATTATTACGGAATACCACCCTCTGAAGTTTGAACTTCTCTTTTTATCTCTCAGTGGTGCTCAGCCTCCTTTATGTAATGTTTTATGTGATAAGTAATCATTATTAAGTATATGTTACTGCTTCTTTCATTGAATTTTGTTTGTTTTAATCAGATATATTTTCTATACCTCTGGCATCATTTTATAATTATTGAATTCTGAATAACAGTATGCCCTCTCTATTCATAAAATGGTAATAATTTGTAACAAAATTAAGGGATGATATTTTCTGGTTTCTCAAAGCATCAGTTTAAAAAATACAATTATCAAACGAGTTGTATTATCTTTAATTCATCACTCTTGTTGGCCAAGATGGAAGCTTGCAAGGAATATTAAATTTAGCAATGTACATAAATGTTTGAGGATATAAGAGGTGACCTGCAGAAAAAACTTAGTTAACCCCAAATAAGCCCATGGCTGCAAATAAGCCCATTTCATTTTATTTGCAGAATGATAAAAGATTAAATATTAGGTTTAAGGCCAATTCACAAATGAGCTCTCCCTAGACTTTAATACTAAACTTTTACTCTAGGGGAGGGGGCTTATAGGAGAAATACAGTATTTTTTTGGGCAGATGAACCCCATAATTTTTCATGTATGATCAGGGAGTACAACCCTGGTGGCCTTGATGAAAGTCAAGGATACGTACATTTTACTGTCCCTCCCGATCTATTGCTACGTGTTTTACTCTGGTTTTAAGGTGATTGATTATTTTGTATGACATGTCATAATTCAGTAATTGTTTATATTCAATAGGTTTTAATTTATATTGTATATTTTCCATTCATATTTGATGTATTCAAAATATTAAATATAAATACATATTATTTTTATATATTTGAATATATTGAACAGTATAAACATAAAGTTATACAGTACAAGTGTGAAATATAAAATATTAATCCTGAAATATGCATTATATAATCATGTTGTATATTAAAGATACACTGTCACCACACATATAAACTTTCAATATTAGAGAGGACACTAAATAGATCCTTAGCATCCAGTTATTATCTATATAGTTTTGTCCAAATAAGTTTATCGCCTCTGTATTTTGAAACAATGTCAACAAAAATATGTTGATGGCTACCTTGATCTCTGTAACCTCAGTCAGTTTATCATTATATATATCTTTTTCACCATGCATGCCTCCAAAAATTGCAACCTCATACTTTTCAAGTATTTTTCTCAATTTCCTGTTCCAAATTGTCTTTGTCTCTACATGTACTTTCCCACACAACTCCTTACTTTGTATCCCTTTATTTCACAAATGTCATATTGTAGTATTTTATAAAAGCCATTTTGTTTTGTTTTCAGTGGGAAAGCCCAAAAAGGGGAGACAATTCTCGTTCATGGAGCAAGTGGTGCAGTAAGTATATTACTTAACAATTTAAGCAGACATTTAGATTGTCACCTTGTATCAAATTATGTGTGTATATTAAGTTCATATATAATTTTGTCACCTTGTATCAAATTATGTGTGTATATTAAGTTCATATATAATTTTACAAAAAAAAATTCCAATTCAAAGAAAATGGTAGATGAATTACAACTAGTACTGTTTATTGTCATGTTAATGTCCTTGTGTGTTTGTTGTATTCTAGGTGGGACTAGCATGCGTACAAATAGCTAAGGCAAAAGGCCTGCGTGTCATAGGAACAGCGGGGACTCAGGAGGGCCTAGACATCGTCACTTCCATTGGTGCAGATGCTGCTGTGAATCACAGGGGAGACAACTACACACAATCCATCACTGTGAGTATAAATCTGATCTTTACACCTATAATATACAGTTTAATTTCATTTTCTCAAACTCTTATCAATCAATCCTGCTTAATTCAAGTAAACATCCAGTTCCATCAATAAAAAATGATATAAAAGTATACTTTGTTAAAAACCGTGGATTATTTTAAGTAGGTGTATTTTAGCCCAACTGCAAGAAGGGCAAGTGAGCTTATGCTAGGATGCATCATCCACCACCTATCTTATAATGTCTATCAATCCATCTGTCCTTCAACAAGAAACTCAGGGTCATGATATTGGACCAGTAGCATGCTGGGATGAAGGGCTACAAACTTTGTTCAAATGATTGACACTACTTTCAAGGTTGCAGGGGCAAATGTGTAAAAATCCTGAAATTGCTTTCTTTCATTTACCAAGGAATCTATGGTTGCAATATTTAGCTAGAAATATGATGGGATGAAGGGCTACCAGATTTTAGAAAACTTCATAGGACTATGATAGCTTGAAAGTATGCTGGGATGAAGGGCTATAAAACGTATTCAAATGAGTGAACCTAGCCGACTCTTATATTTAAATTGTTAATCAAACTTATTATCAATGTAAATGACCTAAATCAATTTAAAAGTTGCATTAGAAGCAGGTGAGAGATACAAGCCAAGCAGGCCTGTTGCTCATGACCCCTATGACTTTGATATCGCAAAGTTCAACAGTACACATTTGCTCTAAATCAATTCCATAGAGAATGTAATATGTGTCATTAGACAGGTGACCACTATTGTGATGCTATTGATGTATTGTGAAACTGTCGTTAGGCGAGAGAGAAATAACAACATAAAGAAGTTAACTTTGTAATAAACTAAAGATATGTTTTATGGTATTACCAGGTCAAATTGTTTTGTTTTGTTACTAATTTAAGGATGACAGCCCATTTGTGCGAGATGCATTGTGTGGTGAAAGTGTGTTTTGGAAGGCTGTAGTATGTTTGTGAAATTGTGTTTGTTTCCTTATGATAGTGCAAAACTTATGCTGACTTTAATTTATTGTGCTACCTCACTGAAGCACACTCAGCCGTAGACACCCAGCAGGACACCCCACCTGATCACATTATACTGACAATGGGTAAACCAGTTCTCGCACTACCAATATGCTGCTGACAAAGCAGGAGTAGCAACTAATAATGTTTATATAGAGACTGGTATATCTCGGCCAGGAGACAGAACCACAGAGCCTTCCTCTAAGGGGCGAATCATCAATTAAAGGTCAATAGTGATGTTGTCCCAAGGGAGACATTAGGATGGAAATTGTTAAGAAAGAAGAGACAATATAAAAATTTAGTGGCCTTTTACAATCATGCAATGGGACAACAGCTACATACGGCAGATATGGTCAGATAAAACCATAGCACCATTGTCTACAACTGAACATGCATTCATCATTTAATATTTGCTATTGTTTTAATTTGAAATTCCTAAATACTAGGAAAAATTCCTAAATACCGAGAAACAGAAAAAGGAAAATTACACATTTTCTGGTGTGTCTCAGAACCTTTTCTATAACATGTCTCCAGCTTTGAAGTATCTACTCTCTGCCTACAAAACATCTTATGTTAAAACGGGATTCACTTGCGAGATTCGCTCTTTTCCTCCAGCCATAATTTGCTTTCAGTCAAGCTTTCAAATACTTGAAATTAGACTATTGATAAAATTATACCACTTTTTGCAAATACATGTAATTGACAGGACTAGGACTTCAACCTTTCACTGATAACCACTCAATTTTATATCAGTTGGTATTGGCTGTTTGGATTGGAGATTACCGAGTATAGTAACATGATTTTTCGGAACATCATCAACATTTGTTATGTGGAGACCACATTTGAAACAAACGATGAAGTAATTATTAGGTTACATATTAATAAGACACAATTAAAGTCTTAGTTTTATTTACAAATCAAAATTTCTACTAATTAATCTATTAATATTCAAAATAAATGTAAATATTCTTTATCACTTTCAAAATTAGTTTATTGCTTTGAAATTGAGTAAAAATGTTGATATTCATGTCGCGCACAAATCTCCCTTATTTTAGGCAAAACTCCCTTAAAATAATCATCGATCTCCCTTATTGGTCTCCTGAAAGTATGGCATTTATGCCTAACATGTCTGGCAGTCTGGCCAGGTATAATCCCATTTTTGCATAAGTGTGTCAAACCTTTTTATTGATCAGTCCAACGATTACATAATATACACATTTCAAAACAGCTTGTTCACAATGTTGCCATATTGCATTTGTTTACATAATTCATCAAATATATAAATACCCTGACATTAGAAATAAGGATTGGCTTTCAAGCTTACCTTGTCTAAAATCCAAGAACTAAAACATTAGACACACATACATTTCCATATTGCTATACCTATCAAGTTATTTATTATTTTGATATTATGTCAATATTATATCAAAAATGCAATATGTTTCATCATTCAAACCAATACTTTTGTCAATAACGTGTTTTTTGTACCATATACTATCTATGATAAGGACTATCCTTATTGCCTGTTGCCATATTTCTATTGTATCTAAGATACAAACAATTAAAATCAAAATAACTCATGTAGACATATGTATATTAAAAATGTACATTGCATTGTATGTATAAAAAGATATAGAACATATCTTTATGCATGCTGTTGGTATGATTTATGATTTATTATGTTCTCGATTGTTAGGTTATCTTGTGGAAGAAATGGGATAAAAAATAACTAACTTAAGTTGGAAAAACTAAATATGCTTTGTGCATATACATTATTGTATGTATAATTATACTGTTAAATACTACAACTTCAAACTGTTGAAAGTTTCATATTCGTGTACATGTTGCACCATGTAAATCAATATTTGGAAAGAAAAAATGGTTAGATGCAGTCAATTTGAGTAACATTATCTTTTAACATTTTAAAATAGACTATGAAAAAAAATCAAAAGAGAAGTCAAGGGACACCATGGGGAGGGTAAATCAATCAATTTTCATATCTGAGTTCAGTATAAACGTGGATCCCATGGCAGCGGACCTCCCGTTGTAGTATGAGTTGTGCCGGGTTTATATACCACATATTCAACCTGATGGATACCGTAGGCTATACCCATATTACCATATCAAATTTGTTTTGTTCTAATAATTTCATTTCTGCTTTTCTAAAAAATGTTCTAGTTGGAAACATCCCTATATAATATTTAAAAGAACATTATGATTCAGTCGCACTTATTGTTACATTTGTAAAAAAATAAGAAAATTCTATTTTCAAGTATTATTATGAAATTGATTACAATATACTACGACTCTTGTTGAAGGGAAATAACTCTGGCAGTCTTGTCGGATATAATATCTTGACGTTGTCGGGGTTGAAAGGTCATCGTGTAAAAATAGCGTGTTGTGTTATTTATTGCTGTTGTAAACTCCAAGTGAACTCGATTGCAAACATCACCGAGCCAATTAAATGTTTGACAAATTTGTCGAGTCGCTGTAGGATGAAATATATAAAGCCGCAGGCTTCTACAGCAGTCCTGTACAGTAGCCCGAGACATAAGATACTTTGGTAGTGGATCAGTTTCAGACATTATTGCTGTCATTTTTAGGTCATCTGCCCGAAGGCATCTACGGAGTTACAACAACAGTCCGTGGTGCTACACTGTTTGCCAAACTAATTCACCCGGAGCCTAGCTCTCTGATTTACAAGGTGATTTTTGTAAGGCTGAATGATATGGAGGCAACACACATATAACGTTATATAACAAATTATACTTAGAAAATGAATTGATATTATTTAGCTAACCTGGCTGATCCAGAGAAACGATTCGGCCTCTAAATAGCAAATCAAGTGGTATCAATGATATTTTACAAGCCTATAAATCCCTACTAGGCCTATATGTGCAATTAAAAGATAATTCGAAGTAACTTGATCATTTTTTACGGAACGCCAAATTAACAAATTCAATTAGAGATAGGCACAATACAATTAAAGAATTGAAGATAGGTCTAAATAAGGCTAATTGAATCTACCTTCAATTGATTTGAACCTAGCTCTAAATTGTTAATTTGGCGTTCCATATTGTTTAGTATCATGGATAAACATGGGCCTTGCCTGTTTCACAGTACAAAATGCCATTTTGCTCACAAGTGTCTATAAAACAAACAACAGGAGCATTGGTTTGACAAGATTTGACTTTAAAATATGTATAACGTTAAACTATGAAAGGCCGTTCATGTCAAAACGAGATTTTAACACATAATTAGCTTTTAACGCGTTATTTACTAACTTTTATGTGTTAAAACTAGTTTTAAAGCCATAAACTGGTCACTTAGCATCTATCGCGTTTACTTAGCAACAATTAAAGTAACAAAGTAAATGAACAAATTTAACGCACTTTAAATGCAAATTTAGCAAATTCAACACATTAATTTATTAAATGTTATCTTTAACGCGTTAAATGACATTAAATGACTTGAATTATTGTCTGCTGCATCTTATCACAAAGTAAAATATATACAGAAGAAACTGTTACATAAACAGCAAGCTATTCGTATTTTTGAGAAACTCTACATGTCCAAACAAACATTTTGCTATATTACATGACTAGTTTTATGCAAATTTGTAGATACATGTAATGATTCGTGTTTAAAATTCAACATTATTCCCCAATATATATATATATAAATATATGCTGTGGCGAAGCGTCCGTCGTCCAGCATCTTTATACTACTAATTAAATCTAGCCATGAACTACTAAGCAGATTTCAGTCAAATCTTGTAAACGGTGGGCCTTTTTTCAAAAGCCTTCTGCAGAGGAAGCAGTCTATCCGATTGATATCCATATTCAATGTGGCAGAGAGGCTTCAGTGTCTATCGTCTATGTCTACCCAGCCCCTAGTTGAAACTCCCCCACTATCCCTTATTAACCCCAGCATTATCCCTCCTTACCGGAGTAACCCATTATTCTCCGGTTTTTACACCGTTCATTCCCCTACAGTTTGCAAAACTATTTACAATTCAATGCGTATCTTTCTTGTTAAAACTTTGCATACTCCATCCTTTGCGTTAAGCGCTATTCTAAATTTTGTTATTTACTAAGTAGAGATATTTAAACTTCCAGGAAGCATGTGGTGGTTCCGGCCCAAATCTTATCATTGAAATGTTGGCAAATGTTAATTTGGAAAAAGACCTTCAGATGGCAGCTCCGAGAGGACGCGTTTTGGTGAGTACTTTACGCGTTCTCACTACTCCCTATATCACCAGGAATGAGTTGAATGCAGATTTGTGTTCTCTCTGAATAATAACGTTATAACAAAGTTCCAGCACAATCATTACAATCGGAGAGGGAGCTAGGAGATACAAGTGTATATTTATAAATATCCCATAACACCTTGTCCCGTAAACCCAACACGGCCTTTCCATTATAACGTAATGTGTGCTAGTAATTCAAGAGAAACATAATTTTGAGGAAATCTGGTATGACTAAAATTATAATATGTCAAAACTTACACTTTATACCAACATAAGAAAACTCTGTTTTCTCTCCCAGATTGTCGGTAGTAGAGGAACTGTCGAGGTAACCCCCAGACTAACTATGGGCAAGGAACTGACCGTTCAGGGAGTCATGCTCATGGGATCAACAGCCGTAAGTACTTACTTATCCTGTCAGGTGGAGTATAAAGTGTACATATTTTAAACCCAAGGATACCGTTGTCTAGAAACTTAATTTGTTCTGCACCCTTGAAATTTTTCATAAACAAAATCGAAGGTCTCTTAAAAGACATTTAATTGTCTCAAACTTAGAAGCCCTACCAATCGCTATCCCAATATCTTTCAAATATTACAGGGTTAATTATACCAGAGAACTAATTAACAATCTAATCATATCGTGAGATGATGGTGATAAAAACATCGAGAAAGGAACTATTGCACGAAAATAATTTCATGTGTGAAAAGTAGACACCGAAAAAATGTTTCCTTTGTTAACAGGAAGAATGGGAACAGATGCATGCTGGGATCCGAGAAGGAATGTCGGCAGGTTGGCTCAAGCCCCACATAGGCCACACCTATACGTTAGAGCAAGCTCCGCAAGCTCACAATGACATCATCAACACTAAGGGGGCAACGGGGAAACTGATCTTAAAAATATAGGTGAACTTGATCGTGTTGTATATAAAATATATTTGGTGCAATGGAATACTATCTACATTTTGTATAAGGGAAAGACTCATAGAACTAGGAGGTTATTGCAGCAGCAACAGATCATGCATTGTAATGTTAATTTTCTAGTCCCATTTACTTCAATGTACCCAGCCTAGTTTTCCTTAATTATGTCTATATACATTTGAAAAATGAGTAATCTGTTTTGTCAAAAAACAATGCTTTTATTGCAATTGGAGTTCAACATAATCAGGAAATCTTGTTTAAAATAAATGAGTTTTAATTTCTAAAAAGAAAATAATCTGAATGGTCCACCTGTGCTGCATGTTGAGCGATGAGATTGCAGCTTCATCGATGTGGTCCTTTCTGGCGGTCACGGTGGGTTTTGCTTCACCATAAAAAATACTTGATAAGGTGAGCCCTAGCAGCCATCAGTGAGGTATGTTGACCAACTGAGCTTTACTTAACCTGATGTCATCCTAAATAAGTATTGGGTAACTTCATGATCCCAAGTAGAGCTCTGGTGGTCATGCAAGATAAGCTTCACTTGACAGTGTACCAAGATAAGCCTTGATTAGTATTTGGTTACTGGGTGAGCCTGAGTAAGGCAACGATGAACTCTGATGGCCATGGTGTGCTTTACTAGACCACGGTAAACCTTGTCAAGTATTGGCTTACTCTGTGAGCCTTAATCGACCCTGGTGAGTCCAATGATTTGTTATATTCAGATATTATAATCACAAAAATGATACCCATTGATCATGTTGTCGTTTTTTCTTTCATTGGTTCTTTTATAAACTTATCAAGTAACACTTGTTTGGTTTGAATCCTGTCATGTTTTGCAATCTGAATACATGGATATCTGAAAAGGAATTCAAATGTATAGTGCTCAATACTAAAAAGTAATCAGAATTTATTTGAATAACTTTCTTGCCAATTGACTGTACCTTATGGAAGATATTGAATACATGTATCAATGTGTTCACAGAACTACGTTAAATGCATTTATTATGGAGTACGCATTCATGTAATTGAAAGGGTGCCCGACTTATAACCATTGCATATGAGGCAATGAACGCCGACAGTACACTGACTTTAGTCAATGATACGGCACTTTAGCAATAGCGGAGTACTGTAGACGAAAAGCCAGTAACTAACTAAATGTATTCAATGTCCACCATATGGGTCCTATGTACGTACTTATTGTTTTAGAATATACTTTGAACATTGTTGTTGCTAGTGCATGAATAAATAATGTATTGCTAGTCATTACATCAAATTACATTTTAATATATGTTATTGTTATTTATGTCCTGGTTTTCTGTGCATTTGTAAATGCAAGTAAACCAGTTTTGTAATGCCATGTGAAAGATGTACATACCTACTGTATTGTATTATTGGGGTTTTTTTTGGCCTATACGAATCTTTCCGTTTTTTTTAGAAGTGACATACCAGTCTCATATGATCGAACTCTTGTACACTTTATAGTTTTGACATTCACGTTTCTATTATGGAAAATTTTGCCTTGGCCTATATACATGCACATGTACTAAGTGAACGATAGCTCACACTCACTATTTTGTTACATAAACTCTGAAAGTCTTATTCTCCGTTTGAGATTGATTCTATACATATTAAATTTTGTAATTAATTTTATCACTAAAGAGACATTGATGATGACGTACTATCCCACACCGACTGGGGTGCGGACTGTGAAATGCTCTTGCGCCTTTACAGCGCACTTATTCGATCAAAACTCGACTATGGGTCCGTCGTTTATGGATCAGCACGGAATTCTTACCTGCAAATGTTGGATCCTATCCATAATCAAGGATTACGTCTAGCACTTGGTGCTTTCCGAACAACACCAGTGCAGAACCTTTATGTAGAGGCAAATGAACCATCTTTAAAACTTGCGCTTCAATATGCCGCCCAATTGAAATCCAACCCGAAAAACCCGGCTTTTGATCTTGTTGTCAATCCACAATACCGAAACATATTCACTCAAAACCAAAAACTCTTACCAACATTTGGCATTAGAATTTCGAATTTTCTTCATGAACTTAACATAAGCTTAGACAACATAGGCGAATACACCGTATCGGATGTACCGCCATGGCTTGTCGAAACACCTGATATTAACCTTACTCTACACGTGAGGGCAAAATCGAGTGCATTACCCGAAGAACACAAATCCTGCTTTCGGGAATGCATTAAAGATGTTCCCGATCACGTTCAGATCTACACTGATGGCTCAAAAGATGGAGTAAAGGTCTCCGCAGCATGCTATTCCGATCACCATTGTTCTTCAATCCGCTTACCAGATGGTGCCTCTATCTTCTCTGCGGAAGCATGTGCCATCGATTTGGCCCTCGACCATATCGAAGAACAACGCATTAGAAAGGCAATAATTTGTTCCGACTCT
The DNA here is from genome assembly GCF_902652985.1 of Pecten maximus. Classification (NCBI taxonomy): domain Eukaryota; kingdom Metazoa; phylum Mollusca; class Bivalvia; order Pectinida; family Pectinidae; genus Pecten; species Pecten maximus. The sequence continues at coordinate 33,521,043 of NC_047016.1, read as the reverse complement.
CTATCTGTCCTTCAGAATTTACAATCACGAGATCCAAAGAATATACTCATACAAAACCTTGTTTTACGAATATCTCGTATCTTAAAAAAATGCAAAATAACATTACTTTGGATTCCGAGCCATGTCGGAATTAAAGGCAACGAACTTGTTGACCGCCAAGCAAAACTTGCTCTAAATCTGCAACAAACAAATATTAAAATACCATATACAGATTTCAAACCTGTAATTAGTTCTACCATTCAGAGTAAATGGCAGCAACAATGGTCTCTCGAGACGAGCAACAAACTTTTTAAAGTACTGTACAACCAAAACTTAAAACATCAAAACCAAGTCGGAAGGATCGTAGAGAGGAAATAGTCCTCTCTCGGCTCCGTACCGGGCACACATATCCTACTCATTCGTTCCTTTTGAAACGAGAGTATCCACCGGTGTGTTATGCATGTGATGGTCAATTCACAGCGGAGCATTTTTTAATAGAATGTTCCGATTTCAAGCACATTCGTGATAAATACTTTCGAGTCCCGGATATGAAAACCCTTTTCAGTTCCGTGGATTCGAAAACAATATTTAGCTACTTGAAAGAAATCGATCTATTTTATAGACTTTGATGTCTTCTACGTTACTGTCTTTGACGTTCTATTTATATAACAAAGTTCACATAATCTATTCGTACATATACATATTTTACCATTTTTAACCAACTTTTTTATCATAATGATCTAAATATACAATACGGATGCTTTTAAAAATGACAAATTTTATCTGATTTTAACTTTAAAAATAACACATGTTAGTATATTTCATGTTAGTATATTGTTTGGCCCTAAATGACCCTAGTTGTCGATGGGCCGTAAAACATGAACAAACAAACAAAGACCTTGATGATTTTGACATCTTATCAAAACCTATTGTGAATTTTCAAAGGCTTCCCGCGGCGACAGTTTTACAGCTATTGGTGTTGCATATGTCGTCGCCACTAGCTTCGATAACATATCTTTGGACGACGGACGGACGGACGATTTCTGACAAATGGTCGAAGTAGTGTAGACATGGTATGACTATTCGTTCTACTCGTGCTTACGATTCTTGTTTTATGTCTTAGGTTGGTTGTGCCATACTAAGCTTCCTAAATTATATAATCAATGGCACTGCATCTAGCGCCAAACCCCGGAAACAGTTGCCTATTTGGATCACCACATTTTGCCTCTGTTGTTTTTTAATCATGGGACTGTATGATATGGTCCTGTATTCAAGTTAATACCGTGTGTATGGACATTAAACTTTGATTAAGTCCTTGAGTGAGTGGAATGCTATTTAGTTTGTTCTTTATGTAAATAATTTGATTACGATCACTTGAAATGTGAAAGGTCGTACGATTTGTTACTTATTTTTACTTATCACGTAATTGCTCTAACCGCTCTTGCAGGCCAAATAGAATTCATGAAGTAAAGGACACATATAGCATGCCAAAAGCCAAAGACATTTTTATTTCATAATGCGAAATTTTATAAATCAAGTTACAACTTTACAAATGTAGTTTTAGATATGTTACAAGTAATTACATATTGACAAAAATGTATCATAACATTCTATGAACGCATCAATAAACTAGTATAGTTGATTATTTGAATATCATGTAGGCCTATATTATATAAAAGTATGTTTAGAAAACACGCGATACACGTATTTACAATATGTATATTGGTCAAAACAAACTCCAATAAAAATGACTGAACTACCATAGGCTTACTTCACTCAGCAGTCCTGTACTCGCATTATACATATCTATACATATTTCAACAGACGTGTGCACATAATGAAAACAATAAGAAATACCGACACAATAACGAAACCATAATTCCCATTCAAAATCGATAAAAAAAAATATAAACATCAATGAATATTTTTTTGGAGAACCGAAGAGAATACGATGCTCAAGCAGAGTAAGCGTCTTTCGCTTCATCGACGAAACCCGCCATACAAATCTTGGTCAAATCCGGGTTGAGCCAAATTCGCATGAGAGGTAGGATGGGGACAACGGAACTATTGGGCATTTCGACAATCATCGAACTTTATTTTGCTTACTATTTTAACTGAAGTGATACACGTATTGCATAGACATGCATGCAAACATAATGGAATATCACAGCTTTCATTCATGCAGCAGTCACGCGATAAACATAGAGGATATTGAATGGTTTCCGGTTTAATATAACATGTACATGTATTTCACGAGTATGACAGAATATCGATATTTTCAAAGCACGAGTGAAAACATATATTCTGTCGTACGAGTTATATTAAACTGGAAGCCATTCACTTTTCTTTTTATTGCATTTCATATACTTTAAAACAAAATAAAAAAACATGGAAAACTAATAATAGCAGTGTCAAAAAGTGCGAGAATCGGTAACATAATTCATGACGTCATCTCTTTGTGACGTTACTCCACGTCAGCTTGACGGCGCTATTTTGAAAGGACCAACGCAATTCAAGCTTTTTCTGCTGTTATCGGAGATTCTGTGCATGAATAGCTAACGTCAAGTGAGTATTTTGTCAAAAACTATTCTGAATATTTTAGAAATACAGCAAAATAACCAATGTAGATAATATTATCTTCGCTTCGGTTAGAAAGATCGGCAAGTTTCCATAAGGTGAATACAAATGTTCGCTCTGATATCACTGGCAAAAATGCAATAAATCATTGCAATACTAGTACGCTCTATCATTCTATGTTCACTTGTTGAAATGGAATAAGTTTGGTTTTGTTAATTGCATTGAACACATAACGGAGCCATAGTTAAATTGCACTGATACAAGATTGGAACCTCTGATGTATCGCCTAATTGTTCGTATACAGCATAACTGCACCATACACCATGATTGCAATGAATACAAGCGTTTTCATTTACACATTTAGGTTGTCTCAACATGATGACAATGTCCTACTGACACAAGCTGATTATCAACAACTTGTGCTCTTGTCAAACATAACTAGAAATAAATTCCATTAAATCCATAATTTCAAGGTTACAACTTTGCTTCACCGGGTTCATTTCAAGCGATGGCAAAATAATGTTACAAATATAGCTGAATCGTAATGTATTTAGTATTTTATATATATTTTTGACGTCTTGTAGATCACTATATTATATCAAATACTAATTACATTTAGGGATTGGGCATCAAAGGGACAGCCTCAGTACCCGTCTGAGGTCGGTATCTAACCTGTTGAGGAGCCGTTGGAGGAGGAGATACTACTGTCCCTCCTGGCCCGTAGGTCTGACCCGGTACATACGGCCCCTGGGTTAAGTACGGTGGAGGACCACCGTGTTCTGGTGGTCCCTGAGGAACAGAGCTGTGTTGATCATGTGTGGAATGCCACAGGTAGATGACCGCGTCCCTGACCAGGTGTTCAGAAGATGCCTCCCCAATCGCTTTCAATATGAACACACCGTCCTCTGTTATTTCTGATCCTGCAAATCGGCTAATATCGTTGTCTGATGGAGATGGGGATATTTCATTTGACAAGTGCAAATAACGCTTGAAATATCTGTAACACAACAAAAACATTGGCTTAGACAGCAGCATGTAATAATGTTCTCCGCTATTTAGTAACATGGTGTTAGATAAATAGATGTAGCTGAAAACTTTAACCGTGCCTATATGATACAGCTTGCACGCAAATGATAAATGACACTAACAACCATATCGAAAGGAATTCTGTTGTAATATTATTTACATGAAAAACACACATTAAATCGGTTTGGGGTTTTTTCTGATAAAGGCGTGGTAAAATATCATTAATATGATAATTACTTTGAAAACCGCATACCTTTAGCTACCGATTATAACTTAGTATCAGGCATGGAATTATATGAAGACATGTGATTTCTAAAGCAATGTATTCACTCGACTTACCGCTTCCGAAAGACGGGCACCGCAACTGTAAGGAAATCTACTATTCCACTGATCGTAGTTATAACCGATACCACCACAAACCATAGCCAAATGAAGCACAGCATATTATAGATTATGCCATATGTTCTGAGGGGTGGGTTCCTTATCTCAAATTCAGATCTCGTTCTTTATATCTTATCAGTGAATTGTATAGGATATGTCATATAAGATGCAAGATATCTTATAAAAAGATATGATATCTGATAACTGTTATAAGATATCTTATATAGTTTTCAATTTATCTTACATTATGATATACGTCATCTTATATAATTTGGATCAACGCTGCTTCGTGAATTAATTGCACCTTGGCTTGTCATAGTGTACAGGTAACCCCTAGAGTACCATCAAACAGGTGAAATTGCACCTTTATTAAAACTGCTTCGAATTAAAAACACCCCATCTTCTAATGAAGGATCTTAATTGGGTGTATGAAATTGAAATACAGTATTCTTTTGATAGCAAACGTAGTTATCAAACATTCGTTGACCAGCATTTTATCTGATTTGAAGTCTATCCTGGCCAATATCTTCAATCGACTTCTGCGTCCGTAGTCTTGATGCACAATTTAAACAGTTGTAGAATTCAATATCACTCACAGCTCTGCTTATATGTGTGGTCATAACACAGTTTGTGTAATGATTAACATTACACTTATAAAAGGAAACTTATATGATCAAAATGTTTCTACAATAATAAAGCAATGGATGTAACATATCAATATTCATACACAATATTGTAAAACCATTTATTTGTTATTTGCTTTCTGC